>NW_015090800.1:4277041-4372293 GCF_001431845.1 Calidris pugnax | reverse complement strand
TTTTTTTTTTTTTTTTTCCTTTTTATTCTGTTTTAATTTTTGGAACGACTTAAAGGACTTTTTGACTGTTGCATCATTTTCTTCCCTTCATAATCCGCCTGGCATGAATTAAACTGTATAGCAGGAAAAGTGATGGGAAACGTGGAGTGTAAGTGAAAAAGCTATTTGTGCCATGGGAAGCTGCTAGAATAGTCCCAGGCCAGCACTTTGGTCTACCCAGTGTTATGCTTTGCTTCCCATGGCAGTTCAATACTCTCCACCCCACAGAGATCTAAAGGTCAATTCTTTCGAGGTGGAACTGCAGGAACCAAACCAAGAATCCTCCCTGTGCCTCCTCACCCAAGCTTCCTCCAAAAGAAATAAAGACCAGACCATCTCTGTTCAGAGGGACCCGCTCCTGGCCTTTAGTTTTCTGATTTGAAAAAAAAAGGTAGATAAAATAAAAACAAAACAGAAAGCCCCAAGAAAAACACAGCGCCAGAGTTTCAGCCCAGTTTTTTGGGTTTGCAACTGGGTTTGCTCTGTCTCACAAATTCCACCAGCACAATTGACACTGATTGGCCCCACTGGTGCCCATCTCAGCTCAGGTGAAGGATTGAACGAGCCACGGAGACTGAAATGAGCAGCTGGTGTTCAAGGAATAAATCACATCAGGCACACTTTTTCCTCTGTCATTTTTTGGGAGGTGGATGGATACAGAATTACAGGTTAAGTAGACAAAGGACAGGCAGGAAGCACACAGATTCCCAAAAGAAAGACTACAGAGGACCCACTGGGTTTATGAGATGGACAAAAATTGCACTGTGCAATCCAGTTTAGCAAGGCCAGGACAATATTAAGATTGAAAGAAAATTTCTGTAAATATGTTAATGAAAAGCAAATCAATCATGAATTTGCAAAATGATGTGGCTGTTGAATAAATATTCCAGCTTGGAATTGTTATGTACTCTAGAGGCAATCCATCGTAAGCAGAAAAGTGACAGCATAGTTTTCACTCAGTGCTGTGTTTAGGGAAAAACGTAGGTGACATTTTGAAAAAATTGAAATGCCTTACTTTGAACTTTCCAAACAAAATATTTTCATATCTTGATTCTAGTTTAATTTCTGTTCACCTTCAATTTTTTTCAATTCTGAAACAAGGACATCTATCCAAGTTGCAGTATTTTTATTTAGAATAAATGAAATATTTTATTTGATACTAGTCTATTTTCCTTGCCTTTTGAGAGAACGGAAAATAGTTCCTAACCGAAAATGAACTTCTTTTTTTTTTTGCATCTCTTAAATGTCCTACTTTCTGCTCTATTTTCCCCCAGAACATTGTAAACAATTTTGGTTACCCTTTTACTACAGTGATACTTGGATTGAGCTGACTTTGCAGAGGGAAGTTACAACAATCAGCAGGCTGAAGTTGTTAATTTTAAAGAATTAAAAGAAAGCCTTTTTAATGCCACATTTGTCACAAGAAAGCTAAATGGGGAACCTGACAAGTGCCTTCAGATTGTGAAAAAGTTACATTCTCATCCATAGAGGCAGAACTGTACATGGTAATTGAGGAAATTAGTACAGTTAATAAGAGATGAATTATGCTAAACTTCAGCAAGATTTTCCTTACTGGTGTATTTGAATCTGTAGAAAAGTCTTTCAAGCAGAATGGAGGGAAATCCTTGTGTTTTGCTAAATAAATGGAGGCCCTCCATAGTCAGAAACCATGTAGTGGAGGGAAAATCTAATGGATCTTTTTGAAGAAATTCCCAGTCATTTCCTATAAATTAAAGAACTTTTTACGTCATGGTTTAAGACACTTTGATATACATCTCATTAAACTTTAGTCATCTGAGAGGAAGATAGATAGCGACCCAGGCTTCCTTGTACAGTTAGTGGAGAGAAGTACACACCTTCTCAGGCCAACTGACGTCTCCCTGTATGTGTCTATGACAGGGAAAATGAATTGCTCTTCGGAGGTGCCCGTCCAGTGACTGGAGAGTGTCTAGGTTTGTTAGGTTTGTCTAGACACCCAGCTCTCAGACACTAAACTTAAGCAGGATAAATCACATTCGTTCTCAGCAAGTTGTCAAGAAGGTCACGCTGCTGCTAATTGTGCTGTGTTCAGATCTTCAGTCTCCAGGGCTATCCATATTGGTGTGTTTAATTACCACTGACAAGGCTCCCTCTCCTTTCCATTCCCTGTCTTAATTCAAGTTCCTGTCAGCCAAGGCCCAGAATCCAGTTTTTGGTAGCAGAAGTCCATGAAAAATGAGGATGCCCAAACAGCCATCACCTGTCTTAGTTGAGGAGGCAGCAGGAGCAGCCCTGACTCTTTTAGTTAGGGTTACGAATAGTATTTTGTGATGGTCCCTCTGTTTCCTCTAAAGAATCCTTTCCTTCTATACAGTTTTGACAGATTTCTGCACACGTCTTTTTGTTACCTGGCATGTTTAAATCTTCTCTTTTTATCTAGGCAAGTCCTTTGCTACTAGTTTCTAATGTTTGTTACTAAAAACTTGCACAATCTTTTGATGCACTGATAAATGAGCAGCAGCTATGGATGGAGTTTGTTCTGAAATGTTCTGAAATCCCTTTGCACTTATAACCCTTATTGAATAAGAGAATGTTTTGTATGTTGGTTTGTCCTGTCGGATTCCCTTCCTGCTAGCAGCACTTGATACGTTACATCTGTAGCAGATGGGCTTTGGAAGTAGCAGCCCATCTTGGACGGACAGTTGTCATCTTCCCAAGCAGTGTGAGGCAGTTTATCAGATACACTTCCCTCCTCCTCAGGAGCTTGTTGCTTTCTTGCTGTTTGTGGGTTTGAGCAAACCCTGCCTTGTGTTTCTGTACACTGTCTTGTCTTGTTCCGAGAGACCCGGAGTCTGAAAAAGAAATCAAAAATAAACCCTAAAATGCCAGTAAACTCCACTAATTGGAGATGTTTAGCCTGGTCAGGCGCAGGTAAGATGTTTCTGCCCAACTCCTTAGAAGCTGAAGTATGTTTGTCGCAAGGTCTTGGAAGGTGCTGCTCTTGGAGCTAAGGGACAGTTTTCATAGTGGTCAGTTAGGGAAGATGGAGACACCTGGCACAGGTTAGTTTGACACGTGGCCACAGACACGTAAGCCTGAAATCTCTGTGAGGTTCACCAGAGGTTTGGACTCAGGGGAAGCCCACCCCCAGCAGGTGCTGAGCTGCAGGAGCTGTAGTTGCGGTGGGAGCCCTGACCGTGTGCGTGTAAGGTGTATGCTCTTGCATCTATTTCTGCAGTTCCCCATGCTCTGTTTTTTCATTTTGACAATTATTTTTGTTTCTCGAAAAGGAATTTCCCAGACCAAAACCTTCGTTAAGATATATGTGAGTGTGCATGGGTGGGCCTTTGTGTGTGCACTCCATCGGTCGTAGTATACATTCTTGGATGGGCTTGGATGCTTCTGTATGGGCTACAAACACATGGGAGAGTGTCCAGACATGAATCCGTGTGTGGAGGAAAGAGAGTGTGTATGCAAGCATATGTATTTCATACGTATTTGTGTTGTGAATGGTTGTTGATGGAGACACACGGGTTGTTGTGTACGTAACTGAGTCTATGGACATGTTTTCTGAGCCAGTGTGGCTATCTTACTCTGCAAGTTTGATCTGCTTATGGGTGGGGGTTTATATCTGAGTTTCCCCCATGCAGGCATGTTCATCTGCATGCCTGTGGATGAGCGTACACTTGCATGTCAAGCTCAGCATATCTTTGTTAGCATGGCTGTGCATTCAAAACCAGCAAGAAGGCATGTACTCATGAGGTAGGCTCCCAAGTTGCCTTCAGCATTTCCAAGTCCTTTAGGAAGCCTCCATTTAAAATACCTCCGTGGTGTGGAGATATGCCAACGGGACCACTCCTACAGGACATTAGGCCCACTGGCTTAGCTGCAGCTTGTGTACATCTCCCACCTGCCCCCAGTCAGCTCCACAAACACACGGAGATGCATCTCACACACCTGAGTAAGTGCAAAGGGCACGGGGCAGGTTAAAATCTGGTGGGTTTGAAAAACTTCAGAGAGTGGCACAGCTTCTGCCAAATTCACTTTTAAATTGCCTGGCTTTCAAGTTGGATTTTCAAAGCTTTTCTTCTCAGTGAGTGTTACACAACTAACTTCCTAGCCACAAAATGAAGCTTCTTTTCAAAATTTTCTGGAAATATTCAGTGATTCAATTTTGGACCACTTTTAAGCCACTTCTTAAGTAACCAAAGAGGGAGGGGAGGACATCTGCTATTAAAAAAGTAATTTCCAAGGCAGAAACCACATCTGCCATGTGTCAACTCTCTTTAAGTGCTAACACCAAGAATGGCTTTGGGGGAATAAGGTGAAAGATGATGTAAGAGATGAGGCCTGGGAGCTAGGGCCTGGGAGTATTCCTTGGACTTTGACTAGATCCCTATACCTCAGTCTCCCCGTCAGTAAATTGGAGATTGTTATTGTTCTCTACATTAAGATTTGTCATAAGTGTTTACAAACCACTTTAAGCTCCTTAGAAGAAAACATTAAGGTGGTAAAAATTATTACTATCTATAATAATAATAATAATAGGAAATAAAATGCTGTAGGGTTTGAATAAAAGTCAGCAAATTTGGAATATATCATCCCAGAAGCAACCCCAGGCACAGGGCTTGTATTTCCTTCCTTTCCCCATCAGCAGACACAGCCTGGAGTTGATCACATTGGAGCTGAGGGACAGCCTGTTCTCCCTCCTCCAGGCAAGGAAAGTTGCTCGTTGCTATTTGTTTTGCTGTCTCAAAGGGGGAAATCAAGTTCAATTTGTGCTCTGTGCTACGGTGCCCAAAGTGATGGAAGCAAAACAGTCAGACCCTGAGTCACTGGGAAAGCTGCTAATGTGATGTCCTTCCTCGCAGTCAGAGAGAAAAGTTGTGGACCTCTCAGGTCCGTTAGGGTCCTTATTTCCTTCATCCTTTCCCCTGCCAGTGTCAGACCACAGATTCGATGTGGCTGAGCCTTCCTTTGCCACCAAAGCGATGCTCATAGCGGTGCCCGCTGAGCTAGATGGGTCCCCGTGGCCAGCTGGGAGGTTGGACCATCCAGCTGTAGTGGGCAGTTCACGGCGTGCAGATGTGTGAGAGTTTTGGAGGCATATCCAGGTTGGGAGCATGTGTGTCTCCAGAGCACTGGAGTAGGTACCAGTGACAGTGGGGATGCTGTGTGTTTGGTTCTGTCTGTCTTGAAAGGATGTTGGGGAGGGAGGGCTTGTGCCTACCTGTGAGCCTGTCACCAAGGGCTTCTCCTGCTGCCTCTGAGCGTGTCTGCATGTGCGGGTACCTCTGTGTTCATCAGTTGTGTCTGGGAGTGCATGAGGATGACTGAGCAAAACCATCTGGACCGGTATCCATCCCTCCAGTTCTACTCCGTGACCAAACTCGCGTGGCTGAGTGTGTCTGGGAATACTTGCAGGAGCCACAGAGGAGGAGGAGGAGGCACCCGTGACAGGTACGCAGTGTGATACAGCAGATGTGATGAGCCAGGGGGCTGTGCGTGGATCCAAGATGAGAGCGATCAGGGACAGGGAACTGGTGACTTGCAGGCTTCTGTGAAATAATGGAATATCCCTCTGTATAAGTTGCCCTTCTGTTGTAGCAGTACCCGTTGTCGTGAGAGTGAGCGTTGTGACTGGTCTGAGGGTTGGTGGAAATGGTGGGTTTTATAATGATAGGTGACAGGAGGAGAAAAAATGGAAGTAGAATGTTGTGTGTGATCTGATCCATGGCGGCATCTGGGGTCCATAGGGCCTGGGTGCTTCAGGAAGTAGCACCCCTATGAAGAACATTAGAGGAACCCAAAACCCATCTTGCTGTATTCCTTCCCCTAGAAAATATTGGTCAGGTCTGTTGTGCCCAGGCCTGCTGGGCAGTGGTTTGACGTTTGTCTGTCAGGTATTCAGGAGAGCCGAGTACTTTATACTTTGCATTTCTTAAAAGTTTTCTAAATCCTGGTAGGAAGTCAGCAGAGGATTGCAGCTTGGTTGATTCCTGAGTAAGTGCAGTAAGGCCAGAGAGATACCAAAGCGTTCAGCTCCAAAGCATACTTGGAGACCTGTGCAGTGATTTCTGCTTTAGTCTTTTTTATTTCTGAAGGTAAAGCAGCTCAGGCTTAAACCAGGCGCATGGGGCCTTTCCTTACAGTCATCTTGCTTTTGGTGTCAAGAGGCTTCATATGATTTGTCATGGGCTCCTGCTCCCATTCTTTGGAATATCTGACTGCCTCTACTCAAGTCTCCCTCTCACCTTCTCCTGCATTTTCTCCCTTTTTAACCCACCCCCCTGCCTTTCTTCCTTTTTCTCCCTTGCTTTCCTCTCCCTCGTCTCCAGCCACACTAAACCTCACGAGTTCATTTTCACCCTCAATCGATGTGTCTGAAGGCAGAGAACCAGTGGCTTGAAGCCTTGCAGCCCTTCTTCAGGCAGAACTTGCCCCCCCTGGGGTGTTTTTTTTGTGCCTGGGCAAGGACTGGAGGGGCCGGGTGCTGCCACACAAGTCCCGTACACACACACCCCCCGCAATGGGAGCAAGGATCGGTGGAAGGACGACATACATCTAGCCTGCACCTCAGTTGGGACTGGCATTCATCTCTGTCGCTGCGTGTCTGTCTGTCTGTCTGTCTTTTCTGTCTCTGCCTGTCTGGTTCTCTCCGCTTCCATGCCCTTTGCTGCTCAGATTTTGGCCGTCAGCTGCCACCGGACACAAACCTTTGCAATTTCCTAGAACTTGCAAGTTCATTGAACCCAAACCTTACGGAAGAGGCAGAAAACATCTCCCTCCCTCTCTCCTCTCTCTCCCTCCCTCCCTCTCTCTCTCTCAAATGCCGTCTGGGTAGCAGAGGCCTCCAAATTACGTAGCAAAGGGCTGGAGAAGCACAGTGGCTTCTTTTGACATCTTGTGTTGTCATACCCTTACTGCTGCCACCCTAGAAGTTGTATGTAGTCCTGAGCTATCCCTGTGTGTGTGTATATGTATGTATATATGACTTGTTTTCTTATTGGTAAAACTACTGATAAAATTGTTGGGGGAGGGAAGGGGAGAGGGGAGGAGGGGGGGTGGATTTAATTTGCCTTTTTTAATATCTGGTGGTGTTTTCATCACTAAACTAATCCAGGTAACACACCACGGTGGCCCCAGCTTCTGTCTGTAGGAAGCCACGTTGAAGCATGGTTGTGAGCTGTAGCGATGGCAAATGTCCCTGCCCAGTGCTTTATTTTGGCTTTGGTGAACATCAGGAGAGCTGCCCTGAACTGTTCTCCAAACTAGGCTTAGATCAATTTGAATTTGATCACCTCTTATGCTTAATCAACAATTGTAGTGCATGTTTTTCACATTGTGTTGGTGAGAAAGAAGCATAGTAAGACTATCTGACCACAACCATGTTTGAACAGGGTTATTTTGTTTTTATTTATGTGTATTTTTGTCGCGAAGATGGGGCCTCTTTTTTTTTTTTTTCTCTTTTGACTGAAGAATGTTGGTATTCTGAGTGCTTTTCCAGAGTTCATAATATGATTTGCCCGTTCAAAGAGGTGATTTTGGTAACTGCACAACTTCTTCTGTAAGGAAACCTGTATGAAATATGGGCAAACAGAAAAAAAATGTATGTATTTTTTGCAGAAAAGGGGATAGTAAATGCAAATGACTCCTTCCTCAGTTTGCCTGAGTATTTGAGCTGTTACTGATGACTAGCAATATTAACCCCATAAGAAGAAAGCGTGTCGTTTCCATGGGGAAACCCACTTTGAAAGACCGTTCTCCACACTACCCAGTTTTGAGGAAATATCACAGTATTGTGATTTCCACAAAACTACTTGTTATACTTGGCTTCCAACGTTATTCCAGGTGCACGGAATGATCAGAATGTATTTTAATGCAGGGGAGATTTAAAAGCAGCATAAAAATAAATTTGCTGTAGTGGATAAATACAACCACACACATGCTAGCTAATTAAAATACGAGAAACGGAAGATAAAGAATCCAGGAGAACAAATTCTTAAAAGCGAATTGTAAAAGCAGTAAAACCAAAGTTAGATAGCTCTATAGCTTTAAGGCTTGATGCACAAACCTGTCTGGATTCCTTCCGAGTGAAAACATTTAGAGCTCTCTTTAAAACGGCGGGGCACGGCATCTCACCGACTGCACTGAGGAGTGGATCGTTCCTTTAATTACAGCAGGCTTTCACCTACCCAAAACCTTGGAGGGTTTTTAAGGCTTTTAGAGGAGTCCTGATTTCTTATTTGACTGTAAATTATTGTTACAAGAGCAATATAGCTAATAGTAGGAACACAAAGTACCACAGGCCTTGTCCTGTGTTGGTTCAATTGTAAAAGAGTGTGATGTGCATTTCAGCACAAACAGCTCTTTAAAAAGCCTTCATCCAGATGTTCTAACCAGTATTTCATTTTTCTTGTCATGTTTCTACCACGTTACTTTTTTAAAAAAAAACAGTACAATATTCTGGCATTAACATTTGTGATATAATGCAGTTATATTTCATTTTCTTTTTAATTCCAATATGTTTTTCCACAAAGCTAGTTAAAAAGTTCAAAAGAAAAAATTATAAAAAACATCAGAACCACCCTAGGCTGGTTATATTTTCCATTGGCTTGCTAGCCAGGTTAAATCATTCCTTTTGCCAACCAAAAGTTTAACTTTCACTGAACTCTAGTAGAGATTGTATCTTTATATGAATTCATAGAAAAATACGTGAATGAATCCTTAGAGTCAGAATTCCTCTTAATAATATATTAATTTCAATTCATGATAGCTGCCTGAGCACCATAAGTTAGAGGGTCAAAAAGGTGCTCAGGTGAGTTCAAATCCAGCTAGTTCTATCATCTGAGGCAACTCGTTGAAGCAGTGAAAGATGTTTTCTGGCATTTAATTCTCTTTTTTCTAAGACCTGTTGTGCTGAGAATGCCCAAGGAATTTTCCAGCATCGCTGTTCTCCATATGCAGATTGCAGTAATAAAGGGTGCTCAGTCCCCTGTATTTCAGTCATTCCGTTTTGCTGCAAAAGCTTCTGTTCTCCATCTAAATTACAAGAGCTTTTAACATCAGTCCTCCAAGACCTCATTTCATGAACCATCTCTTACTATTATGCATATTTAGAGATCGGCTAACTGGTTCCAGATTGCACTGCCAGTTGCAATGAAAGCAATGAAGGTGATGGCAAAAGGGAAAACACACACAAGTATTTTACTTGTTTTCCTCTTGAACTTTCTCTTCTCCCCTATCTTCTTATTCCCAGTCACTTTCTCCAAATTTTGCTGAAATCTTGGGTAGCAGAGCCCATGTTTCCCATTCTCAGGAGCACTGGGAGTATTTTTCAGCAAGGCAGTAATTAGTTCCCCTCTACCTACTGTGTCAGTGATTTTTCCCTGTCTTCCTTCAGCCAAGATACCATCAGTCCAGGGGAAAAGCTGTTCCCCTTTGGGAAGGTTTTTGTGCCAGGTACTCAGCAGCAGGTCTGCGTGTTGATGGGTACCATTTTGCATACCCAAATGCCATGGAGTAACAGGAATTTTTGAGGTTCCCATTAAATAAAGACCTGATCATGGAGTTTTTTTGCTTGTAGGCAAGGCAATGTGGCATCTCAGCTAGATTTTTAATCAAAGGTAAACACATTAACTGATTTTACCCTTTCTAATATAGAAATACAGCACCCTCATTTAGTTCCTGTCACCTTCCCTCTACCCTCACATGTTCCAGCCAGGCAAACATAAGGGGATTTTTTATTTCTCACTAGAAAACTGGTTTTAAAATACCTGTGCTCTTACCTTCCCTCACCGGTCTGTTCTTCATGGAGACTGTGTGGCATAACACGCCAACAAAATGACTTCTACTTCATGTATCTTCATAGACATCTGCTAAATGGGACCCATTCCCAGCTGCATCCAGATAAGCTAGCTGTAGAGACTGGGTTGCTGCTTACGGTCACCTGATTGATTGCCAAAAATCTGGGTCTGGCACTAATTGCCAGTAAAATTTACAATGTCACAGAGTAATGGGACATCCCAGACGGTCACATCCTAGTCATTCTCTCAAAATCATCTTGAGGTGAACTCAGAGGTACCAGTCAGCCCTGCTGTCTGCTGAGCCTTGTTTGAGTGACTGGGAGAAAATCTGCTTCACCCAAAGCCAGATCAAGGGACGTCTTTTCCTCAGCTGAACAAAGGCAAAGATGCCCCAGCTGTAAAGAAACACTTGTTAATAGAAAGGCACTAAACCAGATTGATATTTAGAGTTAGGGATTCTGAGTCTCAACTGTTTGCCCCGATTTGAACATAGTAAATCACACACCGTGAGCATACATACCATCCGAACTATCCCTACTATTTTTTTTAACCAAAGAATTCACCAATCCAATAATCATTTATTCTTGGAAAGAGGTGTAGAACAAAAATCTGTTGCTCAGTAGCTTCGCAACAGGTAGCTGCAGTCTCCATATGATCACCTCTAATGTTCTCTCATAATGCCTGTGATTGGCATTTCTGATCCCAGAACGGCTCATAGGCTTTATTGTATCCCCTATTAACATGCAGAAATCCAGTATGACTCTGTAGGCTGTTCTCTTCTGGGAAACATTCTGCATCAACATTAAATAACTTTCTAATTTGAAAGGCAACGAAAAGACACAGCCTGGGAATTAAATACTAAACGCTACAAATCTCAAATGAAAATGGTCCACAACAAACTCCCTCTTTGGGCTGCTGGTACCTCTGGCTATCCTGCCCCGAGCAGAGATTCATCACCCAAAAGTAACAGGGGCTGCTACTTCACTTGTATCTGCCGTCTCTTGCAATCCACAGTCCTGTTCCATCTGAACAAAGGCAGATTGGATTTTCTCCTGTTTTCAATGGCATGTGCAGTTTCTTTCAGCACCTTCATCAAAGCATAAGATGGCTCATTCATCTTCACCCTGTCCCAGAGCCTTTGGGCTTGCCAAAGGTAGGATCCTGGAAGCACTGCATGCAGAGTCTTTGAGTTGGTAGGCTGCCTGCCTTCCCCTCTGGAAAAACCTGCTCATGATCCAGTCTCCATCTGGCTCCATTAGTGCCCCAAAGAATTACCATTCTGAGGAGTGGGTGTTCTGCTGCAGACCACAGGCCTTCTTCTGACCTCAACACCACCAGTGTAATTCCCCATCAGTTACACAGGAGTTGCAAAGGCACCACTGCAGCTTCCGTCTGGATTCATATGCTCCTGCCAACCACATCACAGTAAACCCTTCATACGGAGCTCCCAGCAAACCTCTTCACAGATGAGGTCCTACAAAGTCCGAAGGTCTCCAGCCTCCTTTCTGCCATAGGCAGGTGAAGCTGCCCAGAGACACTCCGGTAACACCAATATGCAGGTGGCACCAAGTTTCAATCTGCTCTTTCTTCTTCCTTATCATTTTCCCACACTGTGCAATTGCATCAGCTAATTAATGAGTAATTAACAAATAGCTGTCGAAGGCCTCAAATGGTCAGTGTACTGAAGACAGGCACAGCCATGACAGAAGAACATGCTTTCTGGGAGTTTGCTTAATCCCTCAAATCACCAGCCCCCAGGGAAGATGAAACCAGTAGATGATGCTCTCAGTCCTAAAAGAGTATTGCATGGTGTTGGAGACAAGGAAAGCTGCCCACCTGCAGCTCAGGAAATTAACCTCAGAGAATAACTCTGCTGCTGTTATCCTTCCCCAGACTGGCTCTGGGATGGTATGAGGCATGGAAAAATCTACACCTTACTCAGCAGGCAGCATTATGTCTTTCAAGTAACCAAGACTGGTAGGAACGCTTTGAACAGTCTCTTCTTGTTCATTTCAAGATCAAAATCATCAAAATCAAGATCAAAATCAAGATCAAAATCAAAATCAGTCTTAGAACCCTTGCAGGCCAAGCCATCTCTACTTGCAGCCCTTCAGAGCAGCTGTGATTTCACATAACTGCTACAGATAAGAAGTCAAGAGAATGGATTTATTTGGGTGTTTGGGACGGGAGAACCTGGAGATGAAAAGAACTGTCATTAAGAATGAGTCAAAACTAGATCCAGGCTGTGCTCCTTCTGGAAAACGCATCCTACAGATTTCCCTCCTTCCATTCATCTCTCCCTTCCAGACAATGAAAAAAAAAAGACAACAATGACTACAATATGGGAGAACATAAATCTTTCTGAAGAGGTGGAGGAAAAGAAGACTGCCCTTTCCAGCAGAATGATAAATACACTGCTGGGTTTGGTGTTTAAAAGCCATATTAACTTGGCCATAGGAAAGACAGAGACATGTTGGACTACTTAGGAACAGCAATGAGGAGACCATTGGCATGGAGGGTAATAGAGCTGAGGAAAGCTGGAGATCTGGGAGCTCTATGTTTTCACATTGCTCTCTCTCAATCTTGCTCAGTGGCCCAGTCTGTTCCTGGGATCATCCCCTTCAGTCTACTCTGGGCTGGGATTATTACCTCCCTGATTACCTCCTTTGGCAGCCCTTGCCCTATGGATCAAGAATTGGTCAAGTGAAAAGTCCAGCTGAATGATAAAAATCCACTCCGTCACACATGGCTTCTGGCAGAAGTGTTCAAATAGGCAAAACCTCTCCTCAGCCGATACTCAAACTGGAATTTCCTTAAAATCAGTCCACCTGTAAAACAAAAGTAAAAGGTCCTGCACACAAGTAAGCCTTTCAACATTTATTTTCATGTCTTGGTTTATCTTCAGAGCCTTCCTATCCAGATCTTCTAGGGCCTTTTTTGGCTAGTGTCCCACAAAACACAAATGATAAAGCACAGGCGAGCTGCACCTGCCTCTCTGAGTCAGACCAGTACTTGTACCTGAAGATGAGCACTACATCTCTGATAGTGTTTAATATCTACTTGTTTCTCAGGAGCCCCCCAGGCTTGATTACCATAAGACTTGAACTCATCATTTACCCAGAGCTAATGAGAAGGATTATTAAAACATCCTGAAAATTAAGAATAATTTGCATAGATATACTTTACCAATTGTTCTGCTTTTCTGAAAGTCACGGGGAAAAAATAGAGCTTTCAGCTGTGTAAAAAGTGACTCTCATTAACTGTCCAGTAATTGTCAATCTAGGGTAATCTGCATAACAAAATTAAAGCAATTGACTTTCCTTATATTTACCTTAAGCGCTTGGAACCATAAGATTACTGTCTGACAATTTCATGGATATATATATGAAATTAATTAATAAGCTATTCAAATTGGTATGATTTGCATATTTGAAGCTAATTAGAAAAGCAAGCTCTAGAATTTCAAAATCTTACAATACATAGGAAATGAAGGGGGAAAAAAAATGGATAGCTTCAGGACTCATTTGCTTTAAAAGTTACCTTGACCTTATTAACTCTGTTCGAAACAGGCTTTTGTTGCATATGGATAGGCTAGTATTTCCCCCGAGATCTGAGATCGTGTGGAATCTATGTGAAGTATAAATGCATATATATTGCATTTGCACGAGCTGAGCTGCACTTTATGTCTATCGACCCATATGAGTTAGGGCAGGGAGAGACGTAACGGCAAACTTCATTGCAGGTGTCACATTTTTCCTGATTCCCCTTATTGCACCAAATAAATTTTTAGTTCCTGAGTGCAGGAAGATCTCAGTCTCTTCTGCAGAGCCATCTGAGAATTAGCACCTTACATTGCACTGGAACAACTCAGGGCTTTTCCCAGGGAAATCAGCAAGGTGTTCACCATTTGCCCCAGTAAAGGCACACACCTTGATTCCCTGTTTTCCTGTAAGATGGAGCCCTTTTTCTAATAGGTGCTAAAACCAAACCTCAATTTACGAAAATTATCAAAAAAGCCCACCGGTGCTTCACCCAGGTTACGGTTATAGGAAGGCCTGGGGTTTTGTTTTACAGAAGTTCATTGTAATTGTAACACTTCTTTTCTGGCTTAGAAAAGAATAAAAATTTAAAATTACAAATTTTTCAGTAAAAGATCATTCCAACAGAAATAATTGAAGAAAAACAAACCATTTGCTTAAGTACAATAAAAACAGTTTAGGATTGATTTTTTCATAGTTATATAACATTTCTAATTGAAATGAAAACTCGAAATGTGTGAAGACAAAATGTCAGATATCAATCTCACATTTCTTAAGTGCTTTTTTCAAAATTGACATATTTCTACAGAGCGTTTCACTTTCAGCGTCAGCATTCTCCTAATGAAAAAATAATTTTTTAGAAAAAATATAATTCTGACTAGTTTTATTCGAAACATTCCAAGACATTCTCAAAGAACTGCGCACTTAATGGAAGAATGCATAGTCTGAGCAGCTTGCCTGGCTTATTTTCTTATTTTTTTTTTCCTGCTAATAATTTGATTTCACCGTAAGGCTGTGGGAATTGAGAATTATACCATCTGCAATCCAATAGTATTCCCTGTCAGAGAAACACCAGATATATTTCTGCCTGGTCTTATAATAACTTCCCAGACTTTGGTGGCAGGTGGGTTATCTCTAGAGTCCTTGTGATTACAGCCACACACAGCAGTGGCAGACAGACGACTCTGGAGGGGGTTGTGGTAACTCCCCAATGTAAGGGTAGGCTATTACCTGCCAGCAGCCAGGTTGATTTGAAACCCTGACTTTTTCCAGCTCTCCACAAAGACTTGTGTAACTCAGCCAGCCTCCTGAGGTCACTTCAGACTATTCACACTACAAACGCCAGAAAAAGTCTAGTGGCTTTCCTTTTATCATGTCTCCACGGCACTGATAGATGATAAATCTCTTTTTTTCCTATACCCCTGGTAAATTCTTGCTCTTCTTGAAGCTCATGTCCTTGCAGATCCCATCCCAACTTGTGTGTGACCCACACAAAGAAAAATCTACAGAACAGTAGTGCTGTTGGCTTGCAGTTGCCCTACTTGTGCCCTTTACATCGTGTCAAGGTGAAAGTGGCCAAGCAGCTGCAACAGCCCTTCAGTCCTTTCTCACTCCCTGTAGCAACAAAATCAAATTACTGTTGCTCATCAGCTATCCCTTAATGAAACTGCTTTTAATTCCCCTCAAAATCTTACCTATGTTTGTACAATGAGTTAATCTCCCCAGAATGTCTCTTTCACCCTTCATTTTGTGTCGCGGAAGGTCACAGATGCAGTATGGCTAAAGTAGGCAAGACTCTTGGAGGACCTCTAGATACAAAGGACCTTAGCTAGAAAAGATTGATATCCTAGAGCTGCAAAGGAGCCACACAGCACTGCAGCCTGCTCAGGTGAATTCTACTGTGCAGAAGCACCCTTCCTCCAAGGACCAGAAAAAAAAGAGAAGATAATCATGTCTCATCCCCTTCCTCATGGGAGAAGGCTAACAGACCAATGGACAAGTTTTCAACAGATCCATCTTCATGGGTAACTTTTCATTCTCTGAATGTCAACAGCAATCAAGGAAACATCGTAGCAGACATCCATCACCAAAAACTAACTACTGCAGGTGGGCTCCTAAGAGATTCATCCACGAGCCATATTTTCCTCCGTGGAGAAATGCCATTATAGATTGATTGTCACAAAAGGCAACATTAGCATCTAACCATTTGTTTTCTTGAGAAATGTGAAAATATTCTGTCATATCACAGTGCCAAAATCTCAAACGCAGATTTCCTCTCATCTCTTCAAGCCTAGGACTACTAGGCAAAATTAGAAGTCTGTTGTTCTACCACTACATTGACTGAGACAAAGACTAACAAAGCAACAGTAACACTGTGCAATTGGCTGTTTAAATGTTCCCCAGGTCAAGCCAGGCCAAAGCTCTCCACAATATAAAGGTTGGACTCTGTCTTGCAAAAAGAGATTCCTCCCTATGAATGGAAGCAGTCATGTTAGAAAGTTAAAACAAAAAAAACAACTGTGAGCAAGGAAATTTTACTCTTCAAACATCAGGAAAAAATCAGTTTGGACTTCCTAGCAAAGACTGGATCCTCTGAAGGAACTGAACTCATTATCTTCAGTATGTCCTGTGGTGTATAAAAAGTATTACCATCAACAGTGCTAGTAATGGGAATGCCACCTGCCTGTATCATCATCTCAGTGGCAGTCAGGCTTCTACAACTACTGAAACATATTTACCCAGCAGTCAAGGAGTCTCCTCGGATATATTGATTAAATATGCGCTGTACAAACCTAATGGAGCTCCCCTTCAGGCATTTCTAGGTGCTGCTTCTCTGGATAGCCATTAATAGTTGTCAGCAAACCAGTGAAAACTCTCAGGGAACTCACACCTCTCAACATGGTCCTCCATCTCCAGTGTTCCACAGGGATGAAATGGGATTGATATATCTACTCAGCAGTATTCTACTGAAAAAATCATTTGAATAATTTATTAACACACCTTATTATTTTCTTTCAAATCTTTATCTATCCAGAAGATTCTAAGCTATGGATATTTCAAGGGACTTTGATACTACCATAATAGTGCAAAGGCTTTAGTCCTTTTACTCATATTTTTGCTCCTCTCTTAACAGCTCTGAAGAGCCAACTCATCCCTCCTCAAAATTTCAGAATGGAATACGTTACAGCATAAACATCGTGTGATATTGACTGTTACGTATTGACCTTGAAACACTGAAACTAGTTCTCCCGGAGTGCAAATTCTATCCTCTCCTAGCTTCCAAAGAATTCATGCTATAATCAGGAGTTGGAAACCCATAAAAGTGACCTGTTAAAAACTATTTCCTTGACATGATGGCAAGATGAGACACCTAGTTCGATATATGAGTCAGTATGGCTGTGCAAGACACTCTGATGCTCCTTCTACCCATCTGGAGGTGGTATGTTCTTTGCAAATGGGCACCAGTAAGCCTCGCTACCACCTAACGGGTGGTGTATGATTATCAGTTACCTTATTCAGTGTTGTGGTTTCTAAGAATTTAAATATCTCTCCATTGAATAAACCTCTCTTCTTTTCCAGAGACCTCCTTACCTGGGATCCTGAAGTCATGGTGGGCATAAGCTGTGCCTTTCACTTTTGTCCCTGTAGAGGCTTTAAGGTTGCACACAGTTTAGCAGCAGCTCAAGCAATGTTTCTGCTTAAAATGTTGGTGCTCTGGTACACATTGAACATAGTTAAAATTATATATAAGTAGGCAACAATATTCTGAGGAGCTTTTCAGACATGCTTCTGGGATCCCTTAGTCTTTATCCTTCTGAATCTTTACTTTGGCTTCTAGAACCTGCTTTTCTGTTTCTTGACCTCTTCTGCTCCTTAGCATCTCTATTACCTTTTTTAATATGGTGACATCAAGGAGGAAAAAAAAAAAAAGAAAAGAAAGAAATGGCCTAAGCAGTTTCATTGCACCCCGCTGAGTGTCTTTACACGGACACATCCTGCCTCAGGTATTTCTCTTCCCACTCATAGCCTGCAGGTTCCCTTCCACATCACTCTTAATATGCCCC
Organism: Calidris pugnax; assembly: GCF_001431845.1. NCBI lineage: Eukaryota > Metazoa > Chordata > Aves > Charadriiformes > Scolopacidae > Calidris > Calidris pugnax. The sequence continues at coordinate 4,354,866 of NW_015090800.1, read as the reverse complement.
TGGACTTGTTTGTGACTTTTATACTTCAGCTCCCTTTGCTCTGTGATGGAAATTGCACAGGGCATCATCTCTTGACTGATCTCATTGTTATTGCCCTTTCTCATTCAGTTATGTGCGTGCTACTCATGCCCCAGAGGAGAAGAGCAGAGTAGAATACTTGAAGTTCCCTTGCAGGTTAGACCACAGGCAGGAGATGGCTGCAAGTAAAACAGAGTACAGCCAAGGCCTTATTCTGTTAAGGGGTGTAGCTTCTCCAAAAGCTCTTTCAAAGATACTAAACAGATGAGGATTTGGTTTTGTACATCGTTCTGAGATTTGTAGAAATTAAATCCTGTCCACTTCGTGTGGGCATTAAGCATTTGCTTTAATTCCAAGTACCTATTATCATGCATCCATCCCTGTGAACTGATGTGACCGCTGTGTTCTCAGGTGCTGGGTGCCTGGCCTTGTCCTAAAATTGGAATACCCACATCGCTTGCAAGGTTGAAGATTCTCAGAAAATCTAGCATTAGCTAGCTCTCTTGGCTTTATAGTTAGGAACGGCCACACTTGAAAGTCCTAGTAATGGGTTCTCAGATATCTGTGCTCAGGTCCGTACAGTAATTTTCGGCACAGGTGGAGGATTTTGCTCCTCTCTGAAACCCTTTGTGGATATCAGGAAATGTATTCAGGAAGCCACAGGTGGGGGTTGGTTACCCCCTCATATACACAAAATACTGTATGCACGAGCATATCAGGAACCTCAGCCCACAGTGCTACGCTTTGTACAAATAACACCTGCCAGCATTCATGGAAACTTTTCTGAGCTGCTTTTAAGCCTTTACTGTAGGTAGTGATATAATTTGATATATATTTGACCCCATCTTAAAACACAGGCCAGTTAGATCAGGGCATGAGACGAGAGTAGGTCAACCTCTACTTGACTTTCTTAGCGGTGCCAAAGGTACTCAGAACCTTTGTTCCCTAGTTTTTCAACATGATGCTCAACTCCTCCCAGTTGAGCATTCAGTATCAACAATGCCCTATATTGTCATATCCTTTTACACAGATTTTTTTTACTCTGTTACATTACTATTATCTACACTTCCTGATGAAATATTAACAATACCAAAATGACCATCGAGGTATAATATTCCACAGTAACTTAAAAGGCTTCTTCAGCCAGTCAGTCGCAGGTGCACCAACACTGTCAGCTAGGAAGGATGGAGAACCCTGAAAGCTGCTGAAAATTTTTGGGCTTCCTTCAGTTAGTGCGAAGGGGGTTTGTACCTTCTACCAGGAATGCAGCAACCAGCAGAATAAGAGTCCTTCTATTGTTAGAAAAGATAGGTTGCAAAACTAGGAAGAGGAAGGGGGATGGGACAGAGAAACTCTTTGCTGGAAGGGAGATGTTTGCCCAGCAACACAAAATCAAAATCTATGCCTGGTCTTTAAGAAATGTCTCTATGGGCACCACTCCTTTATTTGGTATTCAAGCCAACTTTTGCCTGTATGTGATCTGAAAAGAAAACACAAGAGCAAACATGTGAAAGAGGAGGATAAAAGCAATGAAAGCTGACACTGCCAAGACAATGAGTTCACCTAAAAGACTATTGTATGATTAGATGTACCTTGGGGTTTTAATTGTTCTCATTTGCCTATATCACCAAATAGGCTGTGCATCCAAACTACAGCTTTTATTTAGGCAATACAATGCCAGTTTAGTTACTGCAGTGTCCTTGGAGAGCAGACGCACACTGCAGGAGTCCTCTGTGGCACTAGAGGTGTATTCTGCCATTGGCAGAAGAAGAAATACATCAGTTTCAGCTCTTTAAAAGTAGTCACGGGAAGTAATGACAGACAGGTTTGGCATATGGGGCCTATGATAGAGGTTAGGCCTGAAGGATTATGTTACTATTGAACTGAAGGGCTCATGATAAAGCTGGTTTTATTTAATTTTCAATTCTACTTCTTACACCTAAAGGGTATTTGCAGCCTTGGGTGTTTTTTAGACTTGCTCTCAGTATTGGAAAAGGCCCTAGAAGTTACTCAAGGAATGTCAGGCAGAGCGTTTGTAGGAGCCAGACTCTTTCAGGCATGACCAGGGCTCAGCTCAGCTCAGCGTGGCCTCCAAGGACACGTCCATTGGGTCTCTGGAGCTTTGCTGTGAGATGGGTGAAGGTGCCACAAGCTAACCAGCTTTACCAACCCCCATTCCACAGCTGGCGGTGGGTGTTGTAGGGTTGCCAAGAGCAGATTAGACTGTCCCAACCCATTGTCTTAGTAACAACGTCACTACTCACAACTATGTGTAAGGAAATGGACATATATAAATAGAAAGATTTGCTTTAGCACTGGAGTATTATGGGTTTGCAAGTCAGACTTATGCACTAGAAGCTGGGTGGTCCCTGTGCAGACATGGATCTGTGTCGGGGAGCGAAATCAGCCCCTGTATTGAACTTGATAGTAGTAATATAAGAAGCATTTTAACAATATGAGTGCCTCCACTGCCTGGATGCCAGGATTTCCAGCACTCAGTAGATACTGGATGCAATTCAGATGTGGTGGTAGTGGATACAGCTTACATCAAATTCAATGGGAGTTGTACCTACTTCTGCCATAGGCAGCTTTGATCCTGGGCATCCTAGGGAATTAGCCCAGCCTTTTGTGCATTTCCTTCAAACTCCCTTTTGCCCTCTTCTGCCATTTTGTTGCTCCTGTGTGTCATGGTTTAGGCTGGGCTGGCCACTGTGTTAGCCAAGACCTAGCTTACTAGGGCTCTTGATTGGAGACTTATTACAGCTTATTTCTGTCTGCCTTTCTTTAAAGCCAGCTGAACATACCCAATGCTCTTCCTCTATGGTAAGACCAAAAATACAGACCACTCTCCCAGCTTCTGTGACACTCTTTCTAACACACTCCTTTATTCTCTTCCCCGTGATCACGAGTTCTCTCTCCAAGCCCAGCCTAGTTATTTGTGCATGAAGCTGCCATGTCGTGTATTGGTGTGAGTCTGGTGTTCACATGAGCTGTGAATATGCTGCACATGTGTATTTCTTGTGCATCCTGAGCTTTCCTTTGGTCAAGTTAACTGTCGTTCTGCCTTCTAATGAATCACCAAGAGAGAACTAGACCTGGTAAGATTTCTTGTTAGCAACAAACTGTGTCACTAGGAATGTGACACTGAATGAGTTTGCAATGTGACTTCACCTCCAAGCCTCCAGACTAGAAAGGATTGGGAGTCTGAAGTTCTTCTTGAATGAGGTGACTCACTGTAACATTTGAGTTTCTATTTTGGAGAAAAACAAAAAAAAAAGAGTAATTTGTGCAACGGTGCGCACAAACACCGCTGCCTTGATGTACAAGGCAGCTCCAACACCACCCCAACAGAGCTGCAGTCTCTTGATTGCCACTTTGCAGAACCTCCCTCCTCTGGCAACGTTATGCCTTCAAAAAGCTGGGTGAAAGCCAGGAGAAAGCAAGCAAGGCTACTCAAGCACCAACTAATCCGTAGATAGCTAGTCTTAAAATGACCGTAATCGCACGAGTCATCACTGAGTGTTTTTGGCTAAGGGGTTTGATGCCAGTAAATTGCAGATTTGCATCAGGGAGGAATTTGTTCTATTTTATCCGCTGGTTAGACTTTGCCTACTCCAAGACCCTAGGAGGACAGGGATAACTTTCTGCCTGCAGCAGGTGCCTCCTCTCAGTAAGGAAAGATGAAGGAATTCTAAAACCTCTGTCCAGACCCATGTCCCAACTTGCTGCCAAGCCAACAACAGCAGCAGCAGTTAGAATAAGAAAACACTTTAAAACACTTTAAAAACACTTTTTTTTTTTTTTAAGTCACAACCACAGCAGTAGTGCTGTCTATGCAATGTTTAAACGTGGACATCAACCCTCTTTTAGGTGTTATTGGAGTTTAGCTTTTGAGAAAGTGGAAGGGAGGCCATAAGGACTTCTGTAGGACTGAGAGAGGTGTGTGACCTCACAGCTAGCTCTCTGGTACTGTAGGGCTGAGAGTACTGAATGCCATGATTTTTGATTTCCTGGAGGCCACGCTCCCTCCTTCACCTCAGAGCAATTCCTTCCGATTCACTGAAGCTCCCAGCCTGTTGTCCAAGTCAGAAAACAAGGATGATGTGAGATGTGGGGAGCACTCAGGCTTTTCCTTGACACAGCCTGTTCCCTTAATCTTTTTCACCCTGTCACTGCATGGGCAGCGAGCATCAGCCTTTGCTGCAGGCTGGAGGAAGCCACCCAAAATATCCACAGGTGATTCAGGACAGATAGAGAGACAAACTGCAGCTGGGGTGGGATCCTGATCTTAGGGCTGAGCTTTCTGTGTGAGTGGGGTTTGCACACCCTAGCAAGCACCAACTATGGCCCCTGTGTGCCCCAATGGCTGCACAGCTGGAGCTGGGGCACGGACCCAACCAGGGGCCAACAACCTGCTCATCCCGGGTTGGAAACAGGAGCACAGACAGCGCACGGGGACATGTCCTCATCTGGACATTTAACCCCAGAAAGGTACATCCCAGCCTTTCCTGTGCCTTTGGGTTCGATGGGGAGCAGACAGGCAGGCGGCTGCTGTTGTCGCTGCCTGGTGACAGGAAATCCAAAGGGTCTGTTCTCTCTTGGTTTACACGGTGGTGAGTAGTTAACAGCGGGGGTGATCTGCACTGTTTCTTCCTCCTAAACGTTGCTCTTTTGGGGGCGTTTAGGCTCAAACTGCGGTCTTTGCAGCCCGGGTGGGGACAGAGGAGGGGTTTCTGTGCACCACTGTGCTCCATGGCAGGTCAAGCGGCAGGGTGACAGTGTTATCTTCCCCTGTGACAGGAGGTCACATTCCCACAGTGCTGCTAGTGGAAACCACCAGCTCCACAGGCTTTTTACACAGATTTTTAGGGGGTTAACGAACTGGGAAACATAGGGTTTTCTGTGGCTGGCCTGCCCTCAAGCTAGGGTTCTCCACTGAGGTCCAGGTGAGCCCGCTGCTCAGAAGGATGTTGCCTTCAGACGTGCAAAGGCTGAAGGACGTCAGAGCTGGTTACAAGCCTAGGGGAAAATGCTTAGGGACAAAGCAGATGCTGTGAGAAAAAAAGAAGAAAAAAAAAAAGAAGAAGAAGCCAGCAGAAAGACTATTTTAAAATACTGCACGCTTAAACAGTAGCAGTGAGCCAAAATTAAATGTTTGGAAAAAAAACAACAGTCAGTGTGCAGACTGTGGGAAATACAAAGGGGTCATGAGAAATGTGAAGGGCCCAAAGGCAGAGCAGCAGGAACGAGCGACCACAGCCCAGCCCCCAGAAGCATGGCCACGGCAGCACCAGGGATGCCAGCGGTGCCAGGGACATCAGCAGCTGGGCAGGGGCACTGCACGCCGTGTCCCCCGTGGGGTTTCACACCCCGGGGCAGACCTGGGACCAGCTAGTGTTTCCCAGCAGAGCAAGTGGCACGTGGCTGGCACCAGATTCACCAGAACTGCTGGCTGAGGGTCTTGCTGGGGTAGAACATCCAAGACAGGCCAAAAGAGAAAGTATCTTTCTCCTCCAGTACAGTGGCAAAGGAGAATTGTATCTTTCCAACGTGAGGAGGAGATGTAGTGGAAGGGTTTATAGCGTGACATATCCCTCATCCCCAAAAGTCCAGGTGACCTGAAGGGAGAGGCTGGTGGCCCCATAGAGTAGCCTCACCACCATGGGAGAGAGGGCAGGCTTGACCAGCCTCAGCCCATCCCTGGGGTGCGGGGGCAGTGCAAGCCCAGGGAGTGGTACCAGGAGAAGGAACAGTGCAGTGAGCTCTCGGCGTAGCGTCCTCTGTGGCCCAGGGCCCCTGTTCCTCCCGTGCTGTTGTAACTCCTGCCTCTGTGCCAATGGCTTCCAGAACGCAGAGGAAAACTCTCGCATCTCAATCACCTTCTTCCGACTCTTCCGCGTGATGCGTCTCGTGAAGCTCCTGAGCCGAGGGGAGGGCATCCGGACGCTGCTTTGGACCTTCATCAAGTCCTTCCAGGTATTCCTTCACTTCTCTCTAAGACCTAAGTCTAGTTTCTGGTTTTTTTTTTAATTTTTCCCCTTGGTGGCCCCTCGGGGTGGGGGGGTTCACCCAAGTACCTGAACCCAAAGGCTGGTGGTCAGAGCTGTGGGCACCAGTGACACGTGGCACCAATGAGACTCAAGTAAACGGGGCTCACAGGGGATGACTGCCTGGGTATGAGTTTCCTCTTTAAAGCACAATTGCTTGAGAAATTCCTGAATAGCCTTGATAGTTCAGTTTAACTTAATTACCACCTGCCTATAACCCTTCAATCTCCCCCCCCCTTTTTTTTTTAAGATCTATTTTAGCTGTATTTTTTATCTGTTGCTTTAAGCAAAACACACAGCTATGGGAAAGGCCTGGCTCTCAATTAAGTTTCCCTTAAGCCTTGTTTTGAGGATTTCCAGTGAGTATTAGAGGTGTGTGGCCCCCATGCTTTCATCCAGGAAGAATGTCACCTTTTTGGCCCCCCACCTTTGTCCCTGGTAATGATGCCAAGTTATAAAATTGCTGCTGCTTTTGCCCTGGAGGCAGGTCACATTTCAGTGGCAGGTGAAGTACCAGAGTAGATAGAGGAGACCCAACTGGATAAGAATCATCATCTCTGGGGGAAAACAAACACCAAGAGACAGCTATTTCCTACAAAAACTGCTTCCAAACCAGCCTCTAACCCAGACATATATAGAAAAACGGTGGTTAGAGATGAAATATGACACAATCATTCATTTTGCAAGTATTTTGCCTGGATTTTACCAGACCAGTGCAACCTGGATGTTAGTTGGCATAGGTCTGGAGGAAGCGTCAGGGGAAGACAGCACAGGAATGAAATGGTGGTCTGATCATGAGAAAAGATGCAGGACACACCACTGGATAAAAGCATGAAAGAGTAACGTGTGCGGCACATACGTCTTGAAACAGCAATCACTTATCCCTCAGATTTAGGCTTTAAATTGTCTGTAGCATTTGTATTGACTCAAATGGAAATGGAGCTGATCCACGCTTTGAAACTTAAACCTCACCAGCTACAACACAAGCTGGGACCAAAGCCTGCCGTGCTGTGGATGACCATGACTTCTGTCTCCATCAGCAGGAGCAGCACGTGTCTACACCAGGGATCAATCTGGACCTCTTCTAGTGCAGCTCTCAGGTGGTCTCGGTAGCCAGACCACCAGGCTCAGGGAAGGGACTCTCATTTTGCACACTCCTTGACTGCCAGAAGATCTAATATTGCCCACATCCGTGCCACATCTGTACTTTTTCCATTGCTTACTTGGTTGCTAACTTCCAGGTTGTTATTTGGGCGGCTCCAGTGGGAACCATTTTGTCTGCAGGCACAGGAATGAGATTCCCTTGGCACAGCTCAGCCCTCCGTGATGCAGGGGACAGAGTCACGCTTTCCAGTTCCTGCTTCTCCTCCCCTTGCCCCTGTGCCCCTCCAGCTTCTTTAGCAATAGCTTGCTCCTACCCTGAGCTTAGCTTGCCACGGCCCTTGGCTGGAGAGGATGAAATGGATGGGAAAGGGAGTGCCTGGTACTTCCCTCCCGTGACCTTCAGACCTCTTGGATTGGAGAGTCACTTTTAGGCAGGGTTGTAGGGTGATGGGAGAAAGTATCAAGGGAGGTATCTTCCACAGCGGGGGGGGGCGGGGAGGAAGAAAAAAATCACTGCAAGCCAGTGCCTTTTCCCTTGAAAGCCTTTAGCCATTTATAACATGGTATTCTCTGCTCAGAGCTCCTCCTCTTGCTACTACCCACAGGCTGCTTTGGTAGCTAAGAATAGCCATTGTGCAGAGCTCTTCACTCAGCCACTCCCACTGTCAAAATCTGGGATCCCTGCAGACTTTTGTCTGGCACAGGCTCTTCTCCGTGTCCCCACATGCTTCTTCCAGGAAGCGTCTCTGCTCGCACAGGGGCAGCCTAATGAGAAACAAACTTGTTCTGGGGATGCAGGTCCCATGGTAACCACCATGTGCCCTGCGCATGGCACGCCGTGGTGCCTGCAGACCTACAAGTTGGGGCACCGGTCAGAGGAATGTGTGGTGGGAAAAGTGCTCAGCAGGGGTTTCCGCCCCCAGAGATAGCAACGGAGCCCAGGCTGGCGAGGGGGAGGAGTAGGAAGTGAGAGGGGTGCTGAGGGCAAGGCAAGGCCGTGGGAATCACGAGGACAAAGTGGTGAAGCCAAGGAAGGATGGAGAGGGAGGAGGACAGAGCCAGAAGAGTGGAATACGGGAGGTGGGGAGCTGAAGGAGCCATGGGGAACACAGGGCAGAGATGAGCAGGAAGGTGCATCAGTGGGGAGGAATGGGCTGAGCAGAGGAACGTAGAAATAAAGTAGAGGGCCAGACAGCCAGGAGAGAAGACACTTTCCCCATCCCATTTGAAAGACAGAAGAACTGGTAAGGTTATGCACGTGAGGTCCTCTCTGGACACTATCCCAGGAGCTCTTCTTAGGTCTTTTGCGTATCAAGTCCCAACTTGAGGGCAACGAAGCTGGTGAGGGGGCTGGAAAACAAATCGTATGAGGAGCGGCTGAGGGAGCTGGGACTGTTTAGTATGAGGAAGAGGAGGCTGAGGGGAGACCTCATCACTCTCTACAACTACGTGAAAGGACACTGTAGAGAGGTTGGTGCTGGTCTCTTCTCACAGGTAATTAGCGACAGAACAAGAGGGAATGGCTTCGAGCTCCAACAGGGTAGGTTTAGATTGAACATTAGGAAAGAATTTTTCACTGAAAGAGTGGTCGGGCATTGGAACAGGCTGCCCAGGGAGGTGGTGGAGTCACCATCCCTGGCTGTGTTTAAGGGCCGTTTAGATGCAGTGCTAAGGGACATGGTGTAGGGGAGGACTTTGTAGAGTAGGGTAGATGGTTGGACTCGATGGTCCCAAGGGTCTCTTCCAACCTGAACGATTCTATGATTCTATGAACTAGATCATCACAAAATGTTTGGAGCCCAATCCTGAGCTGCTGTAGCTCCACTGACATTGTGGGGTAACCATACAGATTTATCTGACCCCATAAAGCACAGAGTAATCTGCCCTTGAGCCTCAAGATTATGATTACAGACGTCGTTTAAAGGCTTGAATTTTTGCCATTTTAATATTGTCTTTGAGATGATTTCTGCAGGTCTTAGTCAAATCTCCATAGTGGTCGGGGAAGATTTTTCCTCACTTCTTCCTGTAGGATTTAGCCCTGTTGAATTTAAGCATAAATGTAAAATGTGTAAATAATCTTATATTTAATAATAATAATAATGATAATGATAGTAATGTGAATATATACCCTGTGAAATGGGGTGTTCAAAATCCAGATGAGGGACTGTCCTCACATTTTGAGGATGAATGTGTCTACTCATTGCCTCTGAAGTGAGAAATCTCTGGTTTGAGAGCTACATGTTTCAAAAGCAACAGAGTTGAAAACTCTGCCTCAAAAGCCCGAGCCCGTGAGGTCCCGAGCTGTGCCCTTGATTCCTGGTAGTGGCAGAGGAAACAGATAGCACCCAACACTTTGCACCAGCCTCTTCCTTCCGAGGCAGCTCCGCGTATCAGGACTCTGCGTTTCCTCTTCAGCAGCCGATCACAGACACTCAGTGCATTGCAGGCCCCATCACAAACACCTAACAGTGGGCAGGGGACAAAGCTGATGCTGCTTTAGGTCCTTAGGATGGCACCGGCCATGGTAACAGAAGCCTTGAATTCGGATCTCTGCAGCTTGTTGGCGTTCTGTGATTTCGCCAGATTGAATCCAGAAAAAAATCACATCGCCGTTAGTGCCAGAACAGTACTGGTTATGAGAGTTTTCTGTAGCTGTAGACACTGGTTTTGGCCTCGCTTTCCTCACTTCGTCAAGGGCAGGACTGATTTGAAGGCAGCAGGAGCTACAACCCTCACCAGCAGAAGCGGAGTTAGAGCCCGCCTGAGCTGGGTGGCAGCGGGGGGGGGGGCAAGGAAATGTGGGGCTGTAGAGGCATCTAGTGGCCACCCGGCCAAATTACAGACTCCACGTTTGGTTCCTGCTCGGTGGACACACAGTGCTCTCTTTTTTTTTTCTTTTTTTTTCTTTTTTTTTTTTCTCATTTCTAGGCTCTCCCCTATGTGGCTCTTTTAATAGTGATGCTGTTCTTCATCTACGCTGTGATCGGGATGCAGGTAAGTGATGCTAACGAGCTCGATTGCATCCGTCTTCTCCTGCTAAGAGGTTTGGGAACAGATTTATAAAGTGGCTAGAGCAATGTGTAGTTGTAGGGGCTTACAAGAATGTTTTTGTCCAGTAAAACAGAGAGTAGCTAACCTTGGTAAGAAAACATTGTCTGCCTATGCACTTCCAAGAGGAGCACAACACACTCCATAAAAACAAACAAACAAACAAACAAAAAAATGAGGCAAAACCAACCAATTAAAAGGCAGAATGCAGTATGCAAACAGTAAAAGGACGGTGCTGGCCCTCCACACTGCCAAAGGAATACACAGCAGCGGTGGCAAAGGAGATTTATTGCCTCTCTTGTTGGTTCAAAATAGTTGTTTCGGTGGGCTCATGGCCATGCTGCGCTGAACAAACCCAGTTTTTCTCTCAACTGGTGTAACTTCCACTGAGTTGTAAAGAGCAGCTTCTGATTTATACCCATGAAGGTAAATACGGGATCAGACCGAATGTACCAACCAAAACCCAAATTCTGTGTTTGTGCCAGTTCTTCAGGAAGCTGCATCAATCCAATATTCTATTCAGTTTACAAAATGAACTTGGAACCGGCCTGAGCATTCATCTGTGCAAGGAACTGCTGTTGCATACAGACCATTGAAGAAAGCGTGTGATACAGGCAGGGTCTGTGACAGTCCCAGCCCCATTTGCTGTGCTGCTTTTTCAAACTAGGCTTCACTTTCCACTGTGGTGCTAATGAAAGATCTCAGACAAGTCAGCCATCTGGGACCAGAGACCAAAGTATAGAAAGGCATGGCATAATTGCTTCCAGAGGTCTTCAAACATGACAGGCTCCTTGGTTGCACAATGCCGACAGAATTTGTAGCAAAATTCATCTGACCTCTGTGACCTTGTTTTAGTTTGCTTCCTGTTATTATGATCGCATCTTTTCACAGGCTCCGTCTACCCTCCCCCAGTTTGAAAAATAAAACTAATCTTATCTTGAATTATCACAGGTTATCTCAATTGCCCCCAGTAGTTACAGCTGTCATTTAGTCTACTAGGCTCATACTGTAAACTTGCCAGTTTTGCCTCAAATGGCCAAGATCTTACAGGATTACCTGTGCTATATGGAAAATCACTTGAGAATATTGCACTAGTGTTATGTAGCTACACAGAACATTCAAAATGGCTTCAAATCACCCACACAGATGATGTCTATAATGATCAGGGAGCTGCCACGGCTAGATATTTTATTCTGTAATTCTATTCCCTTTTCTATCAGCTAGTTCTAGGTTGGCTATTTAATCCTTGCTGTTTAAGCCTCTGTTTTAATAATCTCAGCAGCCTGAAGACCATAGATCTGTCTTTCACTTTTATCTAGATTACTAGATTGTTTCCTGCCCTGCGGTCTTGCAATGAGAAACCCAACTTTTCTCATCTTCCCTCTTAGCTTAGAGCCCGCAGACCTCTTATCATCACTTTTTGTCCAAATGGCATCTCAGACATTTTGTGTGCTGCTCTCTTGAACTTGCTGACACATAGAGTTCCCTTGCACATAGGGACACGTAGAAAGGAGAAGCCTTCATCGCTCCATTAAGCAGCTACCTTCAAAGAGTAGATGCACCAGATCTGATGAAAAGAGAAGAATTTCCCACAGAAAGGAGACCTACCCTTTATCTCAGCTACTGCCCTGACCTGGAACGTAACAACATTCAAGCCTCACTACCTAATGTGCCCAAGTGGAAAAATCCAAATTGGTACTGATGTCTGAAGCCACTCATATCATGGCCCAGGAGGTGCAGACTGGAGAGGCCATGAGAGAGGGACCTCTTCCTGCAGCTCCTTGTAGGTGCCTAATGCAAAGCACCCGTAGTAGTTGCCTCTGGATCCTCATGTGTGAGGGAAGCCGCAGGATTGAAAGGAAAATCAGACTTCCAGCATGGGAAGCTCCCTCGCCTACGCTTGCCTGAAATGAAAAACATGGGCTGCCTCAGCTCAAACTGCCTCTGAGCATTGAATCTGTCCTCCTGCTCCTCCTCGGTGCAGCTGGGGCTGTCACTGCTACCCACGGCGTGGGGGCGGTTGGGCCTGGGGAAGGCCCACACGTCCATGAGGAACCCCTGCAGAAATCCTGCCACGTCCAGACCCTCCCTCCCGTCTGCCATGGCCTCCCCACCATTGTCCCCGCGCTTCTCTCCACGTTGTTGTCTCCTTTGGGGCGTTAATTATCAGTGACATTTGCTTGAAAAGGAGCTCGGTGTTCTCTCAGAGCTGCTCTGTTCCTGCTGCTCATTTTGGCTATGAGATTACAGCTCTCCCTCCTTGAGATCTCTGTCACGTTGCTGTCCATGGGGAATAAATAGTCCTGACTGACTACGCTGTGCAGGGACCTTTCTGCCAGGCAAGGTTGGTTAAGCTTTCGATCCCCATGCCCAAAAAGTGCCAAAGCCATATGAGACCTTTTCAAAGAAGCCTGAAACTCTCCTGCACCGGGGACTTCACATCGAGGCCCCTAAAAAGCTCTGCTGATGGTTGGAGGCTTCATGCCATGGCTGGGTGAACTAGTTGGTGCTGGCGACGGTTGGTTGGGCATGGAAGGAAGCTGTAAGCCATCCTTGTCTGGGCAAATCTAGTCATCATCTTCACACTGCTGCATTCAGGGCTGGGGCTAAACACCTGCTGGTGACCAACGCGGCTACTGGGAGGGCAAGCGTTTAGACAATCTCCAGATCCAAGGCAACGTACTTTACATTGTTTTGGGAAGATCCAAGGCACCCCACAGGGTTGGAAGCTCAAAGCTTTGCAGCTGCTGGTCTTTTGCTATCATCTCCTCCTGGTGAAGACAGATAAGCAACAAAGGAAGGAGCCTTTTCTTCTGTGTTACTGATTTCTTTCAGCTGGACCTACACCCTGTATGAGTGCCTGTTAAAATAAGGCCCCATGTCATGTATTCACAGTGTATGAAATAAGGAAGGATGTCTTGTTTTAACAAAAGATACCTCCTGCTACAAAATGAGTGCTTTTCTGGTGATAGAGCATAAGCAAGGGAAGCAGCAGCAAATACGAAAGAGCTGTAGAAATTGCTTCTTTAAGACAAGAGCAGATTCTGTTAAATATCAGAGTCAGGGTGAGGCCAGGAGCCACCAGGTGACAAGAGGTTTGGGGATTTTGCAGGGCTAACCTGAAAAGACCTCTGCTTTCTGCCCAGGTGTTTGGTAAAATTGCGCTGAACGACACCACAGAAATCAACCGCAACAACAACTTCCAGACCTTCCCCCAGGCAGTGCTGCTGCTTTTCAGGTGGGTGTCTGACAGCTCCTGGAGCACCATTCCCCTGCTCCTGGGCACAGCTTATCTCCTTCTACCGTGCCAGGCTCAGGAGGTGAGTAGAAACGTGCTGTCCCTTAGTGGGGGAGCCTAGGAGTTCATGTCAGATGAAATGGCCGGTCCGTTGAGCCTTGTACCCTGCCAGCTGAGACTGTGCTGGGGAGGGAGGGGAGTCCTCCTCCTCGGAAGGAAGGTAGCATGTCTCCAGTGCTCTCAAATGTTGATAGGCATCACAACTGCAGTATGACTTCCAGCTCGTTTTAGCAGGGAAAGGGACACAAACTCCCACTCATGCTTTGGCATGGCTGTGCCCAGCTCTGCTTAGCACACCATCCTGCTCCAGCTGTGGCCAGCTGTGCCGGGGCCGGGGAAGGATGCTGAAGTGGTGGGGAGTTAGCACAAATCCAGCAATTAGCACAGATCCAGCACAACTTCTCATTTTCAAGGGGTTTTATCATGCAATCCGTAGCCATGTAATACACAACTCGATGCCTCTGGCTGGTTGGAGTGCGATGGCCCTGTACCCAGAGTAGGCAAAGCCAGTCAGGAACAAGGCACTGATGATGGCAACAAAGCCAAAAAGAGGACCAGTGTATGTCAAAGCCCAGCCATTAGCCGGAATTGCTCTTAATTGACCTCAGTGGCAAAATTCCCATTAATGTTCATGGGAGCAGGAGCAGGTTGCTAATGAGCCTGTCCCTCTCGGATCAAAGGCCACTTCTGTCTTCTCTTGCCCTTTGCCATGCCCAGGTGTGCCACCGGAGAGGCCTGGCAGGAAATCATGCTGGCGTGTCTCCCGGACAAGAAGTGTGACCCAGAGTCGGAGCCAGCCAACTCCACCGAAGCCGATCACTCCTGTGGCAGCAGCTTCGCCGTCTTCTACTTCATCAGCTTCTACATGCTCTGTGCCTTCCTGGTGAGTCCACCCCAAGCAACCTGTCCTCTGTCAGACTGAGCCCCTGCCTACCCAGATAGCAGCACCACACAGCAGAAGAACCATCTCAAAGAGGGGGAATCTCCCCATGGGGTCTTTCCCAGCAGCACCCTTTCAGTGACAACACCCCGTTGGTCACTGTCATTCCTGCCTCCCTCTGGCTCTGGGGGATGCTCTGCTTCCAATCCCAATCCTTTGTCCACAGCAAAGGATTGCCACCACTCTTTCCCCCTCCCCCTCAATGAGAAAACCAAATTAGCGTGTTGTGGGCTGTGCTGAGGCTAGCAACGCCTCAGCCACACTTCCCACCTTCCCTCCTACCTTCCTTCTGGCTGCTGAGCAGGTTTCTCCTCCCCTGCCAGCAGCAATGACTGTGAGAATACACATATCCCACTTGCATCTGCTCCGTGTTGGCAATGCGGCGTTGCTCAGAGCGACAGCACACGCTCCGCAGCTGGCATCAGCGCCCAAAGCTCTCCCAGTGAACAGCAGCAACATTTTAAAAGTGTTGGTCTCGGGCCAGAAAAAAGGACTTTTATCTCAGCCCCACCGCCTGTAGAGGATAAATCCCAGGTTCTCCCACCGCTACACCCTTCTCCTGAGCAAAGACACCGGTAAATAGAAAGCCATCGCAGCGTGTCCAAGCAGTCAGCAAACTTCACCCTCATCCATTCAGTAGGGAAGGGAAAAATATGACCTGCTGAGAATATCCCACCTCTGGGATCTTCCACTTTAAACTGGGGGGCAGGTATGGGGGAAGAGAGAACCCACCTCCAATAGCTTCCTAGTTTTACGAGTCCAAATCCAGACCTTAAATGGAGAGCCCAGTAAAGTCTACTGTTACCTGACTCATCCATCAAGTCATCTCTGTCCTTGTTTGCAGATCATCAATCTTTTTGTAGCTGTTATAATGGATAACTTTGATTACCTGACACGGGACTGGTCCATTTTAGGACCACACCACCTGGATGAGTTTAAAAGGATCTGGGCAGAGTATGACCCTGAAGCCAAGTAAGTAACCCAGCCTGGATATCAGAGCTCCTCGGGAGAACAAGCCCATTATTTTCTGTTCTCTAGACCCAGTGCAGTAAGTGCTACGTTCCTCTTGCAGGAACACCTCTTTTTTTTCTGCAAAAATCCTAAAATAGATACCTCCACAAGGTATTGCTAGTGAATCCGTAAGACAGCAGCGCAAGGATACACACAAAAATCTCAACATTTAGGCTGCTCTGTTACCTGACAGAACATTGCTTCACTTTTAGTTGGGGGGAGAGAGAGGCTGTGCAGGGAGGGGCAGCAGGAGATTGAGCAAAGGTGGTTAGAGGGTTGGTTTATTGTTGCATGTATTTGGGATATTGAGCTGCGACTCTGCTATTTGACTTTGTACTCACAGCAGAGCTGCTGTGCTCAAATCTCCCTTTTGTCATATGTCATATAGGCTCATCACAACCTGTACCTTTACACGGCTGCGTTAACGTTTTCTGCAGGGTTATTCACATCAGCAGACTTGCAGGGATTTAAAGTTACACAAGAACAACTCACACAAGGGCTTAACTGACATCCGGTATTATATGCTCTGCTTGACACATGTTTGGGCTTAAAGTGCGTTTAGATCCCTGTGGCATTACAGCACAGTTGACAATTGTAATTGCAAAGCCCCCTTCATAATACAAAAACTGTGGAAAGAGATCTTGGCGTAAACTAAAAGCACATCTCTTCAGGAGACATAGTGTCAAGATTAATTTGGGCTCAGTTTCCGCAATCTGTGAGGCCGTGTCACATTATCAGAGTGATACATAAATTGAAACCCTTCTTCCCATCCACGGCGACTGCCAGAGGTACTTTTAATATGGAGAGGGGATAAGCACAGAATTCTAATAAATTTAACAAAATCTGTTAACAAAACAGATGCTACTGTTTGTGCTTGTCTGAAGGCAAGACTGTGGTGTCTGAAGCTGTATAATAGATAGCTGCTCAGTCCAGATGACAACCTGTTCTTTCCCATCTATAAATGGGAAGCTCTGTTTTCCCCTCTTCCCCATCCCTGTGGATGCTTGAAGCTCTGGCTCTGGTAGCTCTCCTCCCTCCGTGAGAGAATTCTTCTTTTGAGATGCCATTTCCAGAACTTAAAAGAAACCCAACTGCTGCTGTGGAGGGAATTCAGCACTTTGCTTTTGCACTGGCTCCAGTGACAGCCCAAAAGCATAAAGGAGTATCAAAAGACAGTGGCTTGGGGCTATTTCTGTGGGAGGTGAAGTGCCAGGAGAAAAAAAGAGACCCTTTGCACCTCTGTGGCTCCCTCAAACCTAGGTGCCCATCAGCAGGTCGCCCTGTGGAAAGGACGTGACCCTCACTGTGCTTTCTTCTCTAGGGGACGGATCAAACACTTGGACGTGGTGACACTGCTCCGGCGGATTCAGCCCCCCCTGGGCTTTGGGAAGCTCTGCCCTCACCGGGTGGCTTGCAAAGTAAGGCACACCACGGCTCCGGGACAGCAGCTAAACAGCCCAGGGTGGCATTTGCTAGCCAAGCCTGTCACATGGTCTGGTTGCCCCCCCAGGTTTGCCACTCGCCGGTGGCAGCAGCCTGGAGGGGTCCAAACTGGGCACCCCCGGGTCTCCCCGTGCCCCTCCCCGGCTCCTCTGGGCAGCAGAGACCTAGGCACCAGTCAGAGACATCAGCACACCACCAGCCCTCTCTCCTTCTAACTGGGAGAGCATCCATGCTAACTGCAGCTCTCAGACACCGAGCACTGAATCAACCAGACCAGAGAGCTGGGCTTGTTCAGCCTGGAGAAGAGAAGGCTCCGGGGAGACCTAATAGCGGCCTTTCAATATCTGAAAGGAGCTACAGGAGAGCTGGGGAGGGACTCTTTGTCAGGAAGTGTAGTGACAAGACAAGGGGTAATGGTTTCAAATTGGAAGAGAGGAGGTTTAGATTAGATACCAGAAAGCAATTCTTTCCTGTGAGGGTGGTGAGGCACTGGAACAGGTTGCCCAGAGAAGCTGTGGCTGCCCCATCCCTGGAGGTGTTCAAGACCAGGCTGGACGGGGCTTTGAGCAACCAGGTCTGGTGGGAGGTGTCCCTGCCCAGGGCAGGGGGGTTGGAACTCGATGATCTCTAAGGTCCCTTCCAACTCTAACCATTCTATGATTCTATGTTTGCAGTATCAAACACACATCCCAAAACAGGTTAGGACAGACAGAACTAACAGGGCAACTAAAAACATCTCTGAGATTTTCTTTGGACCAAGCAGTGCACCAGAAACCTAGTGTTATCTCTCACTCTTGCTTAAATAACTGGCAGATATTAAAGAGCAAGGTGAGTGTGGTATTAAAATACAGGAAGGGCAAGGGCAGATTTTCTGTGAAAATGTCTCACTCATTTCTTGGATGAGACTCTGGCTATGCAAAAGAACTCTCTCTAGTGAATAATGTCATGTTTTTAACCTTTATGCTTCCTCCATTTGAAGTTTTCTTTCATCTCCTCGCAAGTCCCAGAGTTTGTGTGACACTTGTAGTTGTTTTTTATATCATTCTCAGAGCAAAATACAAAGCCTGGGGCCTGTATGCAGGAATATATGACTTCTGTGGCCCTACTATGGATCCCTTTCCATCTGCTGTCTAGCTATTATTTGTTGTCTCGACCTGGTCCAAAGCCCCAGCCTGTGATTGCAGTAGCAGTGATGGGGGATGACACCCTTTCTTCCATTTCGGTACTGCATAAAAGTGTCAGAAGATAGAGCTCAAACAAAATCAACCCCTTGAAAGCATAAGTTCAAACTAAGTCCCTGGTGTCTCTTTACCTCCTGAGACAGAAGGAAGGATGTCAGATCTGGTGACTCTGCTATGTCTGTCTCAGATATATATAATGTCACTGGTCTCACTGAAGTTAACCCTGCAGCTGCAACAGTACTCACCACTCACTCTTTGTCCTACATGGCTTTATGGAATTACTGCAGGGCAGACACAGCCTTGTTTTATAAGGGAGAGGGGGAAGAGTTGGATAAAGCAGATCCCCTTTCTTTGACCCTGTCACCTAAAAGAAAGATTCTGGCTCTCTGTTTATATGCATTTGCACAGCTTTAGTACAGGCGAGTTTGCAAGTGTCTCCTGAGGTATGAAGAATGCAGTTTGTTCCTGATAAGAAAAAAAGGTGTCATTTAAAAGCCAAATGGGTTGGGGACCAAAACAAATCTCTGTCTGTGTAATACACTGTGGGCAAATACCCGCTGGCCACTGGGAAAAATAAAGATTAGAAAGTGATAGCTACATTGAAGAAAATAGAGTATCTAACAATGTAAGAGAAACCCCAGGGAAAACTCACCATCAGTGGATATGGCAAGTACTTTTATAATTGTGTAACTAAATCCACAGGCCATCAAAGCTCACATAAGAGGGGTGGCAGGTCTGAAGGGTGTCATGAGGAAGGGCATGCTTCAGTCCATGTGCTGGCAGTATGATTGTTCTTTTTCTTCTCCTTACTCCACAGCGCCTTGTCTCCATGAATATGCCACTGAACAGTGACGGGACTGTCATGTTCAATGCCACTCTCTTTGCCTTGGTCAGAACAGCACTGAGGATCAAGACAGAAGGTAAGAAGCTCGCTGACTACGAGGGCACAAAGGTAGCTGAGTGGTGTTCACACCAAAGTGTGCTGGAACAGAGCAATAAGGACATCTTGTGTAAAACGATCCCAGTTTCTCATATGCAGCACATGATACAAAAAGCAATGTAAAGATATTTGGAGGAATAATATCTTCTAGGGAGAGAATAGTGTTTTCTGTTACCTAGAAAGCCGGTGTTTCCCATGGCATCATCACAGGTTATTGATCACATTCTTTACAATCGTCTCGAAAGTTTTAGATCAATGTCTGCTCAAATAGCAATCAGGAGAGGGAAGAAGGTGAAAGAAGCCTCCCCTTGTGCAAACTGGCTGCAGAGCTGGGCCGCTTTTTGACTGCTGTTGCCACTGATTTTCCAATCCAAGGGAGGCAAAAGAGCTTGGACTCGAAGGTCTCATCTTACTGAAACTCCTCCTGTGCTTCCATTAGCATGAGTTAACATCACACTGTAGCAACAGTGATGTTGTAGGCCTAAAGACAGATGAGAAGCAGAGGGGACTGTTAATAGCTTTGCATAGGCCAGCAGGTATAGTTGGGGAAAGCAGACAAGATTTTGGGCTCAGCTTGTCCCCTTTGTTGTACTCCGTCGCCTGCTGTAATGAAAGATACTGGTCCTGAGTCGAAACCTGGCTTTGTGTATTAATGAGATGCCTTAAAAGACCGTGTAGGTCTGTGATTCACAGCTAAACACCTTTGGCTGAGGAGTGGCTGCATTACATTTCAGGCATGGGAAAGCAGAGACCAACACAATCCTAGTTTGCTGTGCCAGGATTATGCTGACAGCTGAGCCAAAGAGAGTGGTAAAATTTAAAAATTATATTAAGGCCTTGGATGTTGTGCTAAACAGAATTTGACTGTAGCCAAAGAGACACCCTTGAGGAAACAGACAACCGCAACCCCTGTAGGACATCTTGTGTCTTAGAAAACAGAGACCCTAAAAGGACTCGATTTTCTTGTCCGTCTTCACCTTAAACTCTCCCAGTCGTTGCCAGTGAGCTCCTGGGAAACCACCTAATTTCTTGCCTTAGCAGGATTTTGTAAATTGTTAGGGCAGGAGTTTGGAATTAGCCTTCCTGGGTCTGCTTTCTGCCTTTGATGCTGCCACCTGTTTCATCCTCAGTAAGTTCAGGTAGTGTTCCTATCTTCACTGCATCCTATTAAGAGAGCTACTGGCAAGCAGAGCCCTGTGTAGCACATTAATGCTGGGCAGCAATAAGAAGAGCTGCAGGAACAGCACCTTGAGGAGGAGAAGACAGTGGTTTAGTACACGTAGCGAGAAAAGAGAGCTTCAATTATAAGGGGTTTGAATGTGCATACATCAAGAAATGAAATCAAAGGTGAGTCGTTTGGGAGGAAATGGACACCTAGAAGGAAAGGTTATAAACAGAATCTGCTTCACTCCCTCTCAAGGGGTAGCCTGCCTTAATTAATACCTCGTTTAGCTCAGAGGCCCTTGGAGGAACATGTAATGTCTGAGTTCAGACAGTTAAATTAAAGGCTTGTTATAGCCTGTGTTGTTCTTCAGAGAATAAACACAAATATCCTGGGACAGTCCTTTAAGTTGGACAGTGAAAGCCTTGCACACACCTGGAGTGCCTTCTCAGAGCACTGTGAAGACTCTCCAAGGCAGACCCTTGGGGCTTTGGGAAGAACTTTGATATCTGCTGGGAGACAGGGGTTGGAACAGGCAATTCTTGGGAAGTGCTGCAAGCGTACCCAGGTCTTTCGAGGTGCATCTTTACCACTAATTATTTGTCTTCTCCAAGCTGTAGTTTCTGATTAACTGACCTCTATTATCGTCATATTCAACCTTCACTGGATCTCAATTAAAATTTGAAGCGTTAGATGAGATTGTTGCTTGTCGGAAGAAAGTAGCACCCTGGATCTGTTGTTTCTGGCTGTTGCAGACTATCAATCAGTAACAGAATTAGCTTCCTACCCTGGGATGACTATGCATATTTAGGAAGAAGACCTCTTGCTGTGAGAGGGCTTTGGAAATGTTCAGAGCATCTCTTTGCCCAAAACTTTCCTCTACTGAAAAAGCTCTAATCTTTTTGTCCTAAGATTGCCATGCCAGACACAAAATTGTTCCTCTGCAGGGTCTGCTTAATTCCTGTCTCTGATGATTTTCACCCTGCAGGTAACCTGGAGCAAGCCAACGAAGAACTGAGAGCAATAATTAAGAAAATCTGGAAGCGCACCAGTATGAAGCTGCTGGACCAGGTGGTGCCCCCCGCGGGTGGTGAGTGCAGGATCTTGTCCCAGTCTCCGAATCTGTCTTTTTCCCCATCTGACATGTCCTACTGGACCTCATGATCATCAAGTGGAATATGGGGGACAAGCTTTCTTCTACAAGCTGTTCTCCATCTTTCATCAGGCTGAGGTCTTTTTCTGCCTGTATTAACAAGAGTATCATGTTCTTACTACTGAGAAACCAGGGAAGGAAGAAAAAGATGTATAAACAGGAGTTAGAAACCTCTGTTCCTAGATCATGCCCCTCTTTGATCACAGACATTTGCTCCCCTGGACATTACCTGGTGCCTGCTGGGGGCAAGGGAAGCAAGCAGAGCTAAAGCTCCAGGGAGGAGGATGCCTACATAAGAGATATGGCCTTACACTCAAGTTAAGGATGCAGCCTATCTCATAACCCCTTCGTATTTAGCAAAACTACCTTTACTATGGCATATAACTCTTTTTTTACTCACCTAACTGCTTTCTACTATGATACCTGTCAAAGACTCATGTACCTGGGGACATTCCTCAGCCTCTCTGAACTGGTGTATCAGATTGCTGTGGGTTTCTATGCAGCCCCCATGGCAGCCTGTAATTACCAGGCTTTTGGGCAGCTCCTTTGCTAAGTTTCTTGGGACCCAAGGTGCATGGGCATCCAGTATGGCCTTCACTGACCTTCCAGGTGGCACCAGGGGCTATAGCACAAAACAGCACTTGGTAGTTGGTTAACAGTCACAGCCAGGTCCTGAACCTTGCTCAGCCCGCTCTGAACTCAGTCCTAAGACATTTTCAATGTCTTAGAAAATTTCCAGTGGTTTTGGAGAAGGGAGGAGAGTTACCTGGATAAAAACTTAATGCACATTTTGGCTCATTGACAGTTTGCATTGAGTGCGAATGCAGCAGTGACTGCATTTCTGGGGAGAGGTGATCATTTTGCTTCGCTCACACCTGTGGTAGGCACAACCAGACAGAATTTCCATGCAGAGAAGGGCCAGATCAGGTCTGGGATGGATGGTCAGTCAGATGCCCTTGGTGAGCCCAGATTGAGTATATATTACCCCAGGCTGTTGCAAGACAGAGCAGCATGTGCTGACCCAGACTTGGAGGCTGGTGCTACAGCAAGATCCTGTGTTGTAAACCAATACCAGAGACTGCAAAGGTCAGAGGCACTTCACCATAAACAATGTACATCCAGAAGTGCGTAACTACAGGGGTTCTCTGCCACACAGCCAGTCTATGCACCTTGTCTAGCTCACCTCCTGACGACTTACAGCCATCCCTTCCCTCATCCCTGCATCCTGATGCCATAAAAAGCAGAGTTGTACTACGGTACCTAGCGTTTCTGCTGCCAATCGCGAGGCTCGCATTAGCAAATACACTGTTTAAAATCAGTTGCTTATTTAATTTCTTTTTTGTGTTTAATACCCCTTCGCAGATGACGAGGTGACCGTCGGAAAGTTTTACGCCACTTTCCTGATTCAGGAGTATTTCCGGAAATTCAAGAAGCGTAAAGAACAGGGACTGGTGGGCAAGCCCTCCCAGCGCAACGCACTCTCCTTGCAGGTGACTACCGGGAGCAGGATGGACAGGGGTGGTACAGTAGAGGCAGTTGACCCCATTTCCCTCTCCATCATTCTGGGGGCTGCAACGGGCTATCCCCACTGGAAAGGAGACTGTAGACTCCTTGAATTACTAGGTCAATCCTTTTGGATAAACGTGTATATACCATGGACCACATCCCTTAGCTCTGGAGGTGGGAGGCACAAGTGAGGTATATCCACAGTTTACCAATCTGCTGGTAATATTGAGGAGGCTCTGGGGAGACCTAATAGCAGCCTTCCAGTACCTGAAGGGAGCCTACAGTAAGGCTGGGGAGAGCCTCTTTAGAAAGGCCTGCAGTGACAGGACGAGGGGCAATGGCTTCAAGCTGGAGGGGAACAGATTTAGACTGGAGATTAGGAGAGGGTTCTTCACTGTGAGGGTGGTGGAGCACTGGAACAGGTTGCCCAGGGAGGTGGTTGAGGCCCCTTCCCTGGAGATATTCAAGGAGAGGCTCGACGAGGCCCTGGGCAACCTGGTCTAGTTGGGGGTGTCCCTGCTGACTGCGGGGGGGTCGGACTAGATGACCTTTGGAGGTCTGGGCAATTCTATGATTCTATGATTCTATTCTATGATTTGAAACTTGGGTTCCTTTTAGGGAACTGGCATGATGTGTCCAGCAGACATTTGCTTATTGCCACATTCATTCTACTCTTCCTGAAGGCAGTCACTCTAACAGGATCAGGGAAAGCACGTTGCCAGGAGGCAAGATTGGTTAAAAAGCAAAAAGGCATACCTGGGTGCCAAAGCCATCCAATGGACAGGGCACCAGGCTCTAAGACCTGGCATCTGTTCACCACTGTGCTACATGTTCACTGGGTGGACTACCAGGTTGTGTGAAAGAATGAAAAAAACCCATTGATTGCACAAGCAGCACCATTTATGTCCCTTGAGTGTACAGTAAGGAAGAAGGATGACTCTGGAGTTCCATCAAGTTAAAATGTGCTGTGACACAGGCACAAATACAGACTGAGGTCTCACCATACCCACATCTTACCTCCCTGGATGCTCTCCCCGGGACGGATTCCAGTCAGTGAGGGGTTTGAGGACTGTCCAGGTCCAGATGCCAGAAGTTTAGCTATTAAATCCATATTTAAGCTGCTGATTAAAAAGAAGAGATTTTCAGAGGTGCCAAGTACATGGTTCAGCTGGAACTGTGGCTGCTCTAGGGCTTCTGGTTGAGGATCTGAGAACCCAAAATTGAAAGCATGCAGACTTGCTTAGTCAAGCCTGTGGATTTATGTCTATGTCCTGTTGTGACAAAGCCAGGGGACTAGCAACAAACATTCCTGCATTGCATTGCTAAGTTTTCCCCTCTGTAAGCTAGAGATGAAAGAACAGAATTTGTTGGTGGTTTTTGTAGGAGCTGGGGATGCTATATTAGGTAAAAGGGCTTCACAGTACTTAGAAATAAATAACATTGCTTTTATTTCTCATAAGCCCACTCGGAGATATGAAGCTCTATAGTTTGCTGTTTTGCAGGCTGGTTTGCGGACACTTCACGACATTGGGCCAGAGATCCGACGAGCAATTTCTGGAGACCTGACAGCTGAAGAAGAGCTAGATAAGGCCATGAAAGAAGCTGTTTCTGCTGCCTCTGAGGATGATATCTTCCGGGTAGGTGCTGAACAAGTTTTCAAGCTGAAGCTAGACCAGTAGCTGAGCTAAAGAGTGCTACATTCTTTTTTATGCACTCTGTATTTCAGCTGGGCCCTCCTTCTTGTTTTCTAGACCTTAGTTTGGTAGACTCAGGGTGCCAGATGCTGAGATCTCTGCACAGTTTTTATGCCATTTTCTTTTCAATGGAAGTTTCCCCTCATAAACCCTGAATAAAATCAGAATGAGAATGGCCAAAGAGTCTGAAGAACAGATCAGTTCAGACATCCTACGGTCCTGCAGATCAGCAGCCAGGCAGACTTTAGTCCTTTGTTCACTCCTCCTTTCAGTGGCAAAAGTAGTACACCAGAATCCATAGAGCTCCTATGGAAGGAGGATATTTTCTGAGAATGTTACCTACATCTTCTCTTCATATTTGATTCTTATTTCTTGTAATTATCTCCTCTGGTAATATCTGGTGAGGCCCCACCTCGAGTACTGTGTCCAGTTTTGGGCTCCTTACCACAAAAAAGATATTGAGGTGTTGTAACGTGTCCAGAGAAGGGCAACAAAGCTGGTGAGGGGTCTGGAGAGTAAGTCTTATGAGGAGAGGCTGAGGGAGCTGGGGGTGTTCAGCCTGGAGAAAAGGAGGCTGAGGGGAGGCCTTATCACACTCTACAATTTCCTGAAAGGAGGGTGTAGAAAGGCAGAGGTCGGTCTCTTCTCCCAAGTCACAGGCGACAGGACAAGAGGAAATGGCCTCAAGTTGCACCAGGGGAGGTTCAGGTTGGATATTAGGAAAAATTTTTACACTGAAAGTGTTATTAATCCTTGGAATGGGCTGCCCAGGGAAGTGGTTGAGGCACCATCGCTAGAAGTATTCAAAAGACGGGTTGACATAGTGCTGGGGGACATGGTTTAGTGATGTTTTTTTATTGAGTTAGGTTGACGGTTGGACTAGATGATCTTGAAGGTCCCTTCCAACCCAGACAATTCTATGATTCTATGATTTCCTCTTCTCTGGCATTTTCCTCCTTTCCTCACAGAACGATGCTCCCAGCCCCTTTCATTACTCATTATCTAAACAGTACATAACTGGCTCATTAAATCTTTCTTCATTTGTTCTTCCAGGTGATTAATAGTTTCTGGTGCTCTTCTCAAATCCCCTCTAATGTCTAAATGTTGCTTCAAAACTGCCCTTTGAAAACCAGAGAGTAGTTACTTGGCTTTTGCATCCCTACCCAGTCCTGAGCCCCCAGTGGGAGCTACAGAGACACCTTTACCTCACCTATACACCTGGCCAGTCCTCTGAAATATCTTAGAAAGCTCAAGCTCTCACTGCCTACGTGTACCTACTCTCTCTGACAGAGAAGTCCACACACTGGCAGAGAGAGCACCCGTGCCATTGTGCACACTTCCTCACGCATTTTTCCTCAACATCAGGCTAAGCAGGAAACACCAGGGCCCTTGCACATCTTTTCCCTCACAAAGGGAAAATAATTTCTGTTTCCCTGACAGAGAGCTGGAGGCTTGTTTGGAAACCATGTCAGCTATTACCAAAGTGACGGCAGGAGTGCGTTCCCCCAGACATTCACCACCCAGAGACCTTTGCACATCAATAAGTCTGGCAACAACCAGGGAGATACCGAGTCTCCATCGCATGAGAAGCTGGTGGACTCCACCTTCACTCCCAGCAGCTACTCATCTTCAGGCTCCAATGCCAACATCAACAATGCCAACAACACTGCCCTGTGCCGCTTCCCCAGCCCACCCAGCTACCCCAGCACTGTCAGCACAGTGGAAGGCCACGGGACCCCCTTGTCACCCACCATACGTGTGCAGGAGGCTCCTTGGAAACTACCTTCCAAAAGGTAAGCTTCACAAAGCGGAGAGTGGGTCAAGGGACCAGGGAGAGGAACATGCATGCACACACCAGAGCACTGCTGCCTAGCTGAAGTCACCCACCAGACATCACCCAGCCTGCAGCCTGGATTGAACCTTCTGGTTCTCCACTTGTGTCAAAGCCCACGGTGCAGCAGACATGCATCAGTTGACCACTGGGAAGCAGCAGCACTCTCACTGACCAACACACTAGGTTTCATCACAAAGAAACCTTTGAAAGAACCAAAAGGAGCCTTATTTATCCTTCCTTCACCACTGGGAGGTGTTTTATCAACTGCTAACCGAAAAACAAAGGGACTGCAATTCATCTCTTAAGTGCCCAATAGGGAAGTTTGTGGAAGCCAGTGGTTTTCCATTCAGTGGGTCACATCCCTACAGAGGTCACCAAAGGCATTCTGGGAGGAGGGAGGCAAGGTTTTCAGAAATGCAATACTGCACAAAGCAAACCAAATCCCCTTCTCTGGACAGCTTTCAGGCACAGATGACTAATACGAAAGGAGTATCATTTTTATCAGTGGGGAATTTTTAACCATCTCTGTAACAGCAGGAGGGAGCTTGAATTATTATTTTTTTTTAGTGCAGAGAGTGGGCAATGTGAAAGGGTGGAGAAATGCTGCCACAGCAAATGACAGAATATGACAATAAGACAGAGGAAATTCAGCGGATGCAAAATTGCCCCAGTCAGGAGTCCAGTGGTTTTTTCTATTTCGTGCCTTCCTGAGGGAGGCCACAGGCGTTGCACAACATGTGTTGTCGTCTGCCCTCCCCCTTGCTGACTTGTTCTGATGTGACACTGCTAACATGGTGTTCTTTTTTCTCCTTGCTTCCTTGGGTGCCTTCCTTGAATTAGGACGCATTACTACGAAACGCTGGGACGGTATGTCTTTTCCCTCATGATCTAATGCTCTCCGGGTATAAGACCCACTGTTTGTCCCACTGAAAATCCAAATCCCCATTAATGCTGAACATGAGCTCTTCTTTTTGGTGTCAGTAGGGCTCAAAAAGAGGTAATGATCACCATGACATCTCCAGAAAATACTCCCAACTCAGGGCTTTTCTGCCCACAGGCAGGTAGTGACGCATGGACTGTTTCTAGTTGGTTTCTAGATTTGAGGTTTTTTCAAGACTTTCTAGCTGGGCCCTCACGACTAGGCACTCTCTCTTCACAGCACAGTGAAATGCACAGTGGCATGTTCACACAAAAATTCTGTGTGGTTTTGGCTAAACACAGACTCGAATAGGGGGACCTGCCATGTACTGGTTTCCCCCCTCTGCACCTTAGCAGTTTTACTTGCCTCCCATCTCAGCAGGAAGGTCACTCCAGCACTGCCCTAAAGGCTGTTCTATACCATGCACATAGTGCTTTTTGCTCAAATCAAACAATAAAATAAAATAAAATAAAATAAAATAGTTTTCTATCCAGTACCTGAAAGATAAAAAAAACCCACCCCACTGGTCTCTTCCGTGAACGGCAGTAACAGACTGACATGGGCTCCAGTAGCTCCACGTTGGTGTCTCCAAGATTCACACTACCTTCAGATTTTACTTTACTTCTCAGAAAAGACAAACTCAGAATGAAGTGAAATGTGAGGATCAAGACATGAAGCAGAGGGACAAGGAGGAAGCAAGAGGGAATTAAGGGCTGTCACGCTTAAGGGTTTGAACAAATCCTACCGAATTCAGTAGAAGCACTTCTCAGTTAGTGATGAGAAAAAAAGAACCAAAGATGGAAAAGAGCAAGGAACAAGAGCATGAACAGGAGGCAGAGGGGAGAGATGGTGCAGAGTAAGGGATTTGGGAGGCACAGACCACACACCACAGAGCTGAGAGGGTGACTGCTAGTGTCTAGGAGGCTTCTCCGAAATTTATAACCAAGGCTTTTGCAACAAGGGAAAAAGCTGTATTTCCAAGAGCCCACCTCAGATTTTACTTCAAGTTCAGTGAGGTATATCTTTGGAAATATGGTCGGTGTGATATGCACATTCATAGAGTACATGTAGTCACAAGTGACAAAAATTTGTTTACGATATTGGTCAGCACTGATTTCAGAAGCTCTTCCTCTGAAAGAGGACACAGACAAAGGTTGTTGCTTTGTGTTTGTGAACTCTCCAGCTCTGTTCAGTCATTAATTTCTCCACGATAGCCCTTCAAAATTATAACAAACTGAGACAGATGGTGCCTGTCATTCTTGTCTTTATAACAGGTTGTCTTTACCATCTCCATATCTTGACTTGTCTTTTTTGCTCATTAGCTCCAGTTCCAGAGACAGCCAGCTGGCAATTGTTTGCCAAGAGGAAGTGTCTCAGGATGAGACTTATGATGAAAATTTGAATGAAGACATTGAGTACTGTAGTGAACCAAGTCTGCTCTCTACTGAAATGTGAGCTTTGCAGCTTTAGTCAAGGTGTTTGGGTGGTTCTTTAATTAAGGGGGAGAGGTGGGAAGAAATGACTTATTTCTACAAAAAATTTAACTTATGGGATAAGGCCCAAAGACTTTACTCAGACAACTGGAATATCAGAAAATATTTTTTTTAAAAATGGAGTTCCCCCCTGAGAAGTAACATTGGAAAGGACATCTTTCACCTAGGATTTTCCTTCTCCTCCGAATGAGACACGGGGATCTGCAGGGTCTCCCCTCCATTCACTTCTACCATCTAAGGTTCCCAGACTTCACCTTTAGGCCATTCTCTGTCTCATGGTCTCTCTTACTGCTCCCGGTTCAGCTATAGCTCAAAGCTAGCTTGCTATTGCATCCATCTGATAGCACAGTCTTTCCTGGCTTCCCTGCTGGAAAAGGGGTTATTTTGTCCAATATCAGCTGTTTTTCTAGAATCCCTCTGTTCTGCTTTCCAGGCTTGCATACCAAGATGATGAAAACAGACAACTTACTCCACCAGAAAACAACAAAGGAGAGGACACCCGGCACTCTCCGAAGAAAGGGTTTCTGTGCTCCTCGGCACTAGGTAACGTCCCACTCTGACACATGGGCTGTGCTCTCCTCTGCTTTGACCGAGTTCCCACATCTTCAACCTTATTGCTCTCTACAACTCCCTGAAAGGAAGGTGTAGAGAGGTGGGGGTCGGTCTCTTCTCCCAAGTCCCAGGCGATAGGACAACAGGAAATGGCCTCAAGTTATGCCAGGGGAGGTTCAGGTTGGATATTAGGAAAAACTTTTACACTGAAAAGGTTATTAAGCATTGGAATGGGCTGCCCAGGGAGGTGGTTGAGGCACCATCCCTGGAGGTGTTCAAAAGACAAGTTGACATGGTGCTGGGGGACATGGTTTAGTGATGGTTTTTTATCAGAGTTAGGTTGATGGTTGGACTAGATGATCTTAAAGGTCCCTTCCAACCTACATGATTCTATGATCTTTCTGGAGGAATCCCAGTGTGTGTGGGCACGGGTCTTACTGTTTGCTGCATGTAGCTCGTGAGAGCAGGAATCCCATGGAGTGTATACAGTCCTGATCGTGCACGTGACTCTACTGACTTTATGCTCCGTCAGCAGATGACTCTGTGGCTGTTTGGATAGTCCATGTGACCTGTTTGATTAAGCTCACCTGTGAATTAGGGGAGTTTATTAAAGCACTGTAGACTCTCCAAACAGTCACCAAGGAGTCACTGAATGGGCTACGCCTTGAGTATATGGTGTTCTGTTCTGTGTGTATTCAGCGGGGAGAAAGGAGAGGTTGTCTTTTTTTGTCCGCTACAAAGAAAACAGTGGATTTTGCATTAGGTTAACACAATACAAGTTTGCTTTCTGCTCTAATTGTACCTGGAGATTTTTCAAGTGCTTGAGCATGCAGACTAAGCTCAGGTGAAATCCATTAATCACAAGGTTTTATGAAAGTATCAGGGCAAATGTGAGAGTCTGGAAGAAAATGAGATCTTTTATGTAGAACATTATTCAGCCTTTTTCCTGAGTATTGCTGTGGAGAAAAAGGACATTTGGGGCAGAAACTAAAAAGAATCCTTTATATAAAATACACTCTTACAAAATAAAAGTGACGAACTAGGTAGTTTAATGTTTAAAGTAAGGCTACTGAGTCTTCCCTCAAATCCTTCAGGATGCTTATACAATTGGATATTTTAGAAGCATTTACTTAATTTCAATGAGACAATTCCTATATCTATCTGTAAGGCCAAATTTGCAGTCAGTCCTTGATACAATGCTTCATTAACTACATTCTAGTGAATATTTATACAGTGATGTCATACTCATTTGACTAGTGTGGGGTTTTTTTCTCTAGAAAGAGGAAATACTTTCTATCTGCATTGTAGCATTTGTTCTCTGGATTATAACACATTTCCTCCAACCCTCCAGAGAGCTTTTTCTCAACAAATGAGTATTATAGATACTTACTATTTTCAGAATTCTATTTTCCTTTCCTTCTTTAGAAAAACGTCAACAGGATTGAGAAGTCCACAAAATATTTTAGTATGT
The DNA here is from genome assembly GCF_001431845.1 of Calidris pugnax. Lineage (NCBI taxonomy): Eukaryota > Metazoa > Chordata > Aves > Charadriiformes > Scolopacidae > Calidris > Calidris pugnax. The sequence goes on along the minus strand of NW_015090800.1, from coordinate 4,324,052 downwards.
CTTGCAGCTCTATCTTTAATACTGGCTTTATTTGCCATTCTTCAGTAAAGTAAAGCCTGTGTACTTGTTCATAAACATACTTTGCAGTGCTTTTAAATTCCCACATGGGGAGTACCTTTTTCATATTTACAGTAGTCAAGTTTAATTTTATAGCAAGTAAACAGTGCAACTGTTTCAACAGTTCCCCCTAAAATCTTTCTAAGAGGAAAAAAAGCTTTTTTCTCTTCCCTTCTTTCCAAATTTTGCAAAACGCACTTGAAAATGCTTCATGTCTATATAAGCAGCCTCCCATTTGCCAGTGAATTCAAACGCTGATTAATTCACTTCCACTTGACCTTGCTATAGACACAGCCTCATAAACCGTGGTATGTCTGGCAGCTAAGGGACACAGATCACATGCCAGCGGGAGGCCGATGTCACCTGAGCAGCCCGACGTCCCCTCCTGCACGATGTGTACAGCCAGGCACAGCACCAGAGCCTCAGCTGCCACCATCAGTCCCCCTGAGGGCTTTACCTGAACCAGAGAGGTCTGAGAACATTTCCACTGTTTAGGAGGGAAACCAGCTGCCCGGTATCTACTAGGATAGTGTTTTAAAAGAGGAAAAATAAAAATCATCATCCAGAATTTTATCTTGCAGCTTGCTTGGAAGGTAGCGCTGGTTGGTCCATGATGCTTGACTGTTTTTTGTAAATACAAACGCTTTGGAAAGGGCAAGGTGTTGAGGGAAAGTGGACAGAGCCTAAAATGTGAGCGCCTTTGCCGTATCTCCAATGAGACTGCACTAAAAGAAATTGCAATCAGATCGACTGTAGCGTAGCATGAATGATGGACACAATTGTGTGTGATTGCTGTTTCAGGTCGAAGAGCATCTTTTCACTTAGAGTGTCTGAAAAGACAGAAGAACCAGGGCGTAGACGTCTCTCAGAAGACAGTTCTGCCTCTGCATCTGGTACACCATCAGGTAAGTGTTAATAACCACAAAGGGCCCAGCAATGTAACAGACCCTGTCACCTCCAGTGCCCTGCTGTTGTGTCCCAACCAACTTTTTAAAAAACATTTAGGACAGTTTCTCACCCGTATCAAAGGTCCAATTTTTAGAAATGGTATTTGCCATCACGCTTATTCCTGCTTTCAGGATTTTTTATCATTCCCAGAAGAGTGCTAGAGAAACACGTCCTTTGGAGTCAGCAGAGTCATCATTTTCTGATGCCCATGAAAGAGTAAAATAAAAAACTAGCTAAAAGATAGAAATAACTACCCAAAATGCATGCTGCAGTGCAATTACACTGGCTTTGATGGTAGTATGCATATGAATAAAATGTGCAGGGTCTACTTTCATATTAATTGAAGGTAACCAGTAACTGTAATTAATCATTTTAAAACATAAACTGATTATGTGTAATTAATCAGCTTCTTAAGCCCTTTGTAACTGCATTCGCCACCCTAGCAAATGTATGCTTAGGCACGTACCGAGGTGATTAGCCAGCTGTCATAGTCTAAAGTAGATTTGTGTCTTTTAGTTTGATGATGCCATTTTTTGTCACCATAAAAGGAAACAGGTGCAGATGGTAGGGCCAGCCTTGCAAGTGAGGTGTCCTGCTCTGTGCAGTCCCCCAGGGCAGGGCAGAATGGCCTCCCCACCTCCTCAGGCTGCCAGAGGGGCAGAAAATGCCACAGGGCAGGGGCAGGAGAAGTCAGAGCAGAGGAGCACGAAGTAAGCATGCCTGAAGCTCCCTGGCTTTTCTGACCTCCACTCCCAGAGAGCTATCCTTTAAGGATCAAGCTCCAGAAAGCAGTGGTCTGCAGAGAATTACAGCTGTGGCTGGGATAACCAGCAAATGTGCTGGGGCAGGGAGGAGTGGAAACAGCTTCCCACCTTCCCCACAGCAGCAACAGCCCTCCTGAGACTTCTTGCCTTCCCTGGCAGGCCAGGCAGAGGGAACACATGCCTCCCGCTCTCTCAGCCCACCTAGCCAGCAGATCCACCTCCCTCCAAGCTGTACAAAGAGGATGGAGCTATATCACCCTTCCTCATTCCACCATGCAGCACCAAAGCTAGAGGGATGGGGCTCTCCCCACCCCAGGGTCACTCGGCCAGACTGAAGGGTTACCCTGAAACAGGCATCTGGCCTCCAGCTGACAATACTCAGCAGTGCTCATGTATTGGCAAAGATGTTAGCCTACAGCAGTGCTTAAAAGAAGAACATAAAGTGGAAAGGTTGCCTCTGCTAAGTGCAGTGCAATCAGTTGCTCGTGAACGTTTGAAGGGGTATTGTCACTAAATACACGTACATCACGATATGTAAATATATGCATGCCTGCAAGGCATGACTTACACAGATGAATTTTTAAGGCCTTAACTTCCTCACTGAAATTCAATAGGAGCCTGACGTCTAATTCCTGAGAAAATCTTGGTGAAGCTTGTACGTGACTAATAATTGATCCTTTTCCTCGTCTGCCACTGAAATCATCACTGCAGCATGGTTATGGGTCCCCAAGGATTTCGGTGGCAGCTGGGCTGAGCTTCGCTTCACTTTAGAGACCTTAAAGTTAGCTGTCTAGTTCAAACAGGTCAGTTCAGTCTCATGGTGGTCAACAGAAGGAAAGAGCATCTCCAAAGGGCACGTATAAGTCTTGTCTAAGTCTTGTCCTCCAGACAGCATTTCCAGGCAGGTATCCAAAAGAGGCAGGAGGCTTGCTGGTTTCTCTCTGCACAATTAGCTTAGACTAAACACCTACCCCTCAGATATCTGAAGGTGTATGAGACTAACCCCAGCCCGAACGACACAATCCACACGCTTTTGTATTTTCTCTGCAATTTTTTTTAATTTGCTCACACAAGGCAGTAGTGAGCTCTGCGAGATGAGCTGACGAGTCTTGACGGCATTGCTTATGGAACAAGGCAGCAGTCACCATGAATAAGGCATCAGCTCAGCCCCGTGCTACAAGGGGCTTCTTGAGAAAATTTGTCATAGAAGGAGGCTGGATGACTCAGAGGTTGTGCATACGATTCCAGGAAGGACCGGATGGCTCCAAGTGTAATCATCAGATATTGATCCTCCCACCAACAGCAGATGCCTTAAAACCCAGTGGTGGATTTATAGTTCTTGCCAACTGCAGGCACGTCTCAAATTCACAGCTGGTATCCCTTCAGGTTCCGCAGTAGGAAACACAGCAATTGGCAGTAAAAACTAGTGGAATGGGTGGTGGCAGTGGTAGGCAAACGAGGTGCTGTGTCCCCCGCTGGAGCAGAGGTGGTGTTTCTGGCAAGGCTGTGGGGAGTGGAGCCACATCCCTCCTGTCAGTGCAGCTGCTCCAAGGCTGAAGAGCCACAGTCAGGAGACTTTTGAGTCCGGTGCTTGGCACTCGCGTTAAGATACACCATTTCAAGGAAAGCTTGCAAAACAAATTCATGGGAAACATCCAAAACCATGCCAACAGCTGGCAGCTGTTTTCGCAAGCTTCGAGACCCTCCAAGCTTTTCTCAGGTAGCTGTCGTGGTTTCAGCTGAAATCACCGCAACCGAACCAACAGATGGCCCTTCCCCCCCCCCCAAAAGAGGAGAGGAAGAGATAAGGAGATTGAAAAGTTTAGAATTAACTAAACTACTTTAATCAAAAATAATATTAAAATAAAAGAGAAGAAAATAATGAAATAGATACAACACATATACAAAACCGTATCAAGCTCCCAGGATGACAGTCCCGTCACCAGCAGGCACTGGGGAAGTCCCAGACTGGACTCAGGGATGGACAGGAGCAGGGTTCCAACTGTGGAGTCAGGAACACATGGGTCGGGATCAAAGGCAGATGAACAGACAGGGTCCTCTTCGGACATCGGCCATTGCAGGAAGAGAGTTGACCCTTTGATCCCTCATCTTTTATACTGAGCATGGGGCAGATGGGATGGAATACCCCTGTTGGTCAGGTTTGGGTCACCTGTCCTGTCCGTTCCTCCCCACAGATGTGACCCCTCTACGTTCTTTCCTTTTCCGACCCTCTAAGGGGCAAATAACGAAAATTGGCTGACCTTGGTTGTTATAGCAATAAGTATAAGCAAGGGCCTCTCTACATACCATTCGCTGGCATGTAGCATAAACATTGGTCTTATCACTCTGAGAAGGAACAATTTTCTCCACAATATGCCGTTAATTTCAGAGAGTTAGAAAAGGCTAAAATGCAAAGTTACAGAACACAAAATTGATCCGGTTTTACCTCAAACCGGGACATAGCTTCTCCAGCACCTCCTCCTTCCAGCCGCCATGCGAAGGGCAGGCTCTCACTCGTCTTGTTCCTCCTCTGTCCGCAGGCGTTAGCGGTGGCCGGCCTGAGTCCCCTGCTCCAGCGAAGCCATTCCCCCACCATGTTCTCTCGGCTGTGTGCGACTCCCCCCGCTACCCCCTGCAGCCGTGGTTGGCCGCAGCAGACCATCCCGACCCTGCGCCTGGACGGGGCAGAGTCCAGCGAGAAGCTCAACAGCAGCTTCCCCTCGGTACACTGCGGCTCTCGGTACACCGACAACGCCGGCGGCGGCAGCCCGAGGAGAGCCAGGCCGGTGTCCCTCACCGTCCCCAGCCCCACCGCAGGGAGCAGCAGGCAGTTTCACGGCAGCGCCGGCAGCCTGGTCGAAGCGGTAAGACTTGCAGGGTCACAGAGGACACAAGTGGCGTCAAGGCCGACTAGAAACGCGGCCCTCGGAAGAGCAGATACGTTGCTGCCCACAATGCCAAGAGTAGGAGAGTCCATCTCCAAGCTGGGGTTGGCAGTGTGAAAATGGGGAAGGTCCACTGGGAAAAATGCAGCCGTAAAGAAGGGTTGTGATGGGGTGCGATTGGGTTGATGGTCATAGAATCATAGAATGGTCCAGGCTGGAAGGGACCTCCAAAGGTCATCTAGCCCAACCTCCCCGCAGTCAGCAGGGACACCCCCAACCAGACCAGGTTGCCCAGGGCCTCATCGAGCCTCACCTTGAATATCTCCAGGGATGGGGCCTCAACAACCTCCCTGGGCAACCTGTTCCAGTGCTCCACCACCCTCACAGTGAAGAACCCTCTCCTAATCTCCAGTCTAAATCTGCTCTTCTCCAGCTTAAAGCCATTGCCCCTCGTCCTGTCACTGCAGGCCTTTGTAAACAGGCTCTCCCCAGCCTTCCGACAGAACGAGAGGGAACGGCTTCAAGCTCCAACAGGGTAGGTTTAGACTGAACATTAGGAAGGAATTTTTCACAGAGAGAGTGGTCGGGCATTGGAATAGGCTGCCCAGGGAGGTGGTTGAGTCACCACCCCTGGATGTGTTTAAGGGCCGTTTAGATGCGGTACTGAGGGATATGGTGTAGGGGAGGACTTCATAGAGTAGGGTAGATGGTTGGACTCGATGATCCCAAGGGTCTCTTCCAACCTGTATGATTCTATGATTCCTGTAGCCCCCTTCAGGTACTGGAAGGCTGCTACTAGGTCCCCCCGGAGCCTCTTCTTCTCCAGGCAGAACAACCCCAGCTCCCTCAGCCTGTCCTCGTAGCAGAGGTGCTCCAATCCCCTGAGCACTTTCATGGGCCTCCTCTGGACCTGCCCCATCAGGTCCATGTCCTCCCTATATTGAGGGCTCCAGACCTGTACGCAGTACTCAAATGATGCAGGGTACTAACCTACGTCTTTGTCTCTGGTTCCCTCCCCGCTTTTGAAGGTCTTGATTTCGGAAGGACTGATGCAGTTTGCTCAAGATCCAAAGTTCATTGAGGTCACAACCCAGGAGCTCGCAGACGCCTGTGACATGACGATAGAAGAGATGGAAAATGCAGCAGACAACATTCTCAATGGTAACAGCAAGCAGAGCCCCAATGGCAACCTCTTGCCTTTTGTTAACTGCAGGGACCCAGGGCAGGACAGTGCAGGAGAGGAAGAGGAAGAGGTGCAGAACCCGGATTGTAGAAAAAGTCAGGAGGAGCTCAAGGACAGCAGGATTTATATCAGCAGCCTGTAGTTGCCAGGGCTGGAAGCGATGCTGGTTTTTTATTTGTTTCAATGTTCCTAATGGGTTTGTTTCAGAAGTGCCTCACTGTTCTCGTGACCTGGAGTAACCGGAACAGCGTTCTTCATTCATTTCTGTTGGGACGAGTCGCAGAGTTGGGTGGTGTAAGAAAGCTTTTCAGGAGCGGATATAACCCCAGCACGTGTCCATGAAGGAAGAGTGAGGAGGAGGAAGAGGAGGAGAGCCAGCTCCCTCTTTTTTTCAGTCCCTGCACAAGGAACGACGGCCGCCTCCCGAGCGCGAAGGGGAACCTCAGCTTCCTGTGGATGGCCCTAGCCAAAAGGACCCTGCGCCAAACGGGTGTCTTTCAACTTTGCTTGTAAAAATCATTTTGCACATATTCTGTATGAGCCTCACCGTCTCCATAAAGCCAAGGCCCTTTGATTCGGAAGGAGAGGAGGACTTCTTCTGCTGTGGATTCCCGTACCGCCAAGGGGAGGAGGAAGCAGAAGAAGCCCGCGGGGGGCAGGCGGCCACCGCTGCCCAACCCTGCCGAGAACTCCCAGGGCAGCGGTCTCCCTGCCGACCAATCCGAGCTCAGGCAACCACTCCTGCCGACCAATCCGAGCTCGAGCAGTCACTTGCCAGCCAATCCGAGCTCAGGCAGGCTCCTGCCGACCAATCAGAGCTCAAGACAGCCAGCCGTGCCGGCCAGTGGGAGAGCGGGGAGCAGGCTCTGCTGGAGGGGCCGAGCCGACCTGCCCCGCACTTGCTGAGGTGGTGGTGGGCTTGTGTAGATCTCTCCTTGTTTTGCCGTTTGATATTTTCTTGAAAGCATGTTGCGGTTTTTATTTTGACTGTTTTATTAATTTTAAAATTTTAAAATTTTAATTTTAATTTTTTTTTTTTTTCGGAGGGAGAAGGGAGTGTTTACAGCGTTTTGTAATCACCTACCTTTTTGTTTTGGTTTCTTTTCACCTTTGCAAACGTTAAATTGGTTTGATCATGTTGTATTATTTAAACTGGGTTGTTTTGGTTTTTTTTCCTCCGTTGAAATTTGGTAGAATTATAACAATAGACGAGTTTTACCAACCATTATGTACACACCGAGAATTTGTAATTTTATTTGCTAGTCATGGAAACCTCCTTTTTTTGTTGTTGTTTTATAATTTAAAGATAGTAGGCAAATGCACTTGATATAGTCTTGCACATTTGAGTGATTGATTTGGGTTCTTTTTAGTGCTACGTGTATCTGTGAGTGTGGGAGCAATAGGGAGCGAGTGTGCGGGCGCGCGCGTGTGTAAGAGCATGCAGTTCTCCACACCCTGATTTGAGCTGCAGGAGAGCTGTATCTGGGGCCATTTGGAATGCAAAAACAAACCACTGTCTCTGCTTTTGAAAGGGGGAATCAGTAACTCTTTGCATCTTCTGTTCCACAAGATATGCAAAAACAATGCAATAATATTAATTTGAAAATACAATTGTAAGTTGTGTCGGCATTAAAACTGTATAGAAAAAAAAAAATTGCGGGGGTGGGGGGAAACAAAAACAGACAAACAAAAAAAAAAAAACAAAAACAGAAGGCGTTACGCTTCGATATATTCCGTGTGATGTTTTATTGCATTGATAATGTTTCTGTTGAAGAAACCGTTATACTTGAATTCAGGTCAGTTTCAGTATTTTTCAAATATTTTTTTAAAATGAATTGCAATTGTGCCAAGCAAAGATAATGAATTGAATTAAGTTTGTTTAAAAAAAAAAAGAGAAAAAAAATAATCACTTCTTGTATATTTTGCTGCATGTCAAGTGAATCATTTCGTATTTGGAATGTGCCAAGCTTTACCTTTGAACTTTTAAGTGCTTTTCTACGTGTGGTTGGGGAAAGGGGTACTATTTTTTTTTCCTTTTTTAATTTGTACAATGAACAAAGTGTACCTGGTGTAAGTAACTATTCTGCAATCCACTGACAGGTTGAACGTTACTGATTTTGCATATCTTGTGTTCATTTTCCTTCTTTCTCACTCCCTTTAAACATGCACGATGACTTTATTGGTAGAGGATCTTTCTTCCCGAGGCCGGGATGTTTTATTCAGGCTTTGTTCTCTTTCCTTTTGCTCAGTTTCTCTAAAGGTCTCGTCCCACTCAAGGGTGGCGAGACCCCTAAGCCCATTTGGCAGATCCATCCTACGTATCCAGCTGGCACCAGCAATTCAAGGAGCAGGGAAATAAAAATCTGCTTTCAAATTTCTTTTATTAACTAGCTGACCCTGATCGATCATAGCAGGGCCCTGGGATAAGCAAATGTAAGAGGCAAAATCATTAGCAAAGGAAAATTATCCAACTCTGCTCTGGACTGAAAGCAGAGGGTAAGTGAGGGAGAGAGCTCTGGATCATTGCTTAGGAGAATCGCTGCAGTCTGGTCGAGGTGCAGAAGTGAAGTGACATTTTTGTACGGTCTCATCCCTCCTCCCAGACTTTAGTGAATGGGTCAGATTCTAAAGTCACAAAACATCTGACGGCACAGCATGTCCCAGCCATATTTCCCTGCCAGTGAGTGTGAACCTCTCTTGACTTTCCTCACACCGATACTTGGCCCCGAGCCACGTGAGAGGCTGAAAAACCAGGCAAGTATTGTTAGATTTTATGCAACTGATTTTTGTCTAGACTACTGCTGTTTTTTCTCCCTTTCTCCAGACGGTTCACAAACTTGCCGATCAGTGCTGAGCTGGGAGATGTGATCTGACTCAGAGCTAAACTTTCATTCAAATCTTGAGCTTCTGCAGATGTCTCAGAACATAATTTATTGCATATGTTGATTACGTTATTTTTGTGATGCCCTTGTTTTTCTTCTTGATTCTCTGAGGCATAAAGTAGAAATAGCAAAGGGTATTTTTGACAGGACGCTTTTTCCAGTGTCATTTTGAACCGGCCAGGAGCAGCTCAAGATACGTTGGGAAAAAACCCAAATCCTTTTAAACTAGAGAAATACGAACCCTTTTACACAACCCTCTGGCATCAAAGCCCTAATTCAAGACTTCCATGGAGAAAGTCACCAGCTGATGTCAGTCTGTCAGTCTCATCCTTTCCTTCCCTTTTGTCTGTACCGAGACGGGCACGAAAGCGTGTCTCCCTTTGAGAGTTTGCTGCTGTGACTGCTGAAGTGCTCCAAAGCTACTTGAAAGGAAATAATGCTGTGCCTGGCTGTTTCTGAAAATGAAATTGATGCAAGGGCTCCCTATCTCATTTTCTTCCGCTAGAAAGTCCATCTGACCCTTCCCAGTGGGAGACAAAAGTACTGATCTAAATTCGTGGTGGCAACGGGCGTTTGGGATGCTTGAAAGCGGGTGTCATCTTTTAGGATTTTTCTTGATGGGAAGGAAAATGGTGGGAAGGATTAAGCCCCACACGTACTCCCAGAGAAAGCTGTGACTCCCTCGAGGGTCAGAGCCTATGATGGCCGGGGGAAACCCCGTGCTCTGCTGGAAGATCCCTTGGGTCCTGCAGAGTGGAAAATGCGTGGCCAGCAGAGAACGCAGATGACTTTAGCGGTTTGAAGGGCAGGTGTTAAATTTAGTAATTGCTGGTGCCGGCTGTGCAAATTTCTCTTTCTGGGGAGGGTGGTAATTTTCTGTTTTTTCATTTGAGGTACTTCCAATGTGCACATTGTGACAGGCCTGAGCAAAGAGCTACTGCCTCCCTCGGGTGAGGTAGAGTCTGGAGGACGGTGGGAAGGCGGGAGCAGGTTTGGTTCCTGGAGCGTCCTTCTTTGGCTGTGTTTGGGAGTGGATGGTGGGTACAATCACTGTGCTGTGGATGGAAGCTTTGAAGGAACCCATGGCTGAGGAGTGGCGTGGAAGGCAAGGAAAGAGTGGGGAAAACGATCTGCTGTTTGCCACTGAGCATCTCTGACTTGCAGAGTACGCTGCAGACTAAAGACGTTTCTTATAAAACAACAAACCTCCTCCCTGTATCACTCCTGCTCATTATTCCAGGCAGTACTGGGCCAGCCACACCGGGTGCATTTCTTTTTTTTCTTCCTTATTTCTGTGTGGCTGACGCCATGGGGAAGAAAGCGGAACTCGTGATCCAGAGCTGGAGTTTCGTTATCCACAGACCTTTTCTGCATCATCTGCCTCTTCAGCTGGACATGTGAACGATGATGGTGTAGATGCCGCTGCTACTGCAGGGGTCCCGCCTGTTTTATTACCCTGCCCACCACACCCCAGCAAGGAGGGACAGCCAGAGAGGCGCCATGTACAGAATCGCATCTATTTCTGCTTTGTTTTCTGACTCAGAACCCTGCCCCTGATGACTACGACAACGATGACAACAACAACAACAACAACAAAAAAAGGGCAAATGCATTTTTTACATTTCTTGATAATTTCCAAAGCAATGTATCATTGCTTTCTTTAGACTGACGCCAATATAACAGTTGTATGGGTCTCAGCCAGGCTCCTGTGTCTTTTCTGCCTGCTAGTTTCAGATTGCTGTATGAAAAGTATGCGTGTTTGCACACAGACACAATCGTACGAGGTGACGGCGCCGCGAGCCCCTGGGGTTCTTCACCCGTGTCATAGATGAAGTGGGAGGCCTTGCTTCGTACGTGTCGATGAGAAACCCCGACCCGTTGGTCCAGTGAGCTGAAGTGAAGCAGCCCCACTGGGACAGAACTGGGTACCCTAAGATATATATGCACAGTCCCGTTGTGACTGTCCCCTCGGCAGGGGCAGGGTGGGGGAGAGGAACACTGAATGGGGAATTTGGTGCACAGCAAAGTTGATTGATAAGTAAATCCAGTCGGGGGCTTCGGGTAGCGGTGAGATTTTACCAGTTCCCATAATGAAAACTGTAGTGCATATAAAGAAAATATTCCAGACCATCAGACGCCCCAGTTCCCATCTCACTAACACAAGGATGAGGGGCACTATAGGCCAAGGGGGTTGTATTGATGCAAAGGATGTGGAAAACAGAACTGGGCCCAGAAAAATTTGATTATATCTTTCCTCCATTTATTTTCTTCTCCAAAGAAGTCTAAGAAATACAAATTTCAATACCTGAACAGGGTTTCTTTCTTTCTTCTTTTGAACATTATAAAATTTTTAAAGGTTGATTCTGGGATCCGAAGCCCAGGTCCAGCAAGCCCAGGGATCCGAAAGGTTTCCAATGGGATCTCAGTCCACGGAGCTTTGCTCTCTGTTGCTGCCTTGTTTTGGGGCAGCTGAAACCATTCTGGCCTTGCTGCTACAGCACCCTGAGATGGGGTGGTGAGGGCAGAAGCACAGCCAAGAGATATGTCCTGTACTGAAGACAGACTGGGCTCCGATTGCTTTCAGAGAAGTCAGTAGCATCACGCTGGGATGGAAAAAAAAAAAAACAACCCTCTTCTGATACAAACTTTAGTGTTCTTAGTTAAATCCTCCATTCTTCCCTTGCCCCTTCAGGGGGACTTGACTTAACTGTTAACACTTGAGCATAAAATACAGGCCTTCTTTAGGGGCACAGGGCCCGACTCAGTTGCCTAAATGTGGGCATCTACTGCTGCTTGAGATACCCTGCAGCACTCTGCCAGGCCTGCAGCAGCTGGTCCACAAAGACACAACTCTTCCCCAGGGCTGGTGTCACAGCTGCCAGACCCACTTGGATGGCAGAGATCTCAAGCGGCAGGAGACAACCGGGCAACTTAATCGAGTCCCTTTCTAAAGGGCTAATTGAGAGGAGCAGCACCAATGACTGATGTAATGAGGGAATCTTCATTAGCATTACCAAGGGCTTGGTTAGGCACAATCAGGAGCTCGTCTGCACACTCCTCCCATGCTGTTTTTTTTTACTACCCCACCTCACACAGCCAGCCTCCGCTCCTGCAGCCTGAAGTTAGGCCTGGGTTAGAGGCGGCATCTCTGGCCCAGGGGAGCGGGGACAAGCCCAGGCGAGAGCGGGCATCGCTCCACCCAACAACAGATATTTTTTTTTTCCGCCAGCGTTCGAACAGGCCCTTTCAAAAGCATTTTCCTATTCGAGACAGAACACACAAACCTGGACGCCATTCATTAGCATCCTTGTTCAGATTGTGAAATACTCACTCCTGGTTTTCTGTTGCATTTTGCCCAACCAGGCAAAATGCAAGCTCTTTCCCAAACGTGCTGTAAGGCTTTTAAATATTTTTTAAGCATCCTAAGCCAGTCTGCTCCCATCTCAAGCACCTAGGTAGACTGGCAGCCAAAACTACCTAAACATCATCAACCTTAGGGTCACTCATAGAATTGATTGGTTCAGGCTTATTCAGTCTTGACAGTTTGAATGTGGGATGATTTCAGAGGAGGAGGAGTGAGATTGTAAATATCTTTGACAAACATTGCTGCATCACACACAAAAAAAAAAAAAAAGGGGGGAGATACTTTTAAAACTGCCTTAAAATCAATTCTGAATGATGGAATCTCCCTCCAAATGATTGTCACTTGGCAGAGCAAGGGATAAGTCGCTTTGGGAGAATTCTGGCAATAAATGGTTGGAATCTAGTCTATTTTCAGGAGTCAAAGGGTAATTAGGAGCTGATCTCTCACTCAGTCTGAATTCACATCTGCACCGATGACTGAGCACTGCAGGATCAAAGCTGTTCAAGGTCTGGGGGGGGTTACTGTATCTGGCCTGCATCTGCACGGTTTGGGTCTGGCCCTGCAAGGTACTGCACACCTGCGTTTCCCAGTGACTTCAGGGAAGGTGGGGTTCCTCAGCACCTCTTAAGTTCAGGCCCTGGAGCATCATTTCCTGCTCTGATCATCAGCTATAAATGTTGATAAATATAAGTGTTTTGCCTTCATTTGAATTGCCCAGAGCTGTAAAATGACCTCTCTCGAGTATAAATCAGTCCAGATATAAACCTCCTCTCCCACTCTTCCCTACACTCCCTGCCCACCCTCCCTTGCACCTCCACCCAAGCCCTTCCCCGTCTCAATTCTTTACCTCCTCCCACAATTTTATATCTAGTTTTCATGAACCCACAGAAATGCTTTTGTAAATACTGCTGTACAGTTTGTAACCGTCATGTAAGCCTGTCATCAGTGCCAGAGTCCGTCTTGCCCTCTCGCACGTTTTAAAATCAACAGAGGAAAGTTAGAGCGAATGGCCCGCCAGCGAGCTATAGGGTCATCTCTGTGTGGGACAAATGTATATTCCTGTAAGATTGCATTTTTATCTAAGGAATGATGTTATTTTAAAATTGCTAATAAATTTCTAAACAATGTCCAGATTTGTTCAATATTGTAAATGTTATCAGAACTCCCTTTGACATCGTTCCCTTCGCTCGGCCGTGGCTAAAAAGTAAGACAGCTTCCTGCGGCCCCTTATTTCTCATCTCCAGCCCTGCTGCCGTTCGCGGGCTCTCACGTGTATTTAAGGGCCTGCAGAACAGCCTCAGACAGTCACAGCCTGCCCTGTTAAACTGTAACTTAGGAAATCCAATCACTCTCTGCACTGGTGTGACGACAGAAATTCTGCCGTGTCATGATGTCCGAAGCGTGACTCATGCATAACCACACACTTAACATTTTTTCCGCAGCATTCTCTTTTACCAAGCGTAGGCATCAAAAAATGGATGCCCGCAGCCTAAATAAAGCATAATTATTATATACATAAGCCGTGAAGCTAACAGGGTGACAATCCACGCATTTACGTTTCGAACAAATTTATTCTACCATGGTTATCAAGCAACTGCACTGTGATACCAGCTGAGCACTGTATTTTTTGACACAGCGCTATAAAATCAGTGTACTCAGTCCGAGTGTGACTGTATAAGATTGAGTGAAATCACATCTAAGGAAAAAAGAATGTTTTTCTTCAATTACGCATGTATATATATTTTTTCCCTGACTCGCACGCAGATGTCAGACCTGCAGGCTTTGCTGCTACGATTAATTAGTGAAATCACGAAATTATAAAACCCAGGAGGTGATTTAAACCTGTGGACGTCACCAGCGTGGGGCGTTGGAACGGCAGAACGATGGCAGGAAACCTCGTTATCTCCAGGCTCAGATCAGCCCTCAGTGAAGACGGTTGGCCACCACAAAACCATCTGAAACCGCTGTGCCTGTGGGTTGAAGCCCAGCAAAGAGCTCAGCTTTGCTGAAAACCTGGCTCAGCTGGCAACGAAACCCTGCTGAGCTCCCCCGGGGCCGGGCTGCAGCTTCGTGTGGAAACCCTGAGGTGAAACCCACGGCGAAAACCCCGGGTGAAAGGCGCCTGTGGGCATGAAGAACGGCGGCCAAACCCCAAGCCCAGCCTTCGAGCCAGCTGAAAGGCCATGAGCATCAGGGACCGGCGAGAGGTTCGCACAGGCCGCCTGTGAGCAGGACGCATTTAGAACCGCCCCAGAGCAGGAAAAATACAGCCTGCACCTCTAATGCTTTTTACTGGGTAGTTGTTGATGCCGGGGTTTAAATTCTGAGGGCATTTGCCTGAAGATAGAGGCGCGCAACAGGGAGGATGAGGGTGCAGACCTCGGAAATGCCTGCGTTTGCTCGTGAAGGCGAAGGCAAACCCCAAAGCCGAGCTCAGGCGTGGCTCCTCGGCCCCGACCTCTGCCCACAGGGCTGCCTCCGGCGGGGGCTCACCCGGGGTCCACCGCAACCCCGAGGCGGGACCGGGGAGGCCAGGCCAGGCCAGGCCAGGCCAGGCCGGCTCTCTCCTCACGGCCTCGGCCTCCCGTGCGGGCAACGGCCCCAACGGCCGCTGTGGGCGGGCGGGCTGCAGGCCCCGCCCCCGCCGCGGCCCCTCCTCAGGTGAGGGCCGGTCCCGCCCCGCGCCCAGGTCGGAGCCCGGAAGCCCCGAGGCCCTGGCGGCGGGGCTATGGCGGGCGCGGGGCCGCGGTGGGTGCCCCTTCCCCTGCTGCTCCTCCTCGTCTTCTCCTTCATTCCACCGGCCGGGGCGGCCCTGTGGCTCCTGCTGGGCGCCGCGCCGCCCTTTACGTGCTCGCAGCCGGTAAGCGCGGCGGGGTTGGGAGAGCCGGGAAACTCGGAGGCGGCGGCGGCGGGGCCGGGCAGGGGAGCGGGGACTGGGTTGGCGGAGTCCGCTGCGGGACGGGGAGGCGGGCGGGGGGGGGGTCTCCCGCTTCCTGCGGTGTCCCACACCGCTGACCGGCGGTGTGCCCGGAGGAGAGGGGGGGTCCCGTAGGGATCACGGCCGAGAAGGTGGGATGAGGGAGCGGCTTCCCCGCCGCAGGGGGTGCGGGGGTCAGGGCGAGCGAGATCGACAAGGGCTTGTCGGGTGTGGGGTGCGGTGCCCCCGGCCGGGGCCTGGGCCCGGGCCCGAGCCCTCCCCTCTCCCTCCCGAGGCTCTGGGGCTTCAGCCCCGGTCCGTGTCCGCAGGCTGGCCCGGCGGGCAGAGCCTCGGGAGGAGAACTCTCCCTGACGGGGTGAAGTGGGGGGGGGATCTGCCCGGGCAGGGTGACAGCGGACAGGACCCTCGCCGAGCTCCGGGTGCCCTCGGCCCATGGGAGGCCGGTGGAGGTGGTGGTCCCGCCGCTGACTTCACCCTTCTGTGATGCTGTGTTGCTCAGTTAAGGACCGATACTTGTTTCTGTATGGTTTGGGGGGGTTTGGTTGTGGCTGGTGTGGGCTGTGTGTGTGTCAAAGCAACCTCACGTAGCGTACAACCCCATGAGCTTAAATGTTAGAATTAAAAATACCACAGAATTGGCCTGGCCGTGCCATGGCTGCCAGGAAGCGCCATCTGCGAGGGGACGTGGCTGGGGCTGAGATTCGCCAAAACTGCCTGAAGTTACTGAGCCGGATGTGAGTCTTTGCTAATAGCTGATGTTGCCTAATATTCTGAATGTTTTAACCTGTTCCTTGCAGCCGAGGGGGTTTTAGGAGGATGTAGGGAATCTCTGCTGAAGAAATAGGTAAACAAACGCTGTATGTGCTCGAAATTTTGAGAAGGCAGGTTTTTGGCTGCTTTTTCTCCCTGTGAAACCAGATGGAGAGGATACAGACTGAGAGGTGCAGATGTGGTGTCTCTATAAAAGTGAACTAAACAACCTGAGCTGACTTTGGCAGCCCCGAGTATGAACTCCTATCTGGTCTGTCTCTCTAGGGGTTTTGGGAGTTTGTTTTGGTTTGGGGTTTTTGGGTTTTTTTGGTCTAAGATACATGTAAAGAGTGTGTAGGAGGGGGAAGAGGTCTGGTTTTGCATTTTATTTCTGTTAACAGTAGCAGTGTGTGCATAAACAGGATAAGGGGCAGCTATTCTATATTAGAAAGTGTGTATGTTGTGATGCACTCTCAGCAGTCTAGAGAAGGCAGCTAGTCAGACGTAGCTATAGATGTACGTAAACCAAAATGTGTCCTTTGGGATGAAAGCTCCTATAATCTTTTCCTGTACACGTTTCCTATCTTTTGTCTATTCTGTGTCCTTTCCAAATGTTTGACCATATGCTTACCCCTGTTTCACCTGACCTCTGCTCTGCTACCTTCACTCCTATTCAAAAATATCCCAAGAAAACAGTCCACTTCTGCAATTTTAGTTGAGGCTGGGCATTGTGGAGTTAGTAAACATGAAATCTTAGCAGAGTAGAAAGACAACAATGCAATATTGCTTAAGCATGTAACAGAACCATGGTTATGTTATTCAAGTACCTAAAGGGTGCCTACAGAAGAGATGGGGAGGGACTCTTTATCAGGGAGTGGAATGATAGGATGAGGGGTAATGTTTTAAACTGAAAGAGGGGAGATTTAGAATAGATGTTAGGAAGAAATTCTTTACTGTGAGGGTGGTGAGGCACTGGAACAGGTTGTCCAGAGAAGCTGTGGATGCCCCATCCCTGGAGGGGTTCAAGACCAGGTTGGATGGGGCTTTGAGTAACCTGCTTTTGTGGGAGGTGTCCCTGCCCTGGCACGGACTAGATGATCTTTAGAGTCCCTCCCAATCCAAACCATTCTATGATGATATCCCAAACGTTTTTCTAAAATGCAGACAGACTTATTTTTCTTAAGTTGGCTTAAATCCATGAGAAGCCCCTTTAGAAGCGATTGTGAAGCTGCTGACACATATAGGAAAAAGTACCGTCAACTGAAGTTATGACAGTTGAAAACAGTTTCCCCTTCCCTCTCAGTCAGTTGCACTGTTTTCAGAGGATGATTCAGTAACCCAATGAGTGACTGCAGTGTGGTTCAGAAGGGAAACTGTTGCTGAGTAGGGTTGGTGAGACCCACTTCCTTTTTCTAACCCACTACTCTCAACGCTGCTGTTGCAAAACTTCAGAGTTGGTCAGGCTGAGCAACAGTGGGTTTTTTCAGCAAAACTCTTGTGTGGCAGAGGGAAAGTGTTGTATCGGTAGACACCTGTAAATTGTGAAAGTAAAACTAAATGCTTGTTTAACAGCTCATCTTATTAAAATGCCAACAAATGCACTTGATGGGCCTTATTCACTGCCACTCCATCAAATCTGCTCAGCTGTTAAGCTGAATAGCACAGCTGCAAATCCAGTTCCTTCTAGTAACTATTATTTGAATATGTCATCTGCAGGGAGGTGGGGTTCAGTTATTTTCTATGCACAGGGGAAGAAGATCCCACAGCTTAAATACTCATCTGGTTGTTCACCGTCAAGTGTTTAATCACTGTGTACAGTCATTGGGCCGTAACTGTTTCACGACACAGCATGCTTCATGTCCCGGAGGAATGCAGTGTTTATAACCCTGCCATCTTTAAGGTGCTGCATAGGAGTACACAGTTTGCTCTTTGAAATCCATCTTGCCAGCTTGATGGATTATTCACTAAAAGTGTCTGGAAAAGAATTGATGCGACATCCTTCATGAAGATGAACGATGGTGGTGCGTGTGAGGAAGACTTTTCCTGGTCCTCCTTTACAAATGTGTTCATTTTGCCTTTGCTATAGACCAACTTGTCCCTGGCATATTTTTGCTGTGTAGGATGTTACCATAAACCATGGTCACACTTAGTGCTGCTAAAATATTTCTGGACTTCTTGGCATGAAAAGGATTAGTGATCCAAACTAGCAAACTTCAATATAAAAAGAGTTAGTAATCAAAACTACCAAAATATGATAAACCTTAAATCTTATTTTTGTAAGGAAACATAAATTTTTGTGTTTGTATTTGATTTTGCTGAAAATTTATATGGGGGCAAGAGAAAAACTTAGAAACTAGAAAAACACGCTTAAAAAATAAAAACTTTTTTTTAGAAGATAGTTGTTTCCTACCAGCCTTAAACAAATAATCTTTCAGCAGTTATTCTTGTAACGTGTCCAGGTCTGAGTGATCTCTGCTGCTTTTAACTGAGGACTTGGGATAGGTAAACCGCAGTGAACTTGAAATTGGCCATGCCTCAGAAGATATGTAGGATAGCTCATGGGTAAGAGGCAGATTTTGGGAAGCTGGAGTCCTTCCTGTTCAGCAGCTGCTCTTTAAAGGAAAACTGAATGCTTGACCAGTTCATGGCCGTTTCTTGCTGGTTACCACAGCATCCTACTGGGAAATCTTGGTGTGCTATTAATTTAATTGAATTGTTATGACATGGTACTGTTAATCAGTTTCCCATTTTTTTCAGATTCATATGATTCTCCACAGCATATGGTCTGTTCTTTTTTGATGTCAAAAGCGGAAAAATCTTGGGAAAAAGAGTGAAAGAAACAGTTGCTTAGCTTTCTGTGAAAATATGGCGAGTAAATGTGAGGAGTTGACTGTGCTTGTTCTCTTCTGCTGATAATAGTTTGGGGCATCACCTCGCAATCATCTTGTTCTCATTTTTATGCCTCTCACGTTTGTAGCTTTGCTTGTTGGGCCTGCAGGGCAACAGGAAGCTGATGAGAAAAGAAAATCTCAATTTAAGCCCCTTCTATAAAAAATTTGCAGAGCATGTTACCTGGCTGCAGGCTCCATTTCAGCTTTTCTGCAGAGATGTTTGTTTTTGTTTTTTCTCCTCCCATTTGTTTGCTTGTCTGTTGCGGGTAGACCAGTATGTCTGTTCTGTCGACGCTTCTTACCTGCTTCTAGCTTTGTGTGGGCGAGCAGAAACAATTATCACAGTAATTTTGTTTCTATTGTATCATCTAAATTTGTGCTTGGTCAAGTAGGGAAACTAGGTTAGGTACTTCTGCTGACCACAGCTTTGTTAATGCACTCTGAATGAGCCTCAGATAGTGTTTTGGGTTGGTTGGTCTTCGCAAGAGAAGATGAGCGGGTATTCCCCCTAGTGCTGAGGAGGTAGTCAGTGCAAGTCTGGAAGTAGTTGGCTTATTTTACTGCAAAACCAACTCATTTTTTTTATTTAATTACTTCCTGACTTTTGGATATCATTCTCTGGACTTCCACTTGTTTGGTATAAAAGTGTGCCCTCAGCTGCAGCCCAGTCCAGTTCACCCGGACAATATCCAAAAAGGAGATCAGGGTTTTCATGGTGACTGCTTTCTAGGTATTCTTTGGGGTTGTTATATCTCTGGCTGCATTGTGGTGTTATATTGTCCTTCCTTGCTTGCTTATGTCAATAGTGAGGACTTCCTGGCTGGATGAATTGTTCTTCTGGGCATTTTGGGCTGTGGGGTCATCCCTGTAGCACTTTGGGGACTGGGTAGGGAGTGGACCAACAATTAGGTTGGTGCAGGCTGCTGTATGGTGGGAGAATCCTTCCCCACCCTCTTGTGGTAAACCTGCTAAATTCTTGACTAATTGGTGGCAGCTTAAAACACTCAAAGGTAGTCAGTTCCACATAAAAAATGTTACTGGTGCAGAAAGTAAATAGGCTAGTGTGGATTAGGAAGAAAATGGATGTAGGTAGCCTCTTGAAAATCCTCAGTAGGGTTGGGGAATGGTGCCAGAAAAAAGTATTGTTATTTGTCCCCTCAGAAACCCAATGTTGACAGATAAGAGATCTTAATTGTTAACTTTCAGTTCTGAATACTCATCAGCTGACTGATGGTTCCTGATTAAGCTCTTGGCTTTTTAAGAATGTCAGAAAGGGCACAGTCTCATTGGTGGTGGGAACATCATTGCAAACACTTTACCTGGGACAATAGACCTGGAGGGGGAGAGAATACATTTATTAACTGTGCTGGTTCATTATTCATATTGATCATAAAACAAAAAAGGGGAAATGCAGCACTTCCTCATTTAACTATGTTTCATCTGCTAATAAAGAGAAACACCAGTGCTCAAATAAAAGCAGATGTTGCTGCCCTTCAGGCAAATAATGCCTTATAGTTTATATAAGGGCATTATCATGATGCAATTTACAGTAATTGCTGATAACTACAACAGCACAAGGACGAAATGACTGGATATTAAGTGATAGGTTTTAATAGAAGTCATTAAATTACAAACAAAAGAACATGGTTAGTAGCCAGGTTTTTTTGTTGCCTGCTGCAGGTTCACCCCAGCTGGCAGGTCAGCCCCACATTGCTGCTTGCTCTCCTCCCCTCAGTGGGATGGGGAGAGAATTGGAAAAGCAAAAGCTAGAAAACTTGTGAATTGAGGTAAAGACAGCTTCATAAGTAAAGGAAATATGTGCATGTAAACAAAATGAAATAAAGAATTGATTTCCATCAGGAGGCAGATATTAGCCATCCCCAGGTAAGCAGGGCTTCATCAACATGTAGCAGTTACTCAGGAAGACGAATGCTGTAACTCTGAATGTCCCCCCTTCCTCCTCCCCCCAGCTTTAATTGCTGAGCACAATGTCATGTGCTATGGAATATCCCTTTGGTCAGTTGGGGTCAGCTGTCCCAGCTGTGTCCCATCCCAAATTTTTGCGCAACCCCAGCCTATCTGTTTGGCAGGAGCAGTGTAAGAAATGTAAAAGGCCTTGATGCTGTGTAAGCACTCTTGGGTAATAACTAAAACATCCTGTGTTATCAACATCGTTTTGGTCACAAATCCCAAACACAGCACCATACCAGCTGCTGTGAAGAAAATTAACTCCATCCCAGCCAGAACCACTGTACCTGTTTATACAAGGAGCATTGTCAGGTTAAATAATTTATGTTAGAAAGTGTGATTAAGCGTTTGTTTTGTAGCTTAGTCTGCTTCCCCATACTAGTAGTTACAATTTATATTTTCCTCTTTTTCAGTGATTGCAGTTTAACTAGTTTTGGTTTGGTTTAATCAGCATTTGCTTGCTGGTTTTCTAGGGTTTTACCATTATCAAGGGATTCAGGTTGCAGATGCTACATGGGGAATGTCTGGGGAGGGGGAGGAGGAAACCTGATTTGGAAGGTACAAAGTTGCAATAAAGCTGCTATTAACTACGCCTGTAACCAGTTTTTCTTAAGTCCATCAGGACCTAAATACTCAATGGAGGATTTCTCTGTGCACTTATCTACAATAATTCGGTGCAGTGTAATTGTGAAAGTACAGTTCAGACTAAATTGTATTTATAGTCAAATGTATCACGTTGATTCTAGTTGTGGCTGGTTTTACCTTTTGAGCACAACAAAAATAGTGAAAAGTACCTCTTATATCTTGTTAGGTATTGATGTTAAGTTCATAGATATTTTTTTTTTCT
The DNA here is from genome assembly GCF_001431845.1 of Calidris pugnax. Classification (NCBI taxonomy): domain Eukaryota; kingdom Metazoa; phylum Chordata; class Aves; order Charadriiformes; family Scolopacidae; genus Calidris; species Calidris pugnax. The sequence continues at coordinate 4,302,575 of NW_015090800.1, read as the reverse complement.
CTTGGTTGTATTAGAGCTCCTCTGCTCCATGCAGGGCACTGCTACACAAGTTTTGGGGTGATTTGTCCCAAGACTCCCATCTAGCAAGACTCAGTTTGGGTGTTTCCAGAGTTATTAGTGCTGCAACTTAGGAGTAGGGTGGGGATCTGACAGTGATTTGAAAACTTCAAGAAGATTCAGAGCGAAGATAAGGGAGAAGGCAGGCAGTTTCTGCAGCTCAGCTACTAACATCTGGGGATGAGGAGAGACAGGAAGAGAGCAGAGTGAGAGAACAGCAAGAAAAGGTTGTGTGTCACTGTTTCCCCCCCCTTCCCTCCTGATTTATAAAAGAAACTTTGATTAACAGTGCAATTGAATACTTGTTCTGACTCTGGGATGTTGCCTTGGTCCTAACTTAGTGCAGCGAAGATAATTTCATTTTGAAAAATACCACATTGCTACCTGGCTGGTAGGAAAACAGTTTTTCACCAAAGTTCAGATCTGGTTCAGAGCTGATCTCCCTCCTTCCCCTTAAGTCTGTTTCAGGCTGTAGCCAGGTGCCTGTGTGGTCCCACGTGTGGTTGTGCCAGCACAGGGCAGGCTGCAGTGCTGGGGTGTAAGTGAAGGGAGGTTTAGGGCTGCATCTCTGGCAATGGTGGTGTCCAATGCCACCTTAGTGTCTGTGAAACTTTAGCTTTCCATGCTACACTGAAGGGCATGTTCATTACCGAAAAGGCACAGCTGCCTTTTTCAGGAATCCATCCCTGAAAACATAAATACAACCTTGCATAGCCATGGCTACACCACATTAATAAGCTAAGCCCCAAATACACCTGGAGTTGACATTAAGAATGTGCAGAGAGGTTAAAAACCCTGCTGCCTTGCCTCCTCTGTTGGAATGAATTATATTGTGGCAACAGTGTGACAATAATATCCAACTTTATATGTCTAGGCATAAGAAATGAGTGGGAGGAAACCTAGCCCTCATCTTGATTTACTACGTCAGTGAAAACTTCAGACTTCCTTATTGCTAGAATTTTGCGTCACATTAACCAAGCAAGCTTACATCCTATTTCCTGGTGACCTTCCAGTCTGACTGGAAGTCTGGTGTCTTCCAATGTGAACAAAATATACCTGGAGCCCATGAAACTTCTGGTTGCTTCTTTATATTCAGGATATCTTTATCCTTAATATGAAAGAGTCTAATTCTGATATTTATTTATTTTTCCTATCATGGGTTGTGTCTCAAATAGATTTCTAGAAAATAAAATCACCTTATCCTACTTACAAGCCTACTAAATGTTGCCTTTTCCCTTCCCTGCTTCTTAGGAGGCACCAGGAAAAAGACCAGCCATAACTGATGCAACCTTTCTGTTCAAGCAATACAGGCCTGTTCATCTCTGTGTGCTGCTAATCAGTTATTGAATTCAAGTTTTTAGAGTGTCATTGCGTGGTGGTTTTGAACCCACCTGTAAGATGAAGGGGGTGCCCTGCAGTAGGCAGTGTGTAACCCAGTACCTCGGTGGTGAGCCCATCTGCAGAGAGCTCACACATCCATCAGATGGGCTTAGACCTTGCAAGCATTACCAGCAAGATCAGGGCTGGGGAGCAGTCACTTAAAGCAATGGTGTTTAAAAACCATAACCACCTACTTCAAGCAACCCTTCATGTTGCACTGGTTTCTATTGTCACAAGGTTTTTACTATCATAGCCTTGCATTTTTGCCTCTCCAGTTTCTTTCCGTTACTGCAATTACTGCTGTCACATATGCAGTTCAGGTGTGCGCAGGTTTCATGCCCTGTGTCTTTTGGTTTCCTGATTAAGCACTTTGTGCAGTGTTTCCTGATGGTTAATTCTTCCAGTTAGTGTGTGTTTCTGTTCACTGAATTGTTTTTTTTTCTGCCCCTCTCCTGCCACCAAACAGAAGCAAATTACTGTCAATCCAGTTTCTATTCTGAGAGTAATATTCTTATTTTTTTTCCCCCACAGGATTTAAACTGCCTCGTAAGAAATAGTAAGTAATTTTTTTCTTCATTGTGGTTTTCTCATCAGATCATGCTTTTTTTCTTTTTGGCTTTTTTTATACTGGGCTCATGCGGCAAGTTTTTCCTGCTACAGTCAGAAAGATGTAAAGTGAAGCGCTGCTATCATGCCTTTGGGAGTTTTTGGTTTGATCCGTAATCAGCTCCAGCTAAAAAAGGAATGGGAAGCTAAGGCTTTTTCAGGATAGAGTTTGGGGATGGGGTGGGGTGGGTGGAATACAACCCAACTTGTTCGGCTTCTATTTAAAGCTGGAGCGGTCAATTTTTAAAGAAATGGGAATGTTAGGACAAGTTTGTCAGTAAATGTTCATTGCAAGCTATTGTAACTATGACAAGACTTGATGAAAAATTAATGTATGAACTAGAATAAAAGGGGTGTAAAGGGGTGCAGCTGAGACCAATTAATGTGAATTACTTGGAATAAAGTCCAATGAACTAACTTGATCATAAAGGCATTTTCTAATGTAAATGATTCTATGAACTGGAAGAGGAAACTAGAGTTATTCTAAGTCCCACTGAACAAATGTATTAGCAGTATCGGATGTAAGGTGTCAAGTCTTAGCAATGGCACACATCTGAAACACTTTAGTGTAATTATTCTCAAATAGGATAATTAAATAGGGATAATATTCTGCCATTGTCTGTTTGGTACACGGAAGTGTCTGGATGATGCTGCAGGACTCTTGGCCTCGCTTTGCAGTTGTTCTAAGCAGGCTCATATCTGCCTCAGTGCCCAACCCTGTCTTCTACTGGCACAAGTATTTTTGTAGCCATGCTGTAGGCATGCCAGATCAGGGAGATGACTATGCTGAAAATAACCAGATTTTAAACTTTTTTTGGCAGGAGAGGGATTGGGTGGGATCAGATTGGATCGTATTTCCCGCTGGCAGATGGCCATTGGAATACAGCTTGACGATATAGCTAAACCAAACTGCAGCTCCATCATTAAAATGCTGCCTTATTTGAATATTTGGTTTAAATTCTACCTTGTGGTGGTTCTTCTGTTTTTCTGCACTGGGGAAAGATATCTAATTTTTTTTTTAGTGTTTAGTACACTCTTTTCTGAAAGGTACTTTAATCTTACCAATTTTTCTATAGATATTTTTTGGTAGAGTGACCATTTGGAGATTTTCTGATTACTTCCTAAGCCTAAAGCCATGCTGTTACAATTAGGGATAGTGCCCATTTTTCCACCGTTCCCATCACTGACCCAGCAACAAAGATTGCAAGTGTACTTTGGGGGGCCTGACCACGCATTGTCTAACGGCAAACTGCTGGGGAAGGGTGCTGCTCACACCTATACACCTGAGAGTGGCCAGCTGGGCGCTCCCACTGCTTCCCCCAGGACAGTGTCAATGGGCTGAGCTGCTGCTTCATGCTCTGCCTGAATCACAGACTCACCATGGTTGGAAGGGACCTCTGAGATCATAGAGTCCAACCTCAAAAAAAAAAAAAAAAAAAAACCCCCCAACAACAAACGAAGAGCAAAAACTTCTTTGCTTTTTTTTTTTTTTCAGTCTTAAATATTGGGAGGCTCACAATATTATGTATCTGGAATGGAAACACAAATGTTCCACTTTTCACATCACAACCTGCAGAAACCTGTCTGACAAGTTTTAAAAGTGATTCTGAATCAGATTTCAGACATAACCACACTGCTAACTCAAACACCTCAATGTCTGAGGTGAACCCAGGGGAAATATGTAAGTCTGCACAAGTAGTGATTTAGTTTTGCATTAGAACTTAAGGCTAAAAAGCATACATCTGAGATGATTGATTTTTGAATTAAATTATGCCCCTTTTTTTTCCCTCACCCAACCAAAAAAAAAAAAAAAAAAACAAACACCCCAACAACAAGAAAAAAAAACACACAACACCCCACCACATCACACCCACCCCCAAACCAATAATCTTGGGCACTAGATCATGCCCTGAAGTGCCATGTCTACAAGGTTCTTAAATACCTCCAGCGATGGTGACTCCACCACCTCCCTGGGCAGGCTGTTCCAGTGCCTGAGCACCCTCTCAGGAAAGTAATTATTCCTGATATCTAATCTAAACCTCCCCTGCCGCAGCTTCATACCATTTCCTCTGCTCCTGTCATTATTCCCCTGGGAGAAGAGGCCAACCCCCACCTCTCTACAGCCTCCTTTCAGGGAGCTGTAGAGGGCAATGAGGTCTCCCCTCAGCCTCCTCTTCTCCAAACTAAACATGCCCAGTTCCCTCAGCCTCTCCTCGTAGGACTTGTTCTCCAGACCCCTCACCAGCTTGGTGGCTCTCCTCTGGACATGCTCCAGCAGCTCAATGTCCTTCCTGTAGTGAGGGGCCCAGAACTGAACCCAGCCCTCAAGGTGAGGCCTCACCAGTGCCCAGTCCAGAGGCACCATCACTGCCCTGCTCCTGCTGGCCACGCTGCTCCTGATACAGGCCAGGATGCTGTTGGCCTTCTTGGCCACCTGGGCACACTGCTGGCTCAAGTTCAGCCAGCTGTCCACCAATACCCCCGGGTCCTTTTCTGCCGGGCAGCTCTCCAGCCACTCTGCCCCAAGCCTGTAGTGTTGCCTGGGGTTGTTGTGACCAAAATGCAGGACCTGGTACTTGGCCTTATTAAACCTCATCCCATTGGCCTTGGCCCATTGATCCAACCTGTCTAGATCCCTCTGTAGAGCCTTCTGACCCTCAAGCAGATCAACACTGCCACCCAGTTTGGTGTCATCTGCAAACTTACTGAGGGTGCACTCAATCCCCTTATCTAGATCATCAATAAAGATATTAAACAAGACTGGCCCCAAATCTGAGCCCTAAGGGACACCATTGGTGACCAGCCACCAACTGGATTTTGCCCCGTTAATCACAACTCTCTGGGCACGGCCATCCAGCCAAGAGAGCTCCATTCCTGAAGGAGCAGCCACCAAGAAAATGGGAAAATCTTTGTTTGGTGGGTCATTTTTATGAACCAGATCATCACACAGCCCCAAGATTGTTTGAATTATTGTAAGGGAATAAGTAGAAAATGTAGCCAAGAGAGCAGTCTTTCATTAGCAGCATGGATTTCTATCAGCTGATACTCTTCATTGTTCCCTTTTCAGTATTACACTTGTCTAGTGTGGATGCAACAAGTAGCTAAAGGATACCATACCGATCTCTCCAAGGCTTATATAATAATTTTACCTCTTTATTATTTTTTTTCTTCTTCTTTGATACATCCAGTGATCGCACTAGCCTAATCATGTGATTTGTAGATTGCATGACACAGCTCGTGTTCAGTGGTTTCTCTGCTAGTTTTTCAGCAGTGCTGTTATAAATACAGTTATAAATTCTCATTAAGTAAATATGGCCTCCACTACACGTGCTTAGATGTGTATTACAGTGTGTCAACAAGTATTTTTTCTGAATGGGTCCAGTATACAAAGTGACTCAGATTTGTTTTTCTTGACAGTTTTACCTTCCCCTCCCCCCAAGTCTGACAGTTATCATATGCTCTATCATCAGTTATTTTATATTTGCTTCTAGATTGTTGATATATTTTTTTAAAGAGCATAGCATGGGGCCTACTTTAACCCCCATGGAGCTATTTAAAACATTCAAGCAGTAATGATTTCCCACTTGCAACTCCTCCTTGATTTGTCAGCCTAGTTTTTTTCCTGTGTTTGTGCTTCACTGATATTCAGCAGAGCTATTTTTAATATGCTCTGATAAGTCAAATGTCTTACAAAAGTCTTAAGCCTGTCTAATGTCTGTCATACCTGATTTCATTTTCTGATGAGATTACAGGACTAGTTTTCCCTAACACTATATTGACTAGCATATATTATTTTTATGTCCAGAGAGCTCATTAATTTAGAAAAGGCATAACAAGCAGGTGTTGGAAGCTGAATTCAGATGTATATCCAAATTAGAAGTAATGCAGTTTTTGAACAGAAAGTAATTAACTGTTGGAACAGTTTCCCTGGGTATCTGACAGACTTCTTATCACTGGAAAGCTGGAAATCAGTACTAGTCTTCTAACATAGGCTTGTTTCAGCAGCAAAGCATGGACTTGCTGCAGGAGATGTTGAGTAAACTTACTTGACCTGTTTAGCCTAACTACATTGATTGTGATAATTATTAATGGATTTTAAGGAAAAGAGGAAGTGTAAGTTTCTAGAATGAACGAGTTCAGAAGACTACAGGCAATTTATAAAGTACTTGCATGCTGAATACTGCCTTTCTGAACTGTGAAGCAGTCGTTTATCCAGTTCTGCCCTCCGAGTAACCCTGACCCAAGGGGCAGACCGTAATTGTAATTAAGCAGAGCTTCCTTGACCCCGCTCTAAATGATGGTTTTCATTTTCTGGACAGGTACCTGCATGGAAGCGAGCTGGCCGCAGGATCCCATGTGGACACCTTCTGCTCCAAGCAGTCTTAATGTCTCTTCTGACGTTTTTCGTCAGGTGGATGGAAAACTGTTCCCTGTGCTTCGGATTGAATGGAAAGTGGCCACTGATGGTAAGTGGTGGTTGGTAAATGTGAACGTGGAGCAGAGGAATTAGGTATGATCTGGTAAGGGTAAGGTGGAGAGATATGACTTCAAGGCTTTCACTGGTCATGAAAGCAGACCTTTGAAATTTGGGGGTTTGGCTGCTTCATTTTGTTTGGTTTGGGGGATTTTTTTTTTTATTTTTCTTGGTGACTGAGTTAGGGGTTTGGGTGTGCTGGGTATTCAAGAGTTAAAAATGTTTCCACTGGTATGGGATAATGACATTCAAAATGGGAAAAGCAGATAAAAATGGAATCAAGCGGCCCACACCTTTACCATGGTGGTGAGGGAAGAAGGGAGGTTCTCACTGCAAGCATTTTTTTCAAAGCATAGTAGTGACTGCAGCAGTCTCATGCAGGGGAATTACATCTATGAACTGAACAAAGGAGTATTAATTTGAGAGAGCACAAATAAATTATGTGCTGTTAAGCCAGTGCAAGTTCCTCCATTTTGGTTAATCTAGTCCTTGTAGCTTAAGTTTTTGATGTACATGTCTCTTGATAACTGTCTCATTGCTGGAGCCTAAATGAGTACCAGCAAGTCAAGTTTTCCCACTCTCCAAGTATCTTCTTATATGATGTTTCCCTTGCATGCTCTTGTTCATGGTTTTGCACTGATTCAAGACAGAATTAAACAAATTGACATCTTCTTGAGGGCTGTTTAGATTTATTATTACAGTATAGCTTTAGTAGCATAGAATCAGGTGTAACTCAGGTAACCCAGTCATTTTGTGTAGATGTGATTATAAACCTTCTCATTGGGACTGACTGTACCAAAATAAAAGCATATTTGCTTTGGTGCCCAAATTGCCTGAAGCAGCCTTGATAGGCAGAGTTTAACACATCACCAAATCTATGGAACTGTCAGAGTGTCTGGAGAATGAAGTTGCCTTCTGCTGTCCCCCTTCATTTGCACAAATGGACCTCTTGCCATGCAGGACAACCTTTAAGCTGAAAGTGCTGTTAGTCAACCCTACATGCTCACTTTTTCATGGCCTGTTATCTTTGTGTTGGGATCCCTAGTGCTTCAAAGGACTAAGACTGACAAGAGTAGGCACAGTGGTAATCTCTGGGGGGGGTTGCTACCTCTACATGTGCAGATGACAGGAAAAGGAAGATATATCTCTCTCTGTCCATGTGCCTGCAGCTAGCATCCAGTATCTCCGAGGGGCAGAGCTGGCTGTGATGCAAGTGAACAGCAATCAACAGATCTGTGCCCAGTTTGACTTTCAGAACAACTTGCCACTTCAAGTCCGTCCAGATGGAGGCCGGGTGAGTACAAGGGGTTCTGAACTATTTTTTTCTAGTCTATAGGTTTATTTCTTCTTTCATTGTCATACACCAAGGTTATGGAATAAAAAGTATAGACTGATTAGAAGAGTTGATGAAACAATCAAAATATTGAGTTTGAGGCCTACTGTCATTTCCAGTTTGTTTTACACTTGTGTGTAACTGTGTACCAGCTGCTTACCTTGGTTTTTCTTTCACTCTTCCAATCCTTCAGGTTTTAAGAATTGTTTCTCTTGGAGCCTAGCACATCATTGTTCTGAATGTTAATTAAAGCAAATAATTTTAGGAGTTTTTGCGTTCTGCATGACAGCCATGACTTTATAGGGTTTTTTTAACTCAACCCTTCCTTCTACTTCCAGCTCTTTCTTGTACTCCCTTGCTGTGGAGGAAAGCACTGGCCTCGGGGGTGGTCCTTCAGATTATACTGTCTAGGGAACTCCTCAGAAAAATGTGGAGCATCCACAGCTGCCTTTATGAACAGCAGAAATCTGGACTTTGTTGCTTACCATGCAGAATTTGGCCATAGTTAGTTTGCCATCTGGAGACAGTGCCTCTCCCAGAATTTGCACGGCCTTGCTGATGTTGAAAACTGTATAGATTTAAGAAAATATGTATGGAGTGACCAGGTACAGAACTATATATTGTAGAATCATAGAATTGCCTAGGTTAGAAGGGACCTTTAAGATCATCTAGTCCAACCATCAACCTAAGTCTGATTAAAAAACATCACTAAACCATGTCCCCCAGCACCATGTCAACCCGTGTTTTGAACACCTCCAGGGATGGTGCCTCAACCGCTTCCCTGGGCAGCCCATTCCAATGTTTCATAACCCTTCCAGTGTAAAAATGTTTCCTACTATCCAACCTGAACCTCCCCTGGAGCAACTTGAGGCCATTTCCTCTCGTCCTGTCACCTGTGACTTGAGAAAAGAGACCGACCCCCACCTCTCTACACCCTCCTTTCAGGAAGTTGTAGAGAGCAGTAAGGTCTCCCCTCAGCCTCCTTTTCTCCAGGCTGAGCACCCCCAGCTCCCTCAGCCTCTCCCCATAAGACTTATTCTCCAGACTCCTCACCAGCTTCGTTGCCCTTCTCTGGACCCGCTTCAGCACCTCAATGTCTCTTTTGTGGTGGGACACCCACCTGCTCCTTGCTTGCTCGGTGCCTCATTTAAATCTGCCACCGGGGATGCGGGCTCCGATCCCAGGAGCTGCCAGGTACTGGCCTGTGCTGGTTGGTTCTCCCGGCTTCCAAAACCCTCAAAAAAATAGCCCTTTACTGGCTCTCCTGGCCACAATTCCCTTGCCCATTGTGACTTACCTGCACTGGAGCTGGTCATATATACATATATATATGTATAAGTGCAATTCTGAATGCTTAGCACTTGCACAGCACTGCAAGATTCATAGCAGGCTAAAACTTCAGTCTCAAGACTGCATATTTTAACCTAATCTCCTCTTAGTTCAGAATGTAATTTAGTGGAAATGCCACACAGTCATTTGGCATAAGACTGTTGTATCAGCTCAAAGATCCCAAGAAATAACTACTTTTCTCATTCCGAACAGAAAATTTGAGACAGACTAAGGGACTTGTACATTTAACACACTTGAGTTCCATTTTTTTATAGTCAGGCCTCAGAAAAAGGGTCATATGGGATGAGGGAACATAGTGGAACAAGACCAAGCCAGCTGTTAATTTCAGGCCTTTATAGGACAACATTCTTATTTTAAGTCCTTGTGAATGTGTTATGTTTTCAGTGGAATTTCACTTTTGACCGTTTTGAAGTGGAACCTGGCCAGACTTACCAAGTGACTGTCTACCACCTGCCCAAACTGGGTGTACATGGAGACCCCAATTGCAAGTCCACATCTCTCACAATGCCCGGTAAGAGGAGCTCTCGCTCATTTAGGCCTTGCGTTTAGGACTGTGATGTTTTGTGCACTGTGGGTTGGATTTTTTCAGACCAGATCCATGAACTGCGAGCAAGTTTGGCAACAGGGTGGCAGGATTATAAAAACCTGTTGTCCTTTCTGAATATTGCTGTTTAGAAAGTCCATGCTGCTAGCCTTGCATACTCTTGTGGGATATATCCATCGCTTGTGCTACAAGTCACTATCCTTTTTTCTGGGATCCCATGTCCAGCAGTTTGTCAGATTTCTGCTTGGAATAAGGTGAATGTGGAAGGACTATTCTGTGAAGGACAGACCCTTTGATTCTGGTTGACTGTAGTTCCTACATGGAAGATACTGTTATAAAAATTTTTATATGCTTTCTAGGAAGGAGGACCACACCTTGGACTTTGACCTCTGATTTATGAGAAATTGTATTTGTAACATGTCAAAGGTTCTACTACAGCTATGGCTAAAGAGAAATTAATAGTTAAACCTGAAAAACTAGTATAGGTGCCCCTCTGAGGGGCTGTGTGAGGGTAAGTTACATCTCATGGGTCTTGTTGCTGAAATGTTCCTCAGTGGAGCAGACATGAAGATATTTCATCTACATGAATGGCGCTGTAGAGCAATCTTTTCATGCTCTCCACGGACTATTGCTACTGCTTTTACTTAATTTGAAATCTTCTGAAGTTGCCCCTTTGCTTGTGGAAGCTGGAAGGCCAGAATTTATGAATCAGAAAGAGTAAAGTTTAGCTTCTAATATTAAATCTTAGGCATGTGAAGTTTGATTTCAAAGGTACAGTTAGGCATAATTTACCAAGAAACTTGATAGAGCCTAGTGCCTGACCTTTTCCTGTGTATGTGAAAATTTTCCTATAACTAAAAATAATTTTTATTGTTTTCCCCAAAGATGCTGAGCGTCTGTAGTGCCCTCTGGCTGCTCTGACTAATTTATAAATATTTGGAACTCAACACAGATCTTGAAAACTGGTTCATAATTTTCTTCTTAACTTGCTTATAGTTGTCAACGTGATTTTGTAGTTATACAATGGCAATGTATGTGGTGCATTAGTCAATGTGATCTGGAAAATGAGAGGTGGGGCTTAGTTTTCAGCCCTGTTACCCTTTCTTATATACCTGGTCACTCTCAGAACTTCCTGGCTTTTATCCTCCACTATTCTTTAGAAACCTAATGCCTTGTGTCAAGCTCAATCATTGCTGATTAGAGCTAACATGTGAATTATAGGGGCACTTAAACCTTCCAACTTTGAAAGTTGGAAATTTAAGATATGCAATGTTTTATTTCAACTGTCTAAGCAGGGAGTTGTTCCTTTTCCCTTATCTGAATTCTGGAGGAGAGACATAGTTTAGGCTGAGACTTTTAAATCTCACATTGCTAAATGTTGAATATGTAACTCTGGATTTGACTCTGAAGAAAGTCCCATAGAGCTGAGCCAATCTGTTAAATGAAGTGAAGAGAATAGTAAATGTGAAAGAGTGTTTTGGGACCAAGAGAGTTTCCAGCTTCCTAGTTTTCCTGGGGCAGAATGCTTCTGGAGGAATCTGTTGCTGTGGTGCTCTCACAGTCCAGAGATGAAGATGAAGTTGAAGTTTTAATTGCACTATGACCCTTTCTGTACAAGTCTTAGAATCATAGACTCATCTAGGAAAGGACCTTTAAGATCAAGTCCAACCATTAACCTCATACTGCCAAGTCCACCACCACTAAACCTGTCTCATATTCAACCAGCTGTTGACCAACACCCCCAGTTCCTTGTCCACCAGGCAGATCTCCAGCCACTCTTCCCCAAGCCTGTATCACTGCACAGGGTTGTTGTGACTCAAGTGTAGGACTCGACACTTAACCCTTGTTAAACCTCATCCCGCTGGCCTCAGCCCATTGATTCATCCTGTCCATGTCTTACGTTAGCAAGGGTTGTCAAATACTACTGTTATAATAAGTATTGTATGTTTTCAGTCTTTTCTTATTAGTTATTTCTGTTCTGGGAAAAAAAAAATCCCAAACAAAACAACAAACACTGTAACAACAGTGGAGGGGCTAGTTTACACCCTGGGAACCAATACTATTTTGCTACAGAATTTTGCTACTACTTTGGAACAAAGGTCTCTACTAATCAAGGAGGGTTTGGTTAGGTGTCTGGTTTCTGATAAGAAAACAGGTGGTTTTCCTAAATGTTTGGGAAATGTTTCCTACAGTGTTTCTGACTAGTCATTGTTGGTCTCTCCTGCAGACTGCAAGGACTCTCTGATGAAAAGAACCATCCCATGTATAAAGACAGGTAAATTTTTTCCTGAGTCATGTAGACATGGATGCTCTGTTGAAATATTTCTGATAGTTGAGAAACTTGGGAATATCTGCACTACTTCCAGGCAGCTTGTGGGAGCCCAGGATCCAAGGTAAAACTCTAGATGACACAACTCTACTTGTGAGCTTTAACCCATGGATGGAGGCAGCCCGGTACCGAATTCATGTGGCCAGTTTCCTGAATGAGAAGAAGTGTAAAATGATCACACATGATTTCACTGAGGTAATTACCTTCCTAAATGATACCCTCTGTGGTAATTCGGACAAACATTTCTATTAACAGTTGCTAAATAAGGACCTAGAGCAATGATGTATGAACCGTAGTTTTCAAGGAGTTATTTTCACAGATTTTTAACTGCTTTCGCAAAGAGGAATTTTACTTCAGGAATTTGATTGATAAAAGTTCAAAAACAGGTTTCATAATGCATGGAGCAGTCTGTAAGCATCTGCAAAAAAACCCTGAAATTTGATATTTGACTATCTGGGCTTTTTTACCTTTGTCAAGCCAGTACATGGGGGCTAAGACTAAATAAATTAACCAAAATTGAGGTGCAAAGTTTCAATAAATCACTGAAGTGGTTTATTGAATATGATGGCAGGGAGGGTTAATTTTTTTTTTTTTTTGATCATGAATGAGTGGTTTTGTAACAGATGTTTCAAACTGAGAATTCCTGTAGGTCTTCCAGCCTGTGCTGTCGAGAAGCTCAAAGTAGATCCAGAGTGTCTTCTGACATAAATATTCCTCTTCAGGAATATTCCTTTTCCTTCTGAGGAAGGAGAAATGCTGCATATTTGGTACCAGCCCCCACCTTTCCTTGGGGGAGGGTGGATATATTGGCATTCAGTTTGTTTAATCTTTCCATTACTTCCACACTTAAAACCCTTTGTACTGCGTGCACTGATACGTATTAAGTTATTACAGCTGTGTGCATATTTCCCTGGTAGAGGAGAATATAACTCATTTTGGAGCATGTATCTGCTAATGACCATAAAGAATATATTTAGATTTTCACCATATTGACTGTATACAGCAGGTAACAAGGGCAACTTATTTGTCTGTTTTCCTGTCAGAAGCAGCAGTGTTGACAGCTGTTTCTAATTAAACGAGGAGGCTTGTTAATGTTTACACATTAAATAACTGAAGACATTTACATTGTTAAGAAACTGTAAGTTTAACACATCTGAAGTTATACAATGTACATTCTTGTTTCCTGTTACCTGTGCAACCTCAGCCTGCTGTATTAATTGTATTACCATGTCTGTCACACAGGACACCTGCAGTGAAAGCAGCCAAACCTTTTATCCATTTTGTTCTCTGTGGGCTTCTTGTTCAAAAAAAAAAAAAAAAAATTAAAAAAAAAAAGAAATTTCTGCCTCTTTGGACCATTCAATATTCTCATGTCAACTGCTCTTCTTTTTTTCCTGCTTTCATTACATTTTCTTGCTTCCCTTGTAACTTGCACCTGATTTTTCTGCAGAGTGGACTGCAACAGCAAGTGAATGTCACAATCAAAATAGAGAAGAACATCAGAGCTTGCTGCAGCTATGAAATACAGGTAGGATCTTGCTGTTGTCCTTGTGTACTTCCTTCACTAACAAGGCAATGAGCAGTTTCAGAATGTTATGGATTTTTCCACAGTGTTTTGCTCTGAGATTGGCAATCCCTAAGTACCTGTACTAGGGAAATAATGCTTATGGCTGAAAGAATGTATTTGTTCAATTTGGGTTTTTTATATAGGTATTCTTTGTAGACAGGGGCTTTACCTTAGTATAGGGTTGCCAAGTCAGAGACTATAGATTGGGAATGGCAAGTGTGCAGCCTCAGGAGCTCATTGCTTGCTTAATGTGTAATGTAAGAATTCTTGGTTAATTTTGTTTTCCTAAGGGAAATGGAAATTCTGTGTCCCTGTGCTAAAATACAAGCAATATTGAGGTGGGGGGAAAGTAAAGTGGGGAACAAAAATTGTATTTAAGAATAGCTTCTGATTTCCGAATTTATTTCAACTGCAGATTCAGCCCTTCTTTGCAAACTGTGACACAGACTGTCTGAGACACTCCACTTTCATCCCATGTTCACCAGCTGCAAGTGAGAACTGCTTTTCTGTAAATTTGGTTCCCGTTGTCTTACAGATGAGAATTGATTTTTTACTGTAACTCTTGTCTTTTGCAGGTACAGACCCACCAGGTAAGAAGTTCTTCCAATACCCTGAAACTTTTTTTTTTTTTGCTGCTCTTTTCCTGTAATATAGAATAACAAATGGTCCTCCCTGGGAATGACCCAATGGGCAGGAAATGTCCCCTTGTAACACTTGAGTTCAGAATGAATTGTGTTAAGAGTTACTTCACCATGATTTAACAAGGCAAGTATTTGTATGCAGTGTGAACCTTAAAGAGCAATTTTTTTAGAGATACTTAACTCGCATAAAATTCTTGAGAAACAGTTTTGACAAGAAGAGTCTTAATATAAAATACTTTCTGTCACTTTGCTCAGTGTTAAAAAATTTGCATAATATAAAGCAGCTTTTTGAGAGAATAGCTTGCATATATTCATTTTTATGAATGTCAAGATAAATCATGTGCATAATGATTTGACATCTTTTTTTTTTTTTTTGGCTGCAACAACACCTGTAAGGACCTAGTTTCCCCAAGATTTGAAAAGCAAAAAATCACCTGTATATTGGAAGAAAAAAAGAAAACTTTCACCCAAAATGGTGATTTTTTTATTTTTTTTAAGATAGATTACATGAACAGACAGGACATGGGCGGCACGCCTGTCAAAGCTGGATAAACACTGCTATTTAGAGGAAGGTTATTGATCTGTGTTTTCAGTGTGCTGCACATATGGTTCTTTGTGGAGCAAGTTTGTGGTGTAGAGCATCATCATGAAAGCAGGAATTCATTTTGAGAAGTGACTGTGGTGTGTTGTAAGGGGGAAGTGCTGGCCTACCCATGCTTTTTGGCAGAGCCACGCTCCTTCCTTGGCCCCTGCTGCTCAAGAAACTTCTATTTTTTGGTGAAACTCTGTTGGTGTAAAGTAATGTCTAAGCACTACTTCTGTACTGCAGGTGATATGATTATATGGCTCTACTGGTGTATCACTGGGATCTGTGTGTTACTGGTGGGATCTGTCATAGCAGGTGTGATTTGTATGACCAAAAAACGAGCAGGTAAGACTCATACCAGCTAGGAAGAAAAGATTTAATGCTAAAACTAAATTTTTTTCCTACTTCTGTACCTATTCCTCTTGCTGTTTTCTTCCTTGCTGTTCTGATGTCTTGCCACTGAGATAATGCCTGTGTAAACACCTTCTTCTGTTTTACATCATGGGACTTGTAACATCCTAATACCATCCACCTAATTTAAGTAAGCCTTCCACAGGTTATGCTGCCTGGTACTCCATTTTCATAGCACTTCAGAGCTCATGAGAGGGGAAAAGGAACTTCATAGTTCAGCCCTTTGTTTTCTGCAGATTGCTACACGTATATTTGTCATTTATTTTTCTCCTGCATTGCATAAGAGTTTTGCAGGACAGAAGCTTCCTGTTTGTCCAGACTTTATTTTTTTCCCCTATCCCCTAAAGTCTCTATAAAATTCATTTTTATACTATTTTGAGCTTAAAAAAATGTTTTTCAATTAAGATGAAAGAAGAAAAACATGGCACAGAGGTTGACATTGAGCGGGTTGGAAAATTGGATACTTAAGGATTAATTCTCAGTCTTTTGTGCTGCAGGCATGAGGCAGTTATCACAGAGAAGCTGTGCTGTTCATTGGGTTGTTGGTTGGTGTTTTTTTTCCTGAGAGGAGTAATTGGAAATCTTTTGGAAAATTTCTTAACATCAAACTTACTTATAAGATGTAGCTAGGAACATTTTAGTCACCTCTTAAGGGAAGCCTCTTAAGGAAAAGCTATCTTTAAAAAAAAAGCCTCTTCTCCTTAAGGAGAAGTAGCAGAACAATCAAGGGTTCTGTACTTCTTGAGGCTGGCCAGATCTGGGGAAGATGGAGAAAATTGGTTTTGAGTGCATTTCTTCTCCTCTCAAAGGAAAAAATGTCGTGAAGTACATAGCAAAATCAGCTGTAGAAGAGTCTTTATTCATTTAGTATAACTTTATCATTTTATCCCTTCACAGTTAAAGATTTTTTTGGGGGGGAGGTGGAATCTAATCTTTGGAAGGTGTTGTCTTTTTAAGGGTTTAATTTTATTTTGTGTTTTCAAAACTGACAATGGCTTTCTCTCTCTTCCAGCACGCAGACGAGGGAAATGCAACCACAATGGTTTGCAGACTGGTAAGATGTCCTGCCTTTTTTCAAGCACACGTAATGCATTCTGGAGGTCTCACACATTTGTCCAGAAGGGACTTTCATAGGCTCTAGTACTCTATAGGTGCTTCTCAAAACCAGGAGGCAGCCTTAGGATCTTCCTGTTTAGCTGAAAGAAACTTATTATTTGGAATGCCATATTTGCCAGATGGGAGATAATTGCTTTGTGGTGAAGCTTTTGACCCAGCTGAGGTTGTACTGGCAAAAGAATATTTGCTAATCATCTCAGCCATAGCAATAGGAGATTGGTTTTGGGGTACACTCAGTTCTTCAGCAGAGAATATAGCTACATTTGCAAGCCTCTTGCAGCTGGTGTATTACTTTCATGTGCTGAAATTCCATGAACCATTCAGGCATTATTATAAATCACAGCTCCACTGTCTGAACTTTCATATTCAATTTCTACAGTGAGGTGTTGTCTGCATATGTTGCCGAAATAGCTTCAAAACTGGTAGCTGCTAGAACCTTTTGTTAATAGTCTCCTGTGTTGATTGCTGCTGGCTTGCACCATTACAATTTCAGGAATGTGGCCGAGACAAATATTTTTCTGTCTTTCAGCAGCACCGTATACTGACCTTCCTCTGCCACCCTTGAAGCCCCGAAAGGTTTGGATTGTGTACTCTGCTGATCACCTGCTGTACGTGGACGTGGTGCTGAAGTTTGCTGAGTTTCTGATGACCGTCTGTGGCACTGCCGTAGCCTTGGACCTGCTAGAAGATCATCAGATCTCAGAGTTAGGGCCGTTACCCTGGCTTACTCGACAGAAGAAAGAAATGGAAGACCTCTCTTCAAAGATCATCATCTTATGTTCACGGGGCACCCAGGCCAAATGGCAGGCCATGCTTGGGAGTGAGCCTGTGTGTCTCAAGCAAGATCAGCAAAAGCCGATGGGAGACCTGTTCACCCCAGCCTTGAATTTGATCCTGCCAGATTTCAAGAAGCCAGCCTGTTTTGGAATGTATATAGTCTGTTATTTTGAGGGCATAAGTAGTGAGAAAGATATACCGGATCTGTTCAACGTCACATCCAGGTACCAACTGATGGACAAGTTTGAAGATATTTATTTTCGGATTCAGGATTTGGAGAAGTTTGAACCTGGGCGCATCCATCGAATCCAGGAAATCACAGCTGAAAATTACATCGATACCCCTAGTGGGAGGAAGTTGAAAGAGGCAGTAGAAAAGTTCAAGAACTGGCAGACGGAGCACCCAGACTGGTTTGAGAGTGAAACCGTCTGCTTGGATAATGATGAGGAGTCACAGTCCCTAAACAGAGAGAGCCAGGTGGATTCATTGCTAAGTGAACCAGGTGGAATTGTGAAACACCAGCTGCACCTGCAGGAGCCTGACCCTAACTGCTGTTATGTCGTCGACCTCCACATGCGTGAAGGTGAAAGCAGAGGCTGTAAACTGCAGCCTCAACTTAATCCATGTGGGGATCCGACTTCTCAGACTATGGTCCTTCCTGTGGATGAGGCTCCTCTGGTTCAGGTAGTGGAGCCAATCTCCTCCGTGGAAGATAGAAATATACTCAGTCATCATGTGCTGAGTAATGAGGACTGTATGGAAGGAGTTCCTCTTCTGGAGACAAGCTTTCCAATGAGGAATAATGTCATCCTCCATGATGACACTGAAGTTTCAGCAATAGATGACCAGAGTCCTGCAAACCTCTCAGGTGAATTGAGACACCATCTGAATGGACTCATGTACTCTCTTTATCAGCAGAGTGTTATTTCTTCAGAGCCATCTCTCTGCCAAGAAGAGGCTGATGAGCAACACCAGTTGGTCTTTGACCAATGCAAAGACCAAAGACAGTCAGTGCAGTCAGACCAGGGCTACATCTCTAGATGTTCTCCTCTGCCTCCTGATGACCTTGTGGAGGAAGAGGAGGAGGAAGAAGAAGAGGAGGATCAGGAAAAACAGGTGGTCTTTGATGAACTCTCTCCAGAGGTCTTGAACAGTCTAAAGAGCCTTCAGCAGCAGCTGTTTTTCCAGGACATTCAACGGAGCTCTGACTGGGGGTATCCAGCTGAGGTGATGGACGTTGACCAATCTTTGGAGGACTGTTAGGCTCTATCTGGGACCTGCTCCATTTGAAATATAGAGGTGGAAGGTGGTGCCATGCACAGTGCTGAAACTGCATTTCCAACACCATCCTTGTATTATAAATGACTTACTGGTGGGATCTTCCTGTCTACTGCTAGGAGACAGGATTGTGCAGCAGACTGGTGACATTGCTTCCAAAATTCTGTGGAGAGAAGCAACAAATATTAGCCACCTCTGTGAAGGAACAGGCAGTGGTTCTGTTCCTCGGGGAAGTATATTACATTGAGTCCACACGGATGGATGGGAGAAAAATTGTTGTGGCTCATCCACTTGTGCCTTCAAAATGCCCTCTGGCTGTACTTGTTCTATTGCACTGGATAAAAGTCATGGCCAGTGTTTAGAAAATAGATTTGTATTGCCATTTTAATACACATTTTAAATATTTTGCTGTAAATACTGTGTTAAAGATGTGTGCCTTAAACTTCAGCTAGGTTAGGGCTGTCTCCACCTGGCTGATACGTGTGCCTGGAGATTTTTTTCTTTTGCCACTCATTCATTCATTTGCAACTGCATTTCTGTGGCCATTCAGAAATTAAGTGGAGTAACTGAGCAGTAAGTGGGATAAACTTCTAATTAGGAGTCTGCGTAACTCTCCCTTCTGGGAGGTATGTGTTTGAAAACCAGCAAGAGGACAAATGGTGTAAAAATGGACCAAAAAATGGGATTGGGGCTGTTTATACAGTTTTGAGAAGAATCTGGGGCTGAATATAGAATTACTGAATCAGGGGAATCTGGTGTATCCTATGATGCACTGCTGCAGTGCTGTCTGCTTTTGGACATCTTAGCACCAGGAAGATTTGAACTGCAGATGTAGATGGGAACGCACAATTAAGGAAATGAAAGACTATTTTGGAGGGGGGAAAAGTGTAGCTTCAGCAGATGCTGTTTCAGCGTGGAGATAATAACTCTGTTAGGGGAGGCTGAGCTAAAATGACTGCAAGATGTACTTATGTGGGTATAAACTCAAGCATGAGAAGTTCAAGGCCAACCATTGTGAAATACTTAATAGACTGAGGGGTTCATCTTTCAGGTGCAATGGTGGTAACGATAAAATTCAGTGCTTTTAAAAAGATTAGGCTTGATGCACTAGAAAAACTTGTTCCCTGTGAGTGATTGCATGTTGGCCCACGTAGCACTGACTGGGTCGTGGACCACCAGTCATGGCTGGTGTTTGCCCGATTTGTTATCGCAGTTTCTGTGGTCCAACCCACTGGATAACAGCTTGTGAGATGTACATACATCCAGGCCTTTCTCCTTTGTGCTCAGACAAGCCTGTCATCTTCCTGGCCTTCTAAGTTTACTCATCTAAAAAATCTTAATCTTATTTCATCTTTTTTAAAAATCTGGTATCTCAGAAGATAATCTGTTCATTTGACCTGCAACCACTATTGTATTGTGTATTTTATGATTTTAGTTGTTTATACCTTGTGGGTTTTTTTCCTTAAATTAAAAAACAAGAATACTTTTTGGATATATTTCCTTAAACACTTATGTCCTTGATTCTGTCTGACTCCCTTTGTTACTATTTCTTACAGAAATCTGAGGCAAAACTGAGAGCTAGAAGTGAACTGGTTGACAAGTATCAAAACATTCCTGCAAAGTGTTGCAGCTCTATCCAGTTGAGCTGGATACAGCTGAGGGCCCTCATGTGTGGGAAGTGCATGCTCTTTCAAAATGGGTGCTGAAGAAGTTAAATGTTTGTAATTTCATGGAATCATAGAATTGTCTAGGTTAGAAGGGACCTTTCAGATCATCAAGTCCAACCAGCAATCTAACACTGACAAAAACCACCACTAAACCATGTCGGTAAGCACCACATCTACCTCTCTTTTAAATACCTCCAGGGATGATGATTCTACCACTCCCCTGGGCAGCCTGTTCCAATGTTTGATAACCCTTTCAGTAAAGAAACTTTTCCTACTATCCAATCTGAACCTCCCCTGGTGCAACTTGAGGCCGTTTCCTCTTGTCCTGTAGCTTGTTACTTGGGAGAAGAGACTGAGCTCCATCTGTCTACACCCTCCTTTCAGGGCGTTGTAGAGAGCAATAAGGTCTCCCCTCAGCCTCTTTTTCTCCAGACCCTGTGCAGGGCTTCTCAGTGAGGCAGGACTGTTAAGACAACTTGCTTTCTCTGCAGCCAGGTGCCTCGAAAGCCTAATAACAAAGGGACAGTCCCTGCAAACTGGGGTGACTGGGTGCCACCTTCGTTTCATGTCTGTACAGGACTTAACCCAACAGGAGCTAAGCAAGCGGGAGCTGTGATCTCAGCGCTTCTCCAATGAGAACCCATTTCTCAGATGATGTGAATAATTGTCATTTTGATGATCTTGCTTCTCAAAGTTTTCTTTTATCTTAGAGCAATTAACATGTAAATCTGATTTCTTTTTTTCCCATGAGCCTTTTTCAAGTGGTATGAATTCCTATAAATCATTTCAATAGGAAGCTCAGAAGTGTCATCTGGATTTTCTTGCCTTAGTCATTCCCTTCTCAAATAACTCCCTTGGTGTTACAGCTTTTAGAACTTGCTTTCACATACAAGAAGTTTGTTTGAGGGGAAAAATCCAGATGCTACTTTAGCAATCCAACAGCGGGAAATCAAGTAACTTTAATGCATCTGTTGGTCCCTGAATGTGAAACTGGATAGCCCAGCGAGACCCAAAGGAGGGGGGAAAAAAAGAGCAAAATCAGTCACAAGTTTCTAATTTTATTTTAACAATCTTGCTTCTTAAAAAATACAAGTTCTGATTAATGCCAGGGGGATGCCAGGTGTCCATTGGCCACAGGCCCTACCTCTCACTTCAGTTTCCCCTCCTGGGAGTCGTCATCTCTTTTGTCAGGATTAGCAAACAGAGAGCAATAAAATGCTAAATTGCCGAGTTGCGTTATGAGGCTTGTAACAGAACCCCGAGAGACGCACGTCTTAGTATGGCACAACTTTGTTTAGCAAAGTGTTATTGACCTGGAGCAGTAAATTGGATGTTGGCAGAAGATACAGTAGGTGTGCGAGGTGCACGGGGTGAGGTATTGCTTGCACTTTAACGGCACCGCCGTCTCTCTCTTCTGCAAACAGATCTATCCTGCAGCAGGGGGGTTTAAATGGAAGAAGTGAGAGCTCAATTACCAAAGAGAAGGGAATTCAAAAGGAGGAGCAGGCTTAGAAACAAGACATCGAGGAGCTTTAAATGTTTCCCTGTAATAAGTAATTGAAGTGGCAGCAGAGCTGCCCTTTTAGTGGCAAGGGGGGGCTTCTCTACGGCCAACTACTCCGAGAGCTTTCCGCTCTCCAAACAGCACGTTTACTAACAACCTAGAAACCATGGCACTACAACCAACCACATTTTCTACAAAGGGGTTCTACACAACAGAGGCATCGTTCTGCAGGGTCATCCTGTCCCAGGCAACCTTTGTGTCCATGCACAAATTGAAACTGTGACTTCACTGTCAACCTTTTGAATATGCCATGGCTAGATAAATTTCAACTATGCCATTTTCTCAATAATGTCTTAAATGGAAAAAGGCACTCGCTGTTGAAACAGCAACTTTATGTGCTGTGAAGGGGTACTGAAGTGAGACTTGTTAATAATTCTGCTGGGATTCTTCTAGTGTCTCAACTATGCTTATGCTTCAGCATATTAGGGATGTTCTAAGCACCTTGGTGCTAGGGTGAACTTGGCCGTAGGAGCAGCAAAACATAGTTGGGGGTGAATAGCTTTTCCTTCACCTTGTTTTAGGCCAAGTTTGTTGGGTTTTTTTGGTGTTTTGGGGTGTTGTGGGTTTTTTTTTTTTCTTTTTTCTTCAGCTGTTTGACTGAAGCATGGAGTACTCCTGGGTACAGGCATCATCTCATTCTCTCTTGGAAACTCTACTGTACTTCTTTCTGAGCTTTTAGTATCTGTTTAATGCTGAAAAAGGGAAGGTGCAAGGAAACAAGTATCTGTACAAGCATAATATACCTGTAACGACACCTCCTTTGGCCAGGAACTTAGCATCCCCTCGACACATCTCACATCACATAGGAAAAAGTTCACAGTACCAAGTTTTACAATCACAGTCACTCACAGCACCAAGATTGTCCAGACAAAAAGAAGTTACTGAAGAGAAAGGCCATTGGCCAAAACTCACACGATTGCCCACGTAAGGGCTCAGATTAAAAATAAAGCACTGGTGGGAAAGGCAATCCAAGCCTTTGCTGACTCTCCGTTTGGCGTGGGGGAGAGCAGCAAGCCACCCATCCCAGCTGCAGCTCGGAACGGAGCAGCTCTATTGCCCCAGCTTTTCTAGGGCTTTTCTAGCCCCTCGAAGCTCATCAGCCACCCCAAAGCTGGGGGAGAAGAGCCCCGTGGCACCCCCACTTCTGCCAGCGGGGCTGCTGGAAGTTGGCAGACTGTAAACATGTTGTTGTAGCAGTCCACTGGAGCAGGCAGCCCATCCCACGCCGTGAGAAGGGTGGTGGGATGGAAGCTTGGCCACGCAGGTCCTTGCTTGAAGCCCAAGCTCTGAAGGAGAGAATGGATGTGTGCGCAGGAGAAGTCTGGGCAGTCCTGCTGTTGGCTCTGGATAGCAGTTGGTTGTGCTTTATTTCCCCTTCCCATCAGGACGGCTTGAAAAAAAAAAAAGGCTGGGGAGAGGAAGCACATTTTCCCAATAAAGGTAGCCTTGCCCAGATAAAAAAATATAAGCCTGGGAGGGGAAAAGTCCTTCCTCCAAACGTGGCCTCTGTGCTCCTGCTTCCCTTGGGTTGGTTTCAGGAGCAGCCGTAGCCAGGCGGAAGGGCAGGTCTTAACCCCCACCAAACATTCGTGGAGCTTAAAACCGAAGATAACTCTGTTTCTAGGAGAGGTTACTAACAATTAATTATTTTTTTCCCCCGTTCCACCCTTAACCACATGCAGGTGGAGGACAGGGTGCTGGATTATGGGCTTTTGGCAAAGCTTGGGAGCTCTGTGCTGAGGAGTGAGGTTCACCGAGCGCGGGGTCCCCCCCTGGGCAAAAATGACATCTTCTGCTCTTTGCCAGGGGGGACAATTTGCCAGCTTAGCCCTGTCTCTGCTCTCGCAAACAGACACGGAGGGAGAGCCAGAGGAAAACTTTCCAGCCTTCCCGGCCTGTGGAAAGGGAGACCCTACACTCCGTGTAAAAGAAAAACCAACACTGATGCCATAAACATGCATATTCACAGAGAAATGAGAGCCCCCAGCACCTGGGGGCTGCTGTCTGAAGCAAGCAGCGAGCTGCTGTAAACCCTGTTCTCACCAGAAAGAAATGTCTCGGTGGGAGTGAAACGGGGTCTAAACCCCTGGATTTATGTCCGTGCCGGATTCACGCGTGAAGTCGACGTAAGATGCGAAAGGTTTTTGAAGCACAGAGGTAGACATTTTCAACTTGGAGAAAGTGGCTCCTAGGTTTGAAATGAACCTCCCCCGGAGGTTCCCCAGCCGGCACACGAAGACCTTCTGCAGCTCTGCTGCTGGGGAAGGGAGGTGGCAGCTTTGCAAGACCCAACGCGTGCTCCCTTTGGTCCTGCCCGCACCCCAAAGGCACGTCTCTGCTGGTCGGACCCCTCACACCCCCTCCCCATCTCCTCATGGTGGTCAGCAGGAGTTCTTAAAGGAGGGGGACCAAAAAAAAAAAAAAAAAAAATCCACTGGTCCCTGTTGTTTAGGAGGAAAAGGAAAAACTAAACCTCGACGGTCACAAAGCAACACGATGTCCTGGAGGGGAGTGAGAAGGGGAGAGCGGGACCCTCCAAACAGCCTCTAGAAGAAGACTCGTTGTGAAGGGCAGGGGGGCTTTCGGGGGGACAGGCTCCTGCAGGTAGTCGGGTTTGAGCTGAGGGGTTTGTCCACGGGAGAGGGAATGGGGGGAAGAGCGAGAGTCTGACCGGGGAGCCCGCGTCCCCGTCCCCCCGTGTCCCCCCCCCGGCCACGGCGGCGGGAACCTGAGCGGGTGGGTGTGAGGATGCTCAGCCCTGGGCGGTGACCGCCAAGGCGTTGACGTACCCGTGGGGCCCCACGTCGGCGTCGGACAGCCCGTGGGCCAGCGGGGCGGCGGGGGCGGCGGCGGAGGGGCCGTACTTGGCGGGCGGCGGGGAGGTGGAAGGGCGGAGGAGGCAGCAGGTCTCCAGCGCTTCCAGGCCGCGGCAGGTCAAGAAGAAAAGGTTCTTCAGCATGAAGAGGGAGAGGGGCTGCTGGTAGCGGAGGAGAAGGAGGCAGCGCAGGGCCAGGAGAGGGGCGTCCAGCAGCCCGGCGGGCAGCAGGAGGTGGAGGGCGAGGCGGGCGGCCCCGGGGGGGCGGGCGGCGCTGAGCTCGTAAAGCCACAGCACCGGAGAGGCCAAGCAGAGGAAATAAACGGCGATGAGGAGGTAGCGAAGCGGGGCGGGCAGAGGAGCCGGCCGGCCGGGTTGCAGCACCAGCTCCAGCAAGGAGAAGCTGTCGAGCAAGTCGAGGCAGGTGGCGAGGAAAGCGGCGGCGGCTCGGTGCTGCGGAGGCGGCTGCGGCGGGAGGAGAAGCTGCCCGGTGCCCTCGGCGCCGATGGCCCGCAGCAGGCAGTAGAGCAGCGGGGCGGAGAGGGCCAGGGTGATGCGGAAACCGGTGGTGCCCAGGGGCAGGCGCAGCTCGATCAGCTCCAGGATGGAAGTGCCCAGGATCAGCGCCGCTTTGGGCGTGAAGGCGATGGAGTAGATGAGCCAAGCCAGGTGCGCGTAGGCGAAGTCGCCTCCGCGGGGGGAAGCGCCGGCCCCGCGGCCACCGGCCCCTCGGCCACCGGGGGGACCGTGTAGCAGCAACGGGTGTGGAGGCGGCGGGCCGGTGGGAAGGGGAGGTGGAGGGTGGGGAGGAAGGTGGGGGTGCCTCTCCCGGCGTCGTGCCCGGCTGTTGCGGCAGAAGAAGATGCCCCAGCCGGCGGCCAGCACCAGGTCGGTGGCGATCCAGCTGCACCAGTAGAGGTCGGTGACGGCGATCAGGTAGAGGTCCAGCAGCGCGCCCTGCCCCAGCAGCAGCACCAGGGACAGCGCCTGGAAACCCCAGCGCCGCCCGCCGGGACCCCCCCCACCTCCAGCCCCGCCG
>NW_015090800.1:4261004-4276598 GCF_001431845.1 Calidris pugnax | reverse complement strand
GGGGTGGGTGAGCGGAGAGAGGCTGTGCGGGCGGGGGAGGGAAGGAGAGGGGGGGTCGAGAAGGGGAGGGAGAGGAAAGAGCCCCCCCCGACATCCCCCCATCCCCCGGGGCTGCCATAGAGCTGTATCTCGGGCAGCACGGCCCAGCTGCCACCCTGCCCTAGACCCCCGTGAATGGAGCCAGACGGGGCTGGGCAAGTGGACATGCCACAGCCCCCTGGTATCTAGTCCAAAAAATCCGAAATACATCACTGTCCCCTGATGTCTCTGGGTTGACCAAGAGGAGGGCTGGGTGCCTGGCACAGAGCCTGCCACGAAGCACTCACTGCTGGCTCCTCATCTGTGGCGCTGGACATTCAGATGCCCATACTTTGGGTCCGTTGTATGTCAAAACCAGTGGTTTCTACCCCACCGGTTTCCCAAGTTGAGCTGAGCCACATACTGAGGGCTGTGCCAGCTTGCTGGGATGGGCCAGAGGCTTTAAATTGATGTGAGGAGCCCTGAAGTTCCTACTTCTACTGAAAACGCCGGTCAATGCCTTTATTGACCCACTAATAATGGCCTTGAATTGAGGTTGGCTGGCTGGTTCTGTCACAGCACCACCATTAGTGACCTGGCACACCATGTTTCACGGTGGCTTGGTGCTCGGTGTCACTGGTCCCTCTTTCCTACCTGTGCTCACTGGTGAGGAGCCGGGTGCTGCCTATCAATGATGTGAAGCATTACTGAATCAGCTGTACCCACAAACTGCATTAATTACACTTCGTGATAAAGATCCAAAATAGCTTGGCTTTTTAGGGTGTTGCCTGTCAATGCATGGGGTTGAGCGAAACCCAGCTGCTTAGTATTGGGAAAGGATATCCAGGAGAGCAGTGACAAACATCTAATACGTGCTGGTGCAGGCTCCTTGAGGAACCCTGCTCCAGTAAATGGCACTGGGAGAAATCAGTCTGGGGTACCAGGAGAATTCATGCTTAAGCCTGAAACAAAGAAATAATTGAGAAAGGGAAGGGGAGAGCTTGAGGTGGGTTGACACAAAGATTTCTTTAGAGACATAGCAATAATCAACAAGAAGAGCAGGGAAAGACAAAGAAGAATCACAGCAAAAGCATCACAGTCAGTGGAGACTGGTGTGAGGGGGCACAGATGAATTTCCTAAAAGCATGGTCAAAAGAAGGATATCCAGGAGAGAAGTGACAAACATCTAATACACGCTGGTGCAGGCTCCTTGAGGAACCCTGCTCCAGTAAATGGCACTGGCTGCTCTTAACAACAGGGAGAAATCAGTCTGGAGAATTCATGCTTAAGCCTGAAACAAAGAAATGATTGAGAAAGGGAAGGGGAGAGCTTGAGGTGGGTTGACACAAAGATTTCTTTAGAGACATAGCAATAATCAACAAGAAGAGCAGGGAAAGACAAAGAAGAATCACAGCAAAAGCAATACAGTCGATGGAGACTGGAGTGAGGGGGCACAGATAAATTTCCTAAAAGGATGGTCAAAAGAAGGTGGAGGGGGAAAGATAACTGGAGGCTGTGCATGCTTTAATGTAGTTGCTTGGGCACAGTACTGAAGTGGTGCAACCTCTAAACCGGGGTACCAACATGCAGGCCTTCCTGTGGTCTCCCGTGCTGGTGGCTATCCTGCTTTGAAATCTATGCTGGTGCTGCCTGCGTGGCTGGGTCTCAGCTAGGACAGGGCACACCTCCTCTCTGCTATAATCACCTTCTGTTTTCAGTGCCTGGATACACTTGCCAGGATTCAACCTGGCATCAGCCCTACTTGTGTTCAGCACCTTCCTCTAACTCACCCTGTCATGGCACGTAGCTTCAGGTGAGACTGAACACGCATGAGCTCTCTTGCTGTCTAAGGGCCCTTTCTCCCTAATTCCATACTTCAGTTAGCAAATAAAAATACTTCAGTTTGAGAAGGTCAGGAATTATAGCATATTGTAAGAAACGTGATGGTCCAGCCTGGAGAGCAGTGAATGGGCTGGTATATCCTAGCCTGCTACCAGGATGGAGGACACCAGGCTTCACCCCGGGGCAAACCAGGCAGGAGACCTCTGTAGGTGCTTGCAGAGGGAGCAGGACACGTCAGGCAGCACTGCTAGCCTTGTACCTGTTGTAACCAACATCACAAATCTAAGATCAGGTGAGTCCAAAGAGCACTGTCACCATTCATTTTCCAGCAGGTGACTGCAGGACAGCCTGAGGCTGAGGACCTCTCCCAGCAGCCTCCAAACAGCCCCGTTTAGAGCTGCCTGCGTTTAATTCAGGCCACTTGTGTCCTGCTGAGCCCTTGGCATCACAGCCTCAGCATCCCCTCTGCCCCACGGAGCTCCCCACCATCCACATCCCGTGTCAATGCCTTGAAGGGGCTGCCACCTCGCTGCCCCCACAGTGAAGCAGAGGACACTTCCCTCTGCGTTGCCAGGGTGTGGTGCTGGCCCACAGCCACCCAGCACAGGAGAACAGCAAGCTTTTGTGGGACAGGAGCAACACAGCACCACTCTCAGCCCAGAAGCTCAGCCTGAGGTCATTCAAGACCCAAGAAGAGAGCCAGCAGGGAGCCGCCTCTCCTTTCCTTGCCAGACACCATCCCATGGTATTGGACCATCCCATGGTGTTGGACCATCCCATGGTGTTGGCTTTGCTCTCCAGCCTCTCAAGGTGGGTGGACTTTGTCAGAGATGAAGGCTGTGTGTTTCTCCCTTTGACAGGCTTGCCAAATTAAAAAAAAAAAAAAAAAGTCAATTGCTTTGACTACCGTTTTGGTACAACTCCACAAAGACCTTGCTTAGGGTTCTGTTGGATGGTCTCTGTTACACAGGGAGTGTGAGGCTCGAGGTCGTAGCCAAGGGGGGTGTTTCCTCTCTGCGTTGCTCTTTCAGGTTGGAGCAGGGCCCAGCGCTGCTTCTCTTTGACTGGTGTCGGGAGTTGCCCAGTTCAGGATGACTCAGGGTGGCAGAGAGGGTTTGGGAACACCACCACCAGCTGTGTCTCCTGATTTGGTTTCCACAACTTGGTTCCACAATTTGGTTTCCACGCTGGGTTAGATGGCAGTGTGTGCGGTGATCAAGGGTACAAGGTAAAATTACATTCTAACACACTGGATCCTGGCCTTTATCTAAAGTGGGATCTTCCTCAGGGTAAGCCAACGCTTGTGTCACTGGCATAATTAACAGGGGGGCAGCTCTGAGCATTAGCAGAATTGGTCTTGCTCCTACCAGTCACCTGTTCCTCTGCAAGAAAAGTTTCCTGCTTCTATGAGAGGATGTGGAGTGAAAATCAAGCATCCACCTGGGCTGCTCAAGGCAACAGCCCTCACGCAGAGAGGGTTGCTCCTGCCCTACCTGGGCAGCAGACGGTGACGGCTTTGCCTCGTTGGCTCTCCTGCTCCAGGTTTCCTGGGCAATGGGCTTCCCTGGGCACCGTAGGCTGGACACGCTCACTTAGCTGCCCTGGCAGTCTGCCCGGAGGCACTCGTGTCTCCTCTGCTATCAGTCCAGAGCCTCGTTTCACAAAGGTTTGGGTGTGTTTCTTGCTGGCCTGGCATCTGTCCCACCTGCTGGGGTGAGTGCAATTGGGTGGGACCCCCTGAGCCAGGTGGTGTGGTGAGCTCAGCCCAGGGGAACGGGGGAAGCAAGGCACCTGGTGGGGAGCTGGGAGGACCTGTGAGCCTGCCTGGGCTCAGGTGGGCTTATTTGAAGGGGCTTGAACCTCTTCAAACCTGGAGAGCATGGTCCTGCTGGGCTGAGGCTGTGTGAGCATGGCAAGAGAAGCCACGTGGAAACTGTCCTACAGAGACTAAAGGATCCATGCTGGGGCTGGGAAGGTCCCTGTGTCCAAGGTAGGCAGGTGGGAACAGGGACCTGTGGCTACAGGGCAAAGGGAGCTATAAGCAGGGATGGGGGAGCACTAGGAAGGAGGGTGGGAGCTCCAGGTCTTCCTTGGGCTGGGCATGGGCTCCAGCAGGGCAAATATAACCCCAAGAAAGAGGTGAGAATAAGAAAAGAGCTTATTTGTGCGGAAGGAAGCAGAAATTGTGCCTGCGCTTTAAGATGGGAGTGAGGGGAGAAATGTCTTCTACTTGAAGAGCTTTTTGTAGCACACTGTAGGATGAGATATGACAAGCTGATGCTTCCCGTGTGATCCAGTTATTTAATGCAATGTGCAGTCCCTGGAAGTGTTAGTGCTTAACCATTACTGTTAAAACATTAAAAGGCTAAGCTATAAATAGCTTCTACTCTTCAGCTGCTCCAAAGCATTGGCTTCTTTACGTATTTATGTGTACGCATAGATGTGTGTGTGTATGTGGATATTTTAAGGCAGACAACAGGGTTTTGTGAAATAGTCGGACTGAATATCTGAAATGCTACCATTTCCAGTTTCCACTACTAGTGGAAACAAGTAGCGTGCCCTCAAAAATCCTCCTGCTGGGGAAAAGACAAAACTTTCTTGAGGGCAGAACTCAAGAGGGAAACAAAATAATGACTCAATTTCTTGGGGGAAGGAAAAAAAAAAAAAAAACGAGGCAAATATATGCCTGAAAGAAAGACCAGAGACTAAATCCCTAATTATACCCTGCAGTAAGCTGTCAGAACCTGGCAGCAGTGGGAGGGAAGGAGGCAAAGCTGATCTCAGTGAGTTGGAGCCTAATCTGCTCTAACCATACTTAAAATGCCTTTTGTGTGGGAAAGGAAGGTTCTGGGATTCTCTGACACACGCTTTGTCCTGCACTTATCTAATGCATTCAAAGGGTCGGGATTGAATTTGCCAGGGCAAGTGTAGAAGAGCTTCACCTGGCCAGCACCAAAATTCAAAGATGCCTTGGTTTGTCTGCCTCTGAATGCAGAGTCTTTGTAACTAAACTGCTGATCCAGTATTAGGGTTTGGGAAATGCAGATACTCTTCAAAAGGGTATAAAAGTGTAACAATCTCTTGCTTGTAATGACGTTTCAGTTCAAAGAGCTTTTGATACCAGCATAAAATGCAAAGAGGTGGCTTTTTTCATGCTTGCAGTGGGGTAGGGGTTTGAAGAGCGAAGAGGATTTGGGGTTTGCTCTTAGTATTTTGTACTTTACTCGGTCTTGGCACACAGTGTGTATTGGAACTGGCCTTGAGGAAAAAGTGAAAGTTCTTAGTAGCTGAACTGACTGAATGGGAAAAGCAGGTTGATTATAGTGAACTAGAGAAAAGTGCTTCTTTGATGGAATGCCTTGGTTCCTCGAGAACCTGTAGCTGCCTCGCTGCTGTGGGGTTTTAAACTGCTGCAGACTGGATCTATAAAGGTATTTAAGTGCATAATTTTCATCAAATTGACTGTGTGGCTGCAAAAATCCATAAAGATATGTGCTTTTGTAATTGAGGTTAGATACTTTCGGTTTGGACTTGCTCCTAAAGGGCCAAGGTCTGTTTCAGGGTGAGCAGGTAACTGCTTAACTTGTGTTCAAGGCTCACCAGAAGCCATTGACTAAGCACTTGCTCTGGTAGGGGTTTCTCATCACATTCACTTGGGAGCAAACTCCAACTTGAATAGAACTCTCAGTCGCCCTCGCTCACAGACTGATATGAGGTTGGAAGGGACCTCTGGAGAGCATCTAGTCCAACCCCCCTGCCAGAGCAGGTCCACCCAGAGCAGGTTGCACAGGAACATGTCTAGGCGGGTTTGGAATGTCTCCAGAGATGGAGACTCCACCACCTCCCTGGGCAGCCTGTTCCAGTGCCCTGCCACCCTCAAAATAAGGAAGCTCCTCCCCATGTTTAGATGGAACTTCTTATGTTCAAGTTTGTGCCCGTTACCTCTGGGCACCAGTGAAAAAAGACTGGCCCCATCCTCTTGACAACCTCCCTTTAAGAATTCATAGGGGTTGATCAGATCCCCCTCAGCCTTCTCTTCTCCAGACTAAAAAGACCCTCAATCTTTCCTCGCAAGAGAGATGTTCTAGTCCCCTAATCACCTTTGTAGCCCTCTGCTCTAACCTCTCTAGCAGTTGCCTGTCCTTCTTGAACTGGGGAGCCCAGAACTGGACACAGTTCAGGTTGTTCATTCTTCAGTGTTTTGTGATGCCAATGTTTAACTCTGCTCCTGTGTTGGTTAAGGATTTCAGTGGGACTCTATCTTTCAGCTAAGACTGTCTCTGACAAGGGACACCTTAACCCTAGGCTGCCCCTTTGCTTTGACAATAGTGTAATGATTAAAAGCATTCGTCTGAGAGGTTCAGGTTTTGATCTGTTTCTGCTTAGCTAAGCCTTGGTACGCCCAGTCTTGGGTGAGTGCTCCAACTGCCAGAGTACTGGATAAAAGGAGAGGGCTGGTTAATGCTTTTTATTATTATTTATTAGATGTTGGGGCCTTAGGTAATTTCTCCAGCATGTAGAATACAATTCAATTCCTCTCTCTGCTGAGAATGGGAATCCTTGTCCAGTCTTTCCAAAACTGCTTTTACTGCTTTATCGATTCTTCCTTTCAACAGTGAGTCCTCAGGACTCTGAATCATGCTTGTTGTGCTGTCTAACGTGCCTCCTGTGAGCTGTGAACTTTGTAGATGGAAAACCTTCTGATGGAATATCTTCTAAGAACAGCGCAAGTGAATTGGCTGTTTCTAAATCACTAAAGCTGATGGCTTTCACCTAGTGGGATCTTTAATTTTCCGTTTGCTGAAATCAGTGGAAGCTTCTGGCTCTAATCTGAAAGTTTGCCAGTTAGTATATGTCTCCCTAACTCCACTCACCTCTTTCAAAAGGTACCAGGGCATGGCTCTTGTCAAACAAGTTGGGTTTCTTTTGTGATCACAAAGGCTTTAACATAGAGCCAAGTAAGCTTCTCCTGGTAAGGGTGGCTTCCCGTATGCCCTTAGGCTTGTTCTTCATCTGCAATAGCAGATTCAGGTGGTGGCATCTGGCTTGTGGCTTCCCCACCCAGTACACGTAATCATTACAAAGAACTCTTAGGTCAAGTCACAACTAAATGCCTACCCTGAAAGCATCTCATACAGAGGTGCCACCCCAAAACTAGTCTCCACTGTGAACAGTCTGTCAGGGCATCATAGCTTGTGATGTGTCCTTCTTTACACACACACACACACACTCACTCCTTGCAGAGTAGGAATAGTCAAAGTTCACTCCTCTCACCTGACTACAGCAGATGTAGAACTTACAGGGAATTGCAGTTTGGCTCAGTCAAAAGAACTGCTGGAGGGGTATCTTTCAGGGTGGTTGCCTCAAGAAAATTTAAGAATGGCTTCATGAACAGAACAAAAGACAGAATTTGCCCTGATAATCTTCTAGGGCAAAGATATGAAAGAGACCAGGATGAGACTCATGAAATATACACACAGCAAGTTAAAATTAATTTCAAAGAAAACATCTTTTATTATTTTATATATGTGCTAGATCAAAGGAGCAACTCCAGAACTGGGTTGAAATTAGTATGAAATCTAAAATAATCACAGCTTGTGATTTCTCTGTAGGATACATGATCACTCTGCTACAGTGCACAGGACATAATCCGAAACATTATCCATTTATCAGAAGGAAAGAGAAAAACCAGGATTAAGATTGGAAGGAAGGGGACAGTAGTGTTACGTGACTCCCTGAATGCCAGGCTAGTAGTTGTGTGCATCCTGTGGAATAAAGGAAATTGGTCTTTCAGGCCACCATGTTATTGCATGACATAAAAGCTCTCTGCTTCAGATCCAGAACAAGGTCTATCCCTTCTCTGGGTCCTCCCTGATGTTCTCAGTTGCCTCGTCTCACTGCATACTCCCTTTAGGCTTGACTAAAACCCATCCACCCGTGGAAGATGGAGTTGTTAGGGTCAGGTCTTCACCATGTTTGTTGTATAGGGCAGTGCATGATATAAATATTTAAGGTAGTAGATCAGCAAGTGAAGTCCCCTCTCCTGCTTGGTCCCATAATCTGCACAGAAGTACGATTGCTCCAAATGAGAGAAATACAGCTTCAGAAATACCACTTCTGTGCAATACATGAGACGAAGGAAAAGTTTCGTTCCAGCCACGCTTGAGGCTAATTCCAGGAAGCTGCAATTCCAAGGAAAAAGGATTTCACCGAATTCTAGCAATAACAGATGTCCATAAACGAACTGCTGATTAGCTAGAAGCCCGCACAGCGCTCCAGCACAAAACTCGTGGAACAGAGGAGACCTGGCAAGCGCCTCTGACTGTAGAAATCCTCCACAATCACGTCAGTATCCAGCAGCAGCTGGAGAACCCAGACTTCCTACTCCCTCCACTGTTTCCATAAAATTCCTGGGCAGTGACTTCGCGCTGTTTCAAGGAGCTGAGAGGGGAAGAGGGGAAAGGTCTCTGTGTTGCTCAGACCAAGAGCAGCCCATCTGACTAATTACTGCACAGACAAACAAGCAGAGCCTTCTATGCAACCTTACTCGGTAAGAATTGGGGAAAGGGTACAAGATTCTTCTAGATGCCTTCTCCTCCTTTCTGTCCAATTTCAACTCGCAAGCAAAGCATTTCTGAAATTCCTTATCACTGAAGTTCCTCCTACGTGGTTTTTTAAGACTCCCAGGGCACTGCTTCAACACTAACACGGTGGAAAAAAAAAAAAGAAATCTGGAGCTAAAAGCAGATCTGGAACCCGAAGCAGATTCACATCAGTCAGCTCACCTCCGCTGCTGTTCCAAAGATGGAGATGCCTGGCTCACTCCCTGTGCAAACCTAAGCCTCTTCCCTTCTTGAAAGAGGTGCCACCTCATTCCTCTTGCTACCCACCTCACCTTCTGGCTGAGAAGTGCCGTGCGTGCTGATAACAAAATTATAAACTGCTTGTGCTTTTCTCCGAATTCTTCTGCATGTTCCTTCCTCAAAGCTGCTGCCACCATCCCCGCAGCAGCAGCCAGCACCCCTGGCTCCATTTGTGACAACTGATCCAGCAGCACAATGTCCCTCAGGGAATGCTGGTGCAGCGGCGCCTTGTCTTGGAGCAACTGGCACCACAGGCTTTGCAAGAAAGGGGTCTGCCAAAGGTCACTGAGCACACTCAGATGGACACACTTTAGCATTTCGGCACATAAGTACCTACCAAACTGAAGGTGTGGGTAGCAGCTATTGCCAGCAACCAGCCTTCAGGTCTACATAATCATGGCCTAGAAGACTGTTCCCAGTTAATCCTATAAAATTTATCACCCAAGTTAGCAAATACTGCAAGGAAAGGGGGCGTTCCTCTTTCTGCACTGGATGGCACCTCTGAAAAGTGAGGCTGAGGGACACTGGAGCTAGTTTGTGGACAAACAGGGTTTGGACCTCCAGTTTCAGGCCTTGCACGCTGGGTCCACAGCACAATTGTGACTGTGGAAATGTGCTGAAAGGTGGAAGACCTTCCCTATGTTACATGCAAAGTCCTTCCCTGTGCTCACGCTTCTGGAAACTGGAGACAAGCCCATGCCTTGTGCAAACAGATGAAATAGTGATTTCTTTTTCTCTCCAGTGAAGGCCAAAAAGATTCAAATTTAAGATTGTGTTGCTGGCATTACAGCTGCTTTTAGAAGAAGCCAAGAAATTCCTGTCCTCATAAGACAACAGAGAAGAACCCCAGCACTAAGAGAGGAAGACTAGAGAGGAAGAGTGCTTCCTGCTATGGATTTCCAAGGACATAAATTAATCCAAAGAGAACACCTTTGGAACTGAGCCTGCTCTGCATCGTGACGTTCCCAGGCAGATAGTTCAGCATCAAGAAGACGGAAAGCAGCTGGAGCAGAATGTCAGTGCACATGGATACTGAGATTTGAATTGGGAACAACTCAAACTTCTGCACAGCACATCTTGTTTGTACCCTGTGTACAGAGCTGCCTGGTAAAGCAGGAAGGAAGAAAGAGGAGGCAGAGCAGACCTATTTCTGATTTTCTCAGTGTGGTGTGAGCTAACTAGGAATACCAACCCAGTTGTGTTGGCTCCAAAGGCTTTCCATCGCATATGAAGCCTGATTTATGCTTCTACAATCACAGTGCTCCTCTGGAATTAAGACACTCCTTGCTGAGCCAATCTTTCACGTGGAGTTTCTTAAGCAAGGCTTGCTTAGCTTCTTTGGACTGTCTAAGGAGACACAGGTCTTCATCTCTTTCTGCATAGCCCAAGCTAGGAGAACAGAGGCAAGAGAAGGTGCATTTCATGAGGGACATGGAAATGTTCCTGGGCAGGCAAGTCCCTGCTGCTAGTTCATGTTAGGGGGACTTTACCTGCATATTAAAGGAAGAGGAGGGAACAGGTGGGGTATCCCCGAGCTGCAAACCACACGAGAAGAGAGAGGAAAAAAGGATGGATACATTCGTACTCTTAAAGATGAAGACTGGGGATTTGGGGCTCAGGTACCACCCTGGCTTGGCGATCTCCTATTTCAATCCTTGCATGCAAGGAAGGAGCAAAGGTGGGCTGTGACTCTTGCCCGGTTGGCCCTTGTTCTGAAGAGGAGCCCCTCTTTGGAAGCTGTGCCAGCTGCAGCAGGGGGATGACCCTGGAAATTCAGACTCTGCCATGGTTTCCTCTGCTATTGAGAGCAGGCTGCTGGCTCCCTAGAGGGATGCAAAAAGGCAGAAGAAGCGTTCACAGAATGCTAAACAGGCAGGAGGGAATAATATAACTTTCCCCCCTCAGCCCTGCAGCAAGTTGCTGTGGCTACTGCAGCTTCCTTTGAGGGGGCCCTGCCTTGCCATAGCTGCTGGAGGACTGCAGAAAGGGACTTTGTTTCGAGCTGACAGCGATGCAGTGACAAATCCCCAAGCAAACAGAATTGGTTAAAAAGTTCCATAGGCACTTCCGAAGAATAAGGAGAATGTTAAAAGACTTAAAGCCTTCCCTTGGCAAAGGGCCACCACCACGCAGCTTCTGGTGGGCTCACATCACAGCCCAGATGAACAGCACGCCGTGCGTGGGCTGATGGTGGCTCCTCCAGCAGGGGAGAGCTTCATGCTCAAACACGTCGCGAGGAGGAGGGTGGGCTTGCCTGAGCTTCACACACAAAGGGTGGAAAAGGAAGAAGTCTGACGGCTGAACAAAACTGGGATGGCTGGGACAAGCCTTCTCCTTATACCCTGATTCCATTATGGCTCAATTATTGATGGCAGCAACGTACGTTCACAGTCGAAAGCCTGCTGGCAGCTGTCAGGATTGCAGGTGAGTACCAATAAAATCAAGGGGCTTTTAGTGCTGGGACAGGGAGTTTTCTTTCTTGTTGGCTAGATTAGAAGATCACCCCAGGTTTCTCCCCGTTCTTCCTCTCTCTTCCCTTTCCAGTACATAAAAATCCCTGACGGTAGATCTTTAGGCACACCTGTCTTAACCCTAGCTCCAGTTCTCCTTCTTGAAAGCAAGTTGCACAGCATCATTCACATCTGGCACTATGTAAGATGCCTCCACCAGGCTGGGGTCGAAGCAAAAGTCCCGATGGCCGTGGAACACCGTCTCTGCCGTGGGCTCCTTCGTCTTACTGGGGACGTCTGCATCGTGGCGATAGACCCCAGTGCAGACCAGAATCGACTCACAGCTCTCCACTGAATTGTTGCAGTCCTTCCTCAGCTCCAGGTGATCCTTGGTTTGGGGACTGGCTGCCTGCAGGCTCCTCTTCACCCCAGCCTGGACCTGGTTCTGGTGAGCTGACTTGAGGTAGTTGTTGTAGAGGTTTGCCCCATAGACATCGGACATGGGGTTGTCCCTGGATAAGGTTACAGCATGAAACAGGAATGAGAAACTAGCCCATGCATCAATTTCTGGCTCTGGTGGACTGGGATTAAGGCAGTACTGGGGGAGGAAGGGGCTCCCTCAAGATATTTGCTAATATCAAGAGAACCACCTAGACTGGGCCACTGAGTCTACTTACTGGGGCATCCTGTTCAGCTGTGGTGAAGGCCACATGCTTCACAAACATCTTTCAAAGGGGCAAAGACACATCCAAAGCGCCCACAGCAATTTCAGTCATTTCTGTAACGTATTCCCTACGTTCCCAAAGCGTTTGGCCTAACTGGGCTCCTGGTACTACATCTGAATCTCTTGAACTTTTTTCTTTAATCCAGTCACACCACGTGTGCTCTGCATCCCACACTGACGGCTTTGCTAGGCCCTTCAAATTATTAAAAGTATAGGGTGCAAAAAGCTAGCAAGCCTCTCTTCCAGGATGTGAGGCTCCAGAGATGCCATGGGGATTTTGGTATTCATTTTAGAAATATCCATTAAAAAAAAAAACAAACCACACTTAAGAGAAGTCAGTAGGCAACTCCCCAAGGAAACCATCAGGAAAAATGTTCTCTTACCCAACTGCATAGAGGCGTCGGATGGGAGACTTCCAGCCCTGTTTCTCTGCCTGCTCTTTTATCAGGTATTCGGCATAGCGGTAGGTGACCGTGCTGGGTTTGCCAATCAAGGCCTCATACTTCAGCTCCCGGCCTGTTACTTTCTTGTAGATGTTCTCCAAGCAGAGAAGGAAAGTGCCATGGCCAAACCTGCTCCAGAAAAGAGGTCATCAATATCCCCAGTCACACCACGTAAGTAGCAAGCGCTCCTCAGTGAGGAGGACCATCTGCTGTAGCCAGTTGGGACTAGTACCACCTAGTCTGGACACCCTATCTACCCACACACACACCTCCACAGGTGGTGTGTGGACTAAAACACACAAAGTTTTAGTCTTTGTTTCATATCTCTGCTGCTAATTATGCCCTACAGTCAAACTCTAACGCTAAAAAACGTAGTAAGAGAAGATAATCTGCAGGAGAGATGTATGAAATAGGCTAAAACAAATACCACATATGCTTTTCACCTGGGCATCTTGGCTTCAGCCATCCACAGGAGATCCATGTTGCAGGCAAGGACAGGCAGATGGGGGTATGGTATATCTTGCAGCTCTGCCCCAGGGTTCC
This sequence comes from Calidris pugnax, assembly GCF_001431845.1. Taxonomy (NCBI): domain Eukaryota; kingdom Metazoa; phylum Chordata; class Aves; order Charadriiformes; family Scolopacidae; genus Calidris; species Calidris pugnax. The sequence continues at coordinate 4,263,715 of NW_015090800.1, read as the reverse complement.
CGTTGCTCAAGAGCACATCAATAATAAGTTGCAGGCTTGTCTCCCACCTCACTGGCTCGCCAAACAGAATGACCCCTGGAAGATTTCAAGAGATGATTGGAAGCTCACAGCATCCAAGTATAGGACCCACTACCAAAAGACACCCCTCCTCTGCTGGGATGCCCTGGCTAATACAGCAACTGTGGGAACACGGCTGGTGCCAGGGCTCCAGTCAGACCATATCGCTGCACCAGTGGTCCCAAACACTGGAGCACAGCACAGAGGAAAGTTGGTTTTGCTCTTATCAAGCTTGTGCTTCACGCGGCACGAGGGCAGGGAGGCTGCCTCCTGACTGCATCCTCTGAATAAGCTGCCTGTGGGTACTGATGAGCCAACAGCACATCGTTAGCTCCCATCCCAGCTGGCTCCCCTCGCTGTTCTTTCTGCTTGCTGTTCATATGTAAACAAAGGCTACTGCTTACCTTCTATAGTGGGGAAGCCAGTGGTTGGAGGAGGCTGCCAGAAAAATAACGAAGGCGAGGTTAGTAATGCAGAACCTAACGCCGTCTCCAACACAAAGCTAAAAATGCCTCGTTTGAACCTGCCAAGGCAGTGCCATAAAGAGGCAAGACAAGGCCACCTGGGATCTCGAAGAAAGATCTTCCCCCGCCCTCCATCCCAGATTGGATTTCACAGATCTGGCATTCCTGTCTCAAGAGCTGCAGATGCCAACCAAACCATCTTACGGCTCGCTGCAAGGAACAGCAATGAACGACTGGCAAGGCATGAGAGAGGGGAGAGTCACCACCCTTCCTGCAGGAGCCAACACTGGAAAGAGCAGGGACATGCTGGCTGTAGCAGTCCCGGGCTCTTGCTAAAGAAAGTCACAGAATCACAGAATGTTAATGGTTGGAAGGGACCTTTGAGATCGTCAAGTCCAACCCCAAGTCACTAGCAGCCAGCTTCTCTGTGCCTCTGCAGCTTCTTCACCCCATGCCATACGCCGTAAGGACCACCACCCACCCCAGGCCACCCGTTCCACTGATGCATCAGCAAATTACCAGCTCCTTTGGCCTCCGGCTCTGGTCCACCATGTCCAGCAGGGGATACGCCTTCCTCAGTGCCTCTATGGTGACCACATGCTTGAACCCCAGGCTATTTCAGACCATCAAGGAAAGTTGTGAAGACTTTCTTTTTTTTTTTTTAAGTTACTTAAAAAGCATCTACAGGATTAAGCAATATGCATCCTAGTAACAGAGCAGTTATTTAAGCAGGTAATGCATACCCTCATGGCTTTCAGTAAAAATGTATGCTGTGCTTCAACCTACAGGTGGCCCTACAGGTTACAACAAACCCCCAACTGGGGTGATTTAGTTTGAGATCAGCAATCCCTGGAATTAGGCAAAGAGCAGAGGTTGCTCCAAGGCAGAACGGATGTGCTTTGGGAGACCTTTAAGGCCAGGGTTCTCATACTGGTGCAGCACAGGGGGCTGGTCAGACCTCTTGGCTGGAAGCAGAATCAGGGAAGCTCTGGTCAGCTCAGCAGGTGAGAAGACAATGGTCTGAGCTGATCAAACTAGGCAAGGGAAGGATGAGTCGCGTTTGCTTGCAGAACACCTCACCCTGAGCTCGCCCTACTGGCCCCAGGGAAACACAGGGACGGGGCAAGGTTTTGTCCCGAAGAAAGTTAAATGTTAAGCACAAGGTGTGACTCCATGGTACGGGCTGAGATGTCGCAACCCCTGCAGGCAGTTCTTACCGCCTGGCAGACAAGGGACGTGTCAGACCTGCCGTGCCCTTGCCTCAGCCAGGCAATTTCAATCACATCCCTGCACTGGGATGCTCTGAATCTAAGGACATTTAAGTTCTTTCCATTGCTGTCAGATCCCTGAGGACAATCTGAGCCGCAGGAGAGCCAGGAGTGATCTCTAATGCCTTTTGCCGTGAAAGGATGGGAGGTTTACAATTTTATCTCAAAAGTGAGAGAAGCCCAAAGCTGATAGAGTTCTCATGATGACATCCCACCCACGGGAACAGCAATCATGGGAGAGGTAATCAGCGTTGAGAAGCCAAATGCAGAAGGACAGCCAGGAGGTGCCCAAGATGGGGATGACCAGTTAGTGCCTGCATTTGAGCCTCTCCCTAAGAGGTGCCTCCCCATGAGACCGATGATCTCTCTGTCTCCTTGCGCTTCTACAAGCTGACCGAGCGAGTGTCGGGGGCACGGGCAGGACAGGAGGCAGAGTCCCAGGAAGAGGACACAGCAAAGGATACTTCAGAGCGTTCTCCTCCACGGGCCCCTGCCCGGCCACCAGCATGCACTTCTGGTGGAACTGGCTGAAGAGCCGCAGGGGGCTGTGGGACAGGATCACCTGCTCTGGGGACACCTGCGGGAGGGGAGGATGACAGGGGATCCCTGGGGGGACAATATCCCCCTCTTTCTCCCCCATGGTCGAGGTTGCATCCCCAACCCCCAGCTGCCACCTGCATCTCCCCAGGGTTGGTCACTCGGTGGTGCTGCCACCCCCCAGCCCTTCACCCCTCCCAGGTGGGCTCCTTCCTCCTCCTCCTCCTCCCGGTGCTCCCCTCCATATCAGGCACACCTGCACGGGGGGGGGAAACCGTGAAAGAAGCTGCTTCCCAATGGCCGTGGGGACTCCGTGTCCCCCTCCCACCCCAACCCCGACGGAGGAACCACCCCGTCGTTCCTCCCCCCTGTCCCATCGTTCCCT
>NW_015090800.1:4257516-4260359 GCF_001431845.1 Calidris pugnax | reverse complement strand
GGGGATGGAGCACCTCTGCTACGAGGACAAGCTGAGGGAGCTGGGGTTGTTCAGCCTGGAGAAGAGGAGACTCCGGGGAGACCTAATAGCGGCCTTCCAGTACCTGAAGGGAGCCTACAGGAAGGCTGGGGAGAGCCTGTTTAGAAAGGCCTGCAGTGACAGGACGAGGGGAAATGGCTTCAAGCTGGAGGGGAACAGATTTAGGTTAGAGATTAGGAGAGGGTTCTTCACTGTGAGGGTGGTGGAGCACTGGAACAGGTTGCTCAGGGAGGTGGTTGAGGCCCCTTCCCTGGAGATATTCAAGGAGAGGCTTGATGAGGCCCTGGGCAACCTGGTCTAGTTGGGGGTGTCCCTGCTGACTGTGGGGAGGTCGGACTAGATGACCTTTGGAGGTCCCTTCCGGCCTGGGCAATTCTATGATTCTATGATGACCCCCGAGGAGGAGAGATGGGGAGCGGGAGGGGAGAGAGAGGCTCAGATGGACCCCCCACGGAACGAGATGGGGTTGGGAGGGACCCCTGGAATCCTGGGCTGGGGAGGGAGGAGTGTGGGCGGTATGTGGAGGGAGGTCATTCCCCCCCTCTGCTCTGCACTGGGGAGGCCACAACTGGAATCCTGCGTCCAGTTCTGGGCTCCCCGGTTCAAGAGAGACAGGGAACTGCTGGAGAGAGTCCAGCGTAGGGCAACCAAGATGATTTAGGGATTGGAGCATCTCCCTGATGAGGAAAGGCTCAAAGAGCTGGGGCCCTTAGCCTGGAGAAGAGAAGGCTGAGGGGAGACCTTATCTATGTTTACAAGTACCTAAAGGGTGGGTTGAAGGAAGATGGAGCCAGACTCTTTTCAGTGGTTTCCAGCGGTAAGACAAGGGGCAACGGGCACAAGCTGGAACATGGGAAGTTCCACTCAAATACAAGGAAGAACTTCTTTCTGGTGGGGGTGACAAAGCCCTGGAAGAGGCTGTCCAGGGAGGTCGTGGAGTCCCCTTCTCTGGAGATCTTCAAGCCCCGCCTGGATGCCGTCCTGAGTGATGTGCTCTGGGCAACTCTGCTTTAGCAGGGGAGTTGGACTAGATGATTTCTAGAGGTCCTTCCAACTCTGACAATTGCGTGATTCTGTGATCTACTCCATCCCCCCTGCCAGAGCAGGTCCACCCAGAGCAGGTTGCACAGGAATGTGTCCAGGCGGGTTTTGAATGTCTCCAGAGAAGGAGACTCCACCAGCTCTCTGGGCAGCCTGGAAGACCTTCTCCAAAGCAATTACAGTGGGTTCATCAAACCCGTTCACAAAATCCAAGAGCAGGAGGGTCTCAGTTTGGCCAGTGAAACTGCTGGGGCACCGCACACCCCGTTACAAAAGCATTTTGCAGGATAGAGGTGGTCACAGCTCACCCTGCCTGCAGTGTGCCTGCCAAAGCCTCTTCACTGCAGCTTTTTACCATCTCCCCAGCTGCTGCCCTGCCTCTGCTCAGTCTTTTCTACACAACCCCACGTCCTCTGTTTTTTTGTTTTTGTTTTTTTTTTCCCCTCTACAGATTTTCCCATAGGGTTTTCTAAAACTCTGGCCATTTTTCTTGCTCTCTGACATGGGACTGTGTCCCAGCGGCTCCCCATTTTTTTTTTTAAATTTTTTTTTCCTGCAGCATGAGTCAGAAATCTCAAAGCTGAATTCAGCTGAGGCCCTTCCAGACCGAGGAAAGCAAAAGGTTCATTTCATGTCCATGGAGATGAAGCGCTGTTTGTTTGCTTTCTGGCTTGGCTTAAGATCTCCTGACTCCCGCGATACGGCAGGTTTAACACGTACAAGTTTAGGCATCAATTACACAAACAGTGTAATTGTTTGCTTTTGTGCTTCCATTGCCACGAACACCGGCGTTAATTCGTTTTTGACCCAGTTTAACACCCGGAGCCCTTTCTGCAGAGCTATTAAAGCACCGGCAGCGCAGAGTTATATGCTTGTACAGATGGTTATTCCTCCTTAAGTGCCTTTGCTGAATTACCTACTGTTTATTTTACATAATTTTCTCAACTTGCCAGGATCACTTTAATATTACAGAAGCGTTTGCAGCTTCTCCTGCTCTGGCAAAATGCGTGCTGGCCTTGAAGATGTTACTGAAAGTATTTAGTTCCACGCAGAACTGGGCTTCAAACCTTCTTCCACCAGCACGAGGGAGCTGGTTACAGCTCCTTTGGGGTGTGCCTTCTCAACTCCTTCCATGCCCGCTCACAAATGAGGGACAGCCAACCCAAAAACCTCATTTCCCGTGGCCGCTGATGAAAAATAAAGTCAGAGAGAGAGGCAAAGAGTTTTGAAAGTTGAGGACAAATGCAAGAGCCTTTTCTTGAGCGTTTCTCAGCTCTCCACCAAGGCGGTTGCTCCTGGCAGAGGGGAAAAAAAAAATAAAAACTGATTGATTTACTGTGATTTCTGCCTGGAGCATCGGCTGATGTGGATTTGTGGCCTTTTAATGATTACAACCACTTGCAAGTTAGACTGGTTGGTTGGTTTACTGGCCTGGAGTCGCTTAAATCAGGCTGGGTCTGATTAGCGTACCTAAATATCTTCGGGTTTGGGGGTAGAGTGTGGGTTTTTTGGGGGGTTTCCCTCTCCCCCTTGCAACTAAAGCTCTGCCGTGGAAAAGGAAGCGAGGAAAAGCTCGGGGACCTAAAGAGGGGATTTTTCACCTCAATTTTCTCCCTGTGCCGGCAGGGGTCCCCGCTGCTCCACGGCGCGGGGGGGAGGCGGGGCCAGGGGGCGGTCCCGGTCACCTGCAGCTGAGCTTCCTCCTCCCCCGCTATAAGGCTCGGCGCCGCCCGCCGGGCAGCGGGGCTCCGGGATGGGGATGG
>NW_015090800.1:4256355-4257390 GCF_001431845.1 Calidris pugnax | reverse complement strand
GATGGGGATGGGGATGGGGATGGGGATGGGGATGGGGATGGGGATGTATCGGCCAGTGCCTTGCTGGATGGCCATGGGGGTGAGGATGGGGATGGGGGTGAGGATGGGCATGTTCTGCTCCAAAGTGAACTTTTGGAGACGTGGGGCAAAGGAGAGGCGGTACCTTCCACCTGGGTGAGGTGCTGTGCCTGCTAATGCCGTTTCATAGAATGATTTAGGTTGGAAGGGATATTAAAAATCATCTAGTTCTAACCCCTCTGCTGTGAGCAGGGACACCTCCCACCAGACCAGGTTGCCCATCCAACCTGGCCTCGGACACTTTCCAGGGATGAGGCATCCACAGCTTCTCTGGGCAACCTGTTCCAGTGCCTCACTAGCCCCATAGTGGAAAATTTCTTCCCAATACCTCAACTCCTTCCATGCCCGCTCACAAATGAGGGACAGCCAACCCAAAAACCTCATTTCCCGTGGCCGCTGATGAAAAATAAAGTCAGAGAGAGAGGCAAAGAGTTTTGAAAGTTGAGGACAAATGCAAGAGCCTTTTCTTGAGCGTTTCTCAGCTCTCCACCAAGGCGGTTGCTCCTGGCAGAGGGGAAAAAAAAAATAAAAACTGATTGATTTACTGTGATTTCTGCCTGGAGCATCGGCTGATGTGGATTTGTGGCCTTTTAATGATTACAACCACTTGCAAGTTAGACTGGTTGGTTGGTTTACTGGCCTGGAGTCGCTTAAATCAGGCTGGGTCTGATTAGCGTACCTAAATATCTTCGGGTTTGGGGGTAGAGTGTGGGTTTTTTGGGGGGTTTCCCTCTCCCCCTTGCAACTAAAGCTCTGCCGTGGAAAAGGAAGCGAGGAAAAGCTCGGGGACCTAAAGAGGGGATTTTTCACCTCAATTTTCTCCCTGTGCCGGCAGGGGTCCCCGCTGCTCCACGGCGCGGGGGGGAGGCGGGGCCAGGGGGCGGTCCCGGTCACCTGCAGCTGAGCTTCCTCCTCCCCCGCTATAAGGCTCGGCGCCGCCCGCCGGGCAGCGGGGCT
>NW_015090800.1:4194777-4256345 GCF_001431845.1 Calidris pugnax | reverse complement strand
GGGTGAGGATGGGGATGGGGGTGAGGATGGGCATGTTCTGCTCCAAAGTGAACTTTTGGAGACGTGGGGCAAAGGAGAGGCGGTACCTTCCACCTGGGTGAGGTGCTGTGCCTGCTAATGCCGTTTCATAGAATGATTTAGGTTGGAAGGGATATTAAAAATCATCTAGTTCTAACCCCTCTGCTGTGAGCAGGGACACCTCCCACCAGACCAGGTTGCCCATCCAACCTGGCCTCGGACACTTTCCAGGGATGAGGCATCCACAGCTTCTCTGGGCAACCTGTTCCAGTGCCTCACTAGCCCCATAGTGGAAAATTTCTTCCCAATACCTAATCTAAATCTACCCTCTTTCAGTTTGAAGCCATTACCCCTCCTCCTATCACTACTTGCCCTTATAAAAAGTCCCTCTCTGGCTTTCCTGTAGGCCCCCTTCAGAAACTGGAAGGCTTCTATATGGTCTCCCTGGGGCCTCCTCTTCTCCAGGCCAGAGCTTGTGTGCTTTGTAGTGTTTTCCTGCTGTGGATCAGCCATAGCAGAAAGCGTTGGTGTGGTTTGGGCTCCCACAGCATGGGGGGGGATGTTGGAGGTAGGGCCTGGGGACAGCAGGGGGGTTTGTGCCCACCGTGCTGCTGACACATGAGGTTACTCCTGCAGTGGAGACCAGTTTGGTGGAGAGAGCCATTTTTATAGCCAGGGCACCCACTGTTGAAGACGTGCCCCTGAAGAGCTTATACGCCCCAGCGAGCGTTCCCAGCAGGCTGGCAGAGCTGCTGTATTTATTTTTACAGGGAAGGCCGTCCAACAGGCTGAAGTGCTTATTTTTAAACCAACAGGGAGGGAGTTTGCCAGCGGCCGGGCACAGGCTGAGCCTGGCACACGCAGCAGGGACCGACAGCCCCATGGCTGCCAAGCACAGCACCCCGTGGTGCCCGCTTCGGCTTATGAACCCCCATCCTCCCAGCTCCTCCCAGCAGGCAGATTTTAGCCTGCTTATCCCTGTGCTAAACGCCCAGTAGTCCCATTTTCTCTTCAAGAGTTGAGGCTTTCTCTCTCACTCTACTAGGAGCTTCCCGTTCGGCACGTTATACATGGATGGACCTTACAATTTCTTCTGCAGGCACATCTGGCAACAGCTGTATCCCCTGAGATGCTCTGTCTGCCCTTCTCACACCAGCCCACAGGAGACTCCCTCTTCTTCCCCTGTCTACACTGCACTTTGATGTTTCCCCCACCCCCTTACAGAGCTGCTTTTAAAGACAAGCAAAACAGGCGGTTGCCCACAGCCTTCTCCCGTGGGTTACTATGTAAACTCTGCAGCTCTGTTTTCCCTGGACTCCAAGCCCTGTCATCACTCCCCCCCCCTCTCCTGACCTTCTAACAGCCCCCTCGAATGCAGCCATACCTTTGGTCTCGTCTCTTACCACAGAAGCTCTAATGGCCTGAATCAACTCTTCCCCCCAGCCCCGGTTTATCTCTTCTCTTTCTCTGCCGCAGCCTGCTCGTGGAATGATGGACAAGCTAAAGGTTGAGAAAATACAGTAAAATGCCTTTCTTATCCTGTAATGACCAAGGGGGAGGACACAGCCTGATAAAAATGACAAGCCAGAAGAACTGAGAGCCAAACCATTCATCTGCGTGTCCCTCAGCGGACTTGATAGACCTGCCATGATTGCAACTGCTGCAAGCCTGGAAAAGAAAGGAATTAAGTACTGAGCCAATTAGAGCTACAAGTTTCTGGCCCAAGAAATGTCCTTCTGCTACCTGAGAAGAGACTAATTCAGAGACTTACAGGAGAAAAAGCTGAAGGGGGCTGAGCATCAGGAGCTGGTGGAAAACACCTCTATAGCCTTGTGTTTTATGGCCAGAGGGCTTTGCTTAGCATCTGGCATCTGTGTAGTCCCACTGCAGTGATGGAGGCTCGCATGACATATAGATCCAGCTGCTCACTTGGGCCTATCTCTATTTTCAACCAGCTACTTTATTCCTCTGTTTTTATTGGCGTGATTTTTGGCAGCAACGACCAGCGCTGGATCAGCCGTTTCCTGCCGGTGAGTGACCAGGAGGCAAACATTTCATTTGCTAAAGTGCCCCAAAGGTAGTCGAAGCTGCTCTGTGACAAAACACCGCCAGACCTGTGACATGGTGTGCCACAAACAAAGCTCCATCCAGCTCCTGTGTAAATAAATCAAACCTGAAGAGGCCACAGGGAGAGGGGGATAACAGGCATGAGGCTTGCCGTATTCTTATGGCTGCTTGAAGTAAGCAGCACAGAAGCTTTCATGGACTTTCCACTCTCCTTCCTTGCTCCCGAGTCCATACGGAGACTGAAGGAGGGCACTTTCCGCCCCTTTAGGTCTGCCCTGCTCAGCCTCCCTCCATCCTTGTGGCTGCCTCCAGCCCTGCTTGTCGAAAGACCTCTCTCATCTCAGGCCATCAGGTTCTGAGCTGGTAGGTAGCACAAGCAAATCGTATCTGTTGGGCAGACTGTATAGGAAAACGCAGCCCAAAGCTGGATGAAGCTACCATGCGTTTTGGGGAAGGGGGGGGAGCTGGGGGACCAGTGTCACGTCTCTGCCAGCTTGACTCCACAGCACATTAGCCCTCTGGATCAAATTTCCCTTTGCACCATGTTGTGAAGACATTTTGGACCTCCTCCCATAACTGTACTCCAGGCAGGATGATGTGAAATATCTCCCCTTCCACTGCATGTTCCAGATTAAAACCTCACATGAAACACAGGTATAGAATCACAGAGTCATAGAATGGTTAGATTTGGAAGGGACCTTAGAGATGATTGAGTTCCAACCCCCCTGCCATGGGCAGGGACACCTCCCACCAGACCAGGTTACTCAAAGCCCCATCCAGCCTGGTCTTGAGCACCTCCAGGGATGGGGCATCCACAACTTTTCTGGGCAACCTGTTCCAGTGTCTCACCACCCTCACAGGAAAAAAATTTCTTCCTAATATCTAATCTAAATCTCACCTCTTTCAATTTAAAACCATTACCCCTTGTCCTGTCACTACACCCCACAATTAAAACAGGTTTAAAGATCTAAATATATACTATGTTCTGAAAGAGGCAGGCAAAGAAGTGTTAGATGCAGTGTGTTTGCTAACAAATGTGAGCAGGGAGGCAAGGTACTGAGGAGAAGGAAATGGACTGGCAGCAAAATCCTCGTAACATTACAGCTGAGTCTCAGGAAAGCCCCAGAGCCAACTTTACCTGAAGCTTTGGGGATATCTGAAGGGATTGATGGTTTTTAGTGGCTGTGATTCAGCCTAAATCCCTCCTCCTCTGCACACCTAGGGTTAGGGAGGTGGGGATGCGGTCTGGCCTTGTCAATTTGCACCTTTCTCCAAAATAAGGCAAGCTCTAAGGAAGAGTTGATGCCCAGCAGTAAAGAAGGCTGGCCCTCCTCTCCTCGGACTCTAAGGCCCTAAAAATGGTTAAAGCCCATCTACTGCCAGAGGACTCTTGAGAAGCTGCAGTCACCACATGGGTCAATGCCATGTTCAAGCAGGGATCCAGGGAATGCTGTGCCAAAGGAGTCAGGCGTCTCCATGAAGTTCAGGGTCACATTTAAACATATGTGATCAGGACGAGAAGGTTTCTACTCCCTGACCAACCCTAAGATGGATACCTTCAGCAGAAGTGGAGTCACTAGGCTAGTCCCAAATGCAAACATAGCCCTGTCAGGTCAAGGTTCACCTTTCTGAGGGCTTCCTCTGAAGATCACCTAGGCCTGTGCGATTTTAACCCCCCAGTGATTTCGGTGCTGTAATCCCAAACAGCATCACCGGCTGATGGCTCCAGACCCCAGGCCACACCACGTCGGTGTTTCTGATGCAAAGTAGGGAAACGGCCAAGTGCTCAACAGGCTTTTCCTAGGCAGGCAAGAACAAACTGGACACAACAGGTAAACTGGTCCCAGCAAGCGTTTGGCAAACAGAAGATCTAGCCCTGCTGCTAATGTGGGTAATGAGGAGGGAGTACTACAGGTCCATCAGTGGTTCAGTTCCTCAGGAGACCACGTGCAGGAAGAGCTGAAACCTTTCTACTGTGGCAGAAAAGGCAGGGACGTGGTTCAAACTATGTTGAGGAACTCAGCTCCTCCTACACTGCCTCTGTAATGATTAGCTTCACCTTGGCAGCAAAGAGGCTCATTTCAGTCATGGCAAATAAAAGATCTTCCTCCATCCAGGTATAGCAAAGCTGAAAGATCAGAGGACTTGGGGGGACAGGGCTTTGTGTCACTGGTTAGCACGCATTTCACCTGTTTGCAGCAGTTTTTCCTCAGCAGCAGTACAAATTAGGCATTTCCCAAGTCAGCATTTATAATCTGACCGTGGTCCAAGCCTATCTTGGGGACTTTAGACTGAGGTCTGTATGCAACATCCAGGGAGGAGGAGAAAAGGTGACTCTACTCTGGCTCCTCCTCCATGATAAAGCTCGTCCCAGGACCAGCTGTGCATCAAGACCCAGGAAAGGCCATTAGGCAAAGAGCAGCTGATGGTGATGATGATTCAGAGGAAGGTCTGGGGTGTGTGGGCAGAGAGACCTGGAACAGGGGCAGCTCTGGCTGAAAAGGGCTCTCAACCCCCTCAGTTAGTCAAATGTGTGACTGGTTTGTCCCTTTTTTTTGTGGTTTTGCGTTGCTGGCTTTCGCAATGCAGACACCTTTGGTTTGTTGTGGTTTCATTTGTTTTTTATTGTGGGGTTTTTAGTGTGGGTTGGGTTTTGTTTGTTGTTTTGGTGGTGGTTTTTTTCCCTGGAGATGAACTTGCAGCCTGGGAAATGTGGGCAATTTAACATGGGCTGAGCAGCTTGATCTGCTTTTCTAGCAAGTATATTTGCCTCCCACTAAGGTGTTTTAACCGAGGTCAGGGGAAATAAACACTATGGCCAGCTTGGGACAATTAGCAGAAAACATAAAGAGAGGCAATTTACCTGAGCTGGTCAGATCAAGAATAGCCCTCACAAGTCTGAGGCTCTGAGGAAGGAGACGCCTTTCAGCAGGAACTTTTGGAAATTCTCCCTTGGCTAATGCAAACCAGCATAATTGAAGTCAGGGGGAGACACTGGTTGATCCTGGCTGTGTGCTTGGGGTATGTATGCCGATGGATTTTGCTGAATTTCTTTACCATCCTGATTAAGATTTCTTTTTTCTTTTTTTTTTTTAATCTCCTTGCAACTAGTTCTCCTGATATTTTTGATGTTGTTAAGCAAGGGAATCTGCTTGTTCAGATGCTATTTATTAGGTAGTTGGGGCAATACCTTTTTGCCAAAGAACTGGAAAGTCCTCCCACAAAGGTCCAAGTGAACGAAGTGGATATCCATAGTGTGAGAGTAGTTCTCCACCAAGGTGAAAATCTGTCTGACAGGCTGAATAAGGCCACATTTGCACTCTGATTAGGTGACAAAGGCTGGTGGAGGAACCCCCTGAAATCAAAAGGCACTTCCTATAAACGCAGAGGCTTGTGTTCACATGGCCCAGTGCAGAGGGACAGTTTTAATTAAGCTGGGTGGGGGTGTTTTTTTCTCAGCTGAAAAGTGTTTTAGCTTCCTTGTGACCAGAGGACAAGAAAAGATCTTGCAAGAAAAGAACTCAGCAAATGAGGCACCGCTTTTTGGCTTTATGATCACCGTGCAACCAGGCTTAAATGTTCTGGGAGCAAGTTCCATCAGCTCTTTTCCAGCCATGGTAGGTCCTGAAATAGCAGACATCAGACCTATGACTGGTTCTTCGACCGAGCAGTGCTATTTTGGCAGCAGGCCCAGGGTTAAACATAACAAGAGTCATTTTCAGTCCTTGCTTTCCTGAAGGTCAGTGGCCCAAATGGTTGGATGTTTGTCTTAACTGTTTCCGGACAAGGTCTGCATTTTGTAATGATAAGGCGAATTTCAGAGCTCCTCGTGTTGGCCATGTCCTGCTAACTCTAATTAGAAAGCGTGTATTTCCTGAATAAGGATGTCAGGATTTGGTCATGGGCGGTTTTTAATTGTTTTGACTATTTTGAGCAGGGCTACTCTTTTTGTGGCTGCTATAAAAGCTCACTGCTCCACTTCACCTCCAGTCCATGACTTTCACAGGATAGTGCAGCTCATTCTTAGCATTAAACCCATAAAGCTGAGCTTACCAGAATCGCCCGCTGCCAGGTGAGACTTTGAGGTCCATTCATCTGCTCAGGTCCCATGGAAGAAGCAGTCTCCCTCTTAGCAATAAGCCTGGCTCGCTCTGGCTTGCCAAATGCCTTCTGAGATGTGTCTCCTCCCTTCTAAAGCTCCCTCAAAAAGCTATCGGAGAGGTCAGCCACAAATTGGTCCCATTTTTTCTGCCAGAGCTCTTTGGCCTTAGATTTCTCATCCGGTAGCATGGCACTGTATCTGTGAGGAGTAGAGAAGTCAGTATCAGACAAGAGACAAGGACAGCAGCTATTTCAAGATCAGTAGCCAAAATGAAGAGGGAGGAAGCAGTAACAGATTAACCCTTGCAGGACAGGCCTACACTGCACAGACTAACAGTGTAAAGAGGCTTGAGCTCCTGCCGGCTGGGCTTATGCTGGGATGAGAAGCATCATGGCCATATCAACAGCCACTGAGTCCTGCACCATGAGGACAAACAGCTCAGCTGTTTGCACATAAACTGGTTGCACCCAGTGGCAAGTACAGAAGAGACAGCGCTGCTGTTGCTTTCAGATGTCCCCTGGGCTTGGTCCAAATTGGTAGGAAATCAGAGTATTTGTTGTATTTGCGGGGACTTGGGACTGGCATGAGGATTGGCAGGGGATTTGGCAAACAGACAAGAGTCTAGGAATGTACAAAAAGACCCTGGGCACCATATCCAAACTATTTTGGGACACTCAGAGCTGTCCAGATAAACAGAAAAAGTGGTTGCATATACCCAAGCTACATGCTGGTAGATTGTCTTCCCATGTTTCCCCAATGGGCCATAGCAAACACCACGGCAAGTCAGATTTTGGCAGAAATAGACAAGTGATAAAAAGACATAAATGTTTCTCCCACACCCAGAACCAGGTGCTGGAGGAAAGTTTGCAAAGGATGGAAAAGGAGGAATAAATTGGGACACTGAGTCAGAGGAAGATCACCTGTGTCCTGCCCTTGGAGGAGACACACAGAGGCTTTGGATCAATGGAAGCCCAGTTCATGTGGCAGAGGAGACCCTGGGGCCAAAACCCAAATACAGCGGGTTTTCAGGGAGCAAGCTGATAGTCCCCTTAGTATTACTATGGCTTGATGAGACAGGTGAGGAACTTACTTTATGGAGTTGAGCGCAAGTTGTTTTAAAGTCCTCAGATCGGCATTCATCCCTCCGATGGCCATGAACGCTTCGTAGAAGTCATAGGAGACACCCTTTGCCCCAAAGATAGGGGGATCGTCGGGGCTGATCACGATGGGGTGCCCTTCAGCCATGAGGTCAGCTGCGGGGTGGCTCCGCAAGTCAGCTACCAACAGCAGGACCTTGGTGGGGAAGAGTGGGAGACAATATGATTTTGGGTTACTGTTGCAGCTGCGTTTGCATTACAGCACCCATCACACTGTGTACCTGCTATAGCTGCCTGTGTCACCAGGTAGTCATCAGGGAGGAAGAGCCTCCAGAGGGTTGTTCAGAGCAAGTTAGGTGTTCTGCTTTGAACTGCTGCAGAAGGAGCCTACTTGTCTCCACTGACTATACAAGGAGATCTGTTTCTTAAATTAATGACCTAAATCAAGGCCAGTGGGGTGAATAACCTCTGCTTATTTATAGAAATTTGGCTGTGACCGTTTCAGGAGCAGTTTTTTGGTTACGTATTTGCCATGACACTTAGCTGAGGGCATCTGGAGCTGGTATCAGGGTTCTCTCCTGAAAAGCTCGCGCCAGTACATCTTTACCCCAGAGCATCCTTTCTGCTGCACCCAGGGGACAACACACACCACATGCTAATGTGTTGCAAAAGAGTTCCCCCTGGTTATGAATACTACAAAACCAAAAGGGCTCTCAGTTGCTATCCCAGCTTCTCAGCCTCCTGGCTTTGAAGTATTTTTTTCCCTTGAATCTTTTTAGGCACCTCCCTGGCTCTGGGCCTCATCTCCTCTAGGGAGGACCTTCCCAGTTTCCTCTGGATAGGAATTTAAATGATTCTGAGCTGACTGGTGTTACAAGCCTTATACAGACAGAGTGTGTGTCTGTGTAGCAAACTGCAGTGTGATGTGGTACAAAGGAAACCAAGCCAGCTTGCGTGCACCAAACATCTAGCTGACCCCTGTTCCCTGCTGCTCCAAGCTGCCATGGTACATCTCATCCCAGTGTCCCAGCCCTGAGACCTAAGCTTTCACCAACATACCTGGTTGGAGATGGGACAGACTTCTACAGGAATATCCTTCTTCAGAGACAAACTTCTGGCTACCGGGTGTTTAATGAGGGCAAGTCCATGGCCAATCCGGCTGGTATTCAGTAGTAGTGCATCCAGCACGTTATTGTCTACAGAGGTGCCCTGCCAGTCTGAGCAGAGACAGGTAAGAATCACTGCAGTGCTGTGAGGAAATATATCTTCTCAAACCACTAGATGGTTTTGTTAATAAATGCCTCAGTTGCAAGGTGAGAGGGTTGCTCGTGCTCCGAGTTCCCACTTTAGATTTTCAGTGAAACAGGGGTCTATATCTACCCAGGACATTGCTCAGCATAGAGATACCCACTCTTTAGATGTCCACAGTATTGTTCTTACAGCTAAAGTAATCACTTTGGTCTCTGTTCGTAGTTAAGGGAAAGGAGGGAACATTTCTGGGGAGCAGACTGTACACCAGGAGGAGATGGATTACACCTTAGAAGTGCCTGTTACTATCTATGGCTGGAAAGTGAGCTAGGGTAACTAGTCCAGATGTAGACATCTTCTCTGTAGGTGTCAACATGCAATAAGCATAACAGACAAGTTAGATGCAAGTGTCATATGTGGTTAGGATAAATCCCACCCCTACAGACTGAATAATATATTGCCAATAACAATGCATTTCCCCAGGAACGAAGGGCAGTGATCGGTTACTTTGATGAGTGTATTCAGTTAAGACTTGAGGTTGGCTCAGACATTCCTTCACCTTAACATGTAAAATAATGGTTGAGGAATTCTGCTGTGTCTCCAAGGAGGAAATAGCTACCAGCAGTAACCCTTGCAGCATGACTCCATGTCACACACGGGGCAAAAATGCTGAGCAACGTGACACCTGCAGTCAAAAGCAGCAAGCAGGTAGGGGAGGTGCCACATAGGGATGCTACAGCAGATATTGGGAGAAGCATAGGGAAACCTCATGACACACATGCATGTGTACACACACACACATCCCATCATCTTAATATAGCCAGGCTCACTTTTCTGTGCTTTGCAAGACTTCGCCTCTTGCCTCTGTAAGCAATAACAGGCTTTGAGTCCTCATACTCACCAGTCTCCCCAGCATGGAAAAAGTATGGCAAGTCAACTCCCAGGGAATATGGGATGGTCAGGGCATCCTTCAGTTCCCATAAAGAATGACCTTCATCCTCATCACCAACCTGGGGGAAATAGGAAAGGAATTTTTGAAGGCGTTCTGGAAGGTGGTGGGACTTACAGCTGTATATCACTGAGGTGCCAACTGTACTGAGATTGCAATGCTGTGGGATAGGGAGCTGATTCTTTTAGAAGATTTTTAACCTCAGCAAAATCCTTAGGTGGAGGATTTGCGATTTATTTACGCTGACTTCAGTGCAGCAGCAGAGGGTCTGGCTCTGGTATGAAACGTATGCTGTATTATACGTGTAGTTTTATTGCACCTTTAGGGGTTAACTCGAAGCCACAGAAGAAATATGGTTACCAGGTCGAAGCCTGCCAGGGTGTCTGGGAAGCGGTCTCTGAGTTCCATGGCAGTGACGATGGCTTCTTTAATCTGGGAAACATTCAGCATCCTAAAGAGCAAGAGAGAGAAAGCAGCTCAGAGGCACGCTCCCACTGGGCCTGCCTTCTTTGGGTTTGAGTTGTGAAATGGGGCCCCCAGGGGTACTTCCAAAATGCAGCTCTGACAACCAGCTTCAGGTCCCCGGAGTAATAGCAACAGAAAATTGATATTATGAAAGTAAACCCCTGAATGACCAGGAAATGCCTGGTGAGACCCTGCTGTCACTTGAGTTGTGGCACGCTTGCCTAAGAGTCACTGGCTTCCCCATCTACCAAGCAGGGAACACAACAGCATGGAGAGAAAATGTGTAAATTTTATTTTTTTTTTACCTCTTGACTGTTTTGCTGGGGGGTGGGACAGTAGTTGCATTTCAAGAGAGTTTTAAATGTAGATTTTTTTTTTTTTTCCCAGCCCTATGGGACTTAAACATCACGGTGCATTTTGCAGGCAGACCTGTGTCCATCCCCAAGCTGGCCAGAGGCAAAGCCAGCTCTGAACTGGCAGCAGCATCGTGCGGAGCCAGAGTGAGTAAGTGAAGGTCTGTTCTATTTGCTCAGGATCACCTCACATGACTTCATGGCATCTGGCTGACTTGGAGAACAGCCTCGTGCCCGCCCGTGAGCAGCAGCACGAACATACCGTACCGAAGGCTGGTGGGGGAGCAGCGTTTGCAGGGTCCCAGGAGGACCTTTGCAATACCCAGTGCCCATACTCGGGCACTGCTGTCACTGCTTCAGCTCCCGTGGAGAAGAGGAGGATGTCCAGGCTCGGGAAGAGAGCACACACGGCTTGGACACGCACGCAGCCCTCCCCTTCGCTCATTCCCTCACCCAGGGCTCACAGATTCTTGCTTGTCTCTCCAGAGCACACTGTGAGCTCACCCTGGTCATTTCACACGTAGGCAGACTTATATAGATGGTTTCTCAACCCTCAGCCTTTCACGCATGCCAGGGAATGCTTTGGGAGTCAAAATCCCAGGTCTGATGACGCATGTGGGCATTGCTAACCCACCCTGACACTTCAGCCCAGCCCTCAGCATCTCTTCTCCTGGCCTGGACCCCTCTCCTCCCTACCACCACCCCAGCACGGCCAGCCCCGCTCAGCCTCTACCTGTGTGCTGTAAATATAATCTTAGCTCCGAGAAAGTCAGGGTGTTCCTTCATGAACTGCTTGGTCACCTCTCGGTAGGTTGCCACAGACCACGATTTATTGTGCCGGGTGCCATCCAGTTCATACACCTGCAGGACAAAAAGCACACAGCAAGCAGGAGTTGGAAGAGGTGTTTTATTGGAGGGTGGGAGAAATGAACTGGAAAAAAAAACAAAAAAAAAAACAAACCTTGGGGGAAGCAATGTGCTGTGGCAACAGGGTGGAAAAAAAGCAGTTAAATCTGTGCAGAACATTTTCTTCTTGAAGACTTTACCAGCTGGCAAGAACCAAGGAATGGTTTTCCTCCCTCCTATGTGATAGAAGAAACGAGTATCTCCATGTTCAGACGTGGCAAGCGAGTGCCCTTGAGCGCCCAGAGGAGACCACAACCTCTTACTCAGGTCTGTATTGAATGCTGGGGCGTTTTGTCCCGTCTGGAGGCTCACACGGGCTCTCTGCCTTGCAGTGCCACTCTGTCAGCCAAGGCAGCCCCCAGGCACGCGAGGGCTGAGCTCCGTAAGCTACCAGCTGGGCTGGGCTTCTGCTCCCCTCTGCCAGAGGTTTGCTCCGTGACCTTGAGCCAGTTGTTTAGTCTTGCCACGCTTTCCCAGTTCTGGGAAAAATAATCCTTTGGGCACGCTCTGTCTCATCAACTTACTTTGTGAGTTCCCCACTACCAAGGGCTCCGCGCGAGGCTTGTGCCCTTGTTTCAGCAGGGGTGTAGACCCCAATTGATGCTAACCCTACAAAGGCCCACCCTGAGCAGTGGCTGAAATCACTCTGTCTGTTCCTTCCTTATCCTTCTTGCCTTTCTTTTCTTACAGAACTCAAAGGGTATCACAGAATCTTAGTGGTTGGAAGGGACCTCCGAGATCATCGAGTCCAACCACAAAAAAAAACTAAAACACACAAACAAACAAACAAACAAAACCACCACAAGAACAACAAACCCAAAACCCCCACCCCCCAGCTACACCCCCCACCCACAACCCCACACCCTACCCCCCACCACACACCAACAATCCTGGGCACTAGAGCATGCCCTGAAGAGCCACATCTACACGTTTCTTAAATACCTCCAGGGATGGTGACTCCACCCCCTCCCTGGGCAGGCTGTTCCAGTGCCTGACCACTCTTTCAGTTAAGTAATTCTTCCTAATATCTAATCTGAATCTCCCCTGCCGCAGCTTCATACCATTTCCTCTGGTCCTGTCATTATTCTTTGGGGAGAGGAGGCCACCCCCCGCCTCTCTACACCCTCCTTTCAGGTAGTTGTAGAGGGAAATGGGGGCTCCTCTCAGCCTCCTCTTCTCCAAACTAAACATGCCCAGTTCCCTCAGCCTCTCCTCATAGGACTTGTTCTCCAGACCCCTCACCAGCTTGGTGGCTCTTCTCTTTCACCCTTCTCCTCCACCCTTCAACTGGTCCACTCTGCCTTCTTGCTGCCCCTCGCCAAGCCCCTGCGCTCCCCCAGGCTGTGGCATCCCCCCTTGCAGGAGGCCGCAGATGCTCGGGGAGGGGGGGTGGAAACTTCCCCTGCTGCAAGCCCATGGGAACGTGAGACTTTACACAGCCGAATTTGCAAACACAGCTGGGTTTGGGGGGGCTTTTCCACAATGTTTGCCGTTTCGCACTAAATCCCGCCGCTCATTGTGCTTTATTTCAGGGGCAGCTTCTGGCAGGGTGTGCTGCCAGGGGAGCTTCTGCAGGGTGCCAGTACCATCATCTAAGCCTTGCAGAGGATCTTCAGCCCCCGTAAGCATCTCGCTGTTCCCCTCACACCCTGCTCACCTCGACTTTCATGGCGAGGTGCTTCCCTTCCCTCTCGTCCGCCCCTCCAGCACTTTGCTGCCCATTGGGGCTGGCAATCCAGCATGTCCCCAGCTCCTTACAGCCCTCGCAGAGCACCAGGGTTGTGGTAAGTAGGACCCGAGAGGTGATCATTCCCCTGTACTCGGCACTGGTGAGACCCCACCTCAAGTACTGTGTCCGGTTTTGGGCCCTCCACCACAAGAAAGACATTGAGGTGCTGGAGCGGGTCCAGAGAAGGGCAACAAAGCTGGTGAGGGGTCTGGAGAGTAAGTCTTATGAGGAGAGGCTGAGGGAGCTGGGGTTGTTCAGCCTGGAGAAGAGGAGACTGAGGGGAGACCTTATCGCTCTCTACAACTACCTGAAAAGAGGCTGTAGAGAGGTGGGGGTCGGTCTCTTCTCCCAAGTTACAGATGATAGGACAAGGGGTAATGGGTTCAAGTTGCGCCGGGGTAGGTTTAGACTGGACATTAGGAAACAATTCTTCACAGAGAGAGTGGTCGGGCATTGGAACAGGCTGCCCAGGGAGGTGGTTGAGTCACCATCCCTGGCTGTGTTTAAGAACTGTTTAGATGTGGTGTTGGGGGATATAGTGTAGGGGAGAACTTTAGAGCAGGGTGGATGGCTGGACTCGATGATCCCGAGGGTCTCTTCCAGCCTAGATGATTCTGTGATTCTGTGAAGCTTGTCTGCCCGTTCATCACAGCATGCCGAGCTGCAGGACACGAGGAAGCCCAGGGGGGCTCTGGAGGCTCCCACGCCCGGAGCCAGCATCAGGGGCTGGATGGGAAGCAAATTTTCCCTGCCAAGCCTCTCTTCAAAAGACATTACAGCCGTGTCTGAGGGCTGCCGGTAAAGGCAGGGTATTTTCCAGTCAGGCCCACGCACTGCTATCATGGCAGATCCTCTTGGCCCAGAAACCTGTGTGACCTGGGGGGATGCCAGCGCTCGCTCGCTCTGTCTCACAGCGCAGGAATTTTGACATTGCTGTTTTTTCCTCTTTCCAGGTACCCCAAAGACAGATGGTGACTGAGTTCAGGGCAGCTGGCTCACGACCAATCCCCAGCAGAGTAAGGTACATATAAGCTTTGTGGTCTTTCCCCCCCCTCTTTCTTTTTTTTATTTCTTTTCAATACAGCCTTCTCATCTCAGGCACGACAGAGCTCTGAAGATTCACCACAGAAGATTCTCTGTTTTCACTGATTGCGAGCAACTGACCGATTCATCCCTAGGAATTCTTGCAGGAGACATGATCCTGGAAGGTGTTTCTTGAAGTGAAAGGGAGTTTGACCTCAGTGTCCTGAATCCCTTCCCTTTCAAGGGCTGGGCATCTTCACAGGGTGGCTTTATGTTTTCTATGACACTGGTAGACTGTTTTACTTGTGCTTAAGACTGCTTTTCGGGGTACACTTAGTTTCCTTATTCGTTCTATTAATGATTCAAATTCCTCACCTGAGCTATCTGACCCTACGTCTCTACTTGGTCGCAGTGCCACACTTGGCGCTTTATTTTCTGTGCTCTTTTCACAGCTCCTTTCTTTCCTTCTAACAAGCAAGTCCAGACTGCCTCTGGAAATAGGGTCTTTCAAATTTTGTGGTGGTGGAAGTTTTATGCGCCTCCAGCTCTCTCTCAAGTCTTTCACTCCTTCTTGGTAGTCATTTTTGTAGTCACAGTTTTGTAGAAAGAGTCTTCAGAGCAGAATCAAGACAGAGCAGCCCTGACACTGAGCCCTATTTTGCTACGGGGCCAGCCCAAGACACAACGGGGCAGGGTTAGGCAGCCCCGCTCCCCAGCCCTTGGGGTGGAGGCAGGCACAAAGCCACATCAGCCTCCAAATTTGTCACAGCACCCGCCTGTCTGCTGATGGGGTGGCTGTGGAGACCTGCCCCTCAGCAGCAGTGGTTGCCAGAGCACAGACATCCATCTGCAGCTGGCTGGAGCCTGCCATTCCATGCAAGGGCAATGATTGAAGGAAGTTGGGCCACTGGCAGGACATCAGCATGGCTGCTCCATCCACCTGATGCTGCTGTGCCAGCAGCAAGCTGGTTCCTGCCTTCCCATTCATGGTCCACCACCGCCACTTGGGTCCTTTGTGTGCTGCTGGATGGACCTTGCACAGCAGCTTCATTCCCGTGCAATGGACATGAAGGTGGATGAAGGTGGTGAGGGGCAGCAGCCCCAGTTCATTTGTTTTGGCAAGGAATCTGTCTCTCTAAGACATCTCCCATCCCTCTCTAAGATATCTCCCATCTCCACGCTGCCCCGCTTGGACCTGGCCTGGAGAACTCCATGGGAAAGGTGTGCCTGCAGTGTTGAAATTGCAACCAGGAAAATGGGAAACATTATAGTCAAAGAATGATGGTGGTATCTGCTGATGCTTGGGAAGACATCGGGGCAGTGGGGGATTGTAGGACAATCTCACCAGCTCCAGGCAACGTGCAGGAAAAAAGGTCGAAAGTACTACTAACAGATTTTAGTGCTAGTGGCAATGAAAAGAGCAGTTCATACTTCACATCAACAAAATTTTAGGCTGTCTGCAGATTGTGGAAGTCTGTGCTCTGCCAATTGGTTTACTAGCCTGTTCAGAGAATTCATTCTGAAGTAAGTTCTAGATTTAAAATAACATAACTCTTCCAGAATAAGTCTCTATTCAAGATGGGAAATTGCTACAGAAGAGCTGCTGCAGACCAGGTGATTCTGGTGCAGACCAGGTGATTCTGGTGCAGACCAGCTGAGATGCATCTTCCCGACCAGCAAGATTTCAACCCAGCTGCCAGTCAGACTGCACAATGGAGACTTGTGCTGTTGCCATAGTAGGTGTCTTCCTTAACCATTAAGAACAAAGTATCTCTCACTTTCAAGCTCTCACCTATGCAAATCTTCGAGAAAGACCTTTGAATATGATCAAGGTTTTCCAGCATCCTTAGAAGGGCAAGGTATGCAAACATCCAAAAACTAAATTCAAGATAGGGCTTGAGAAAAGTTATGGAGAAACAAGGATTTAAAAGAATACTAGAGAAGCCAAAAAATACATACCGCAGGCAGGATGGCTCTTATCTCGACATACTGTACGTTATCTTCATAGAGCTCCAGCAGCCCCTGGTAGAAGTAGGCCTTGAACACAGGTGCATAGCAGATAAGTCCAGAGGCAATGAGAAAGACTTCTTCAAATCTTTTCCAAATGAAAGCCTGAGAAGGGTAGGCCAGCTCAGGGGCATCCGTCACCAGGGTCAAGTTTCTCAGCAAGCTGCAGAAGAGGGTAAAGAGAAGGCGAAGAATGAGAAGAACAAACAAGGCAACTGGCTTTCAGCATGCAAAAAGGCAACGGCTGGCAGCTGGGTGTTCAGTACAGGAAGAAATAGGTTTCCTCCAAGACAGGTGTGACTTTTATTGTCAGACACCAAGCTTTGTGGACATGGCACTGCATGCTCTAGGGTGCAGCAGGGCAGTGGCTGTGACAAAGGAGTCACGTGTTCTTTGGGCATGACCAAGGAAAGGTACAAAGCTATTCCTGCCACAGTAGGTGCCCAAGATCTACCTCGGAGCCTCTTGGCACTGCGGTACAACAGGCATAACAGTGATTAATACAGCTAGGAAGCATACAGGTCATTTTTTTTCTGCCACCTATATTTACTCCTCTAATGGCTGGTACAGATAATAGCTGACAGGGAAAAAGTCATACACCACATGTTGAGCAACAAGCAGGGTAAGACTAAGGTGTCCAATAGCCACACCTTCCTTTTTTGAGGGCAAAATCTTGAGGAGTAATGGAGTTACAAAAGCAAATATGATGGGTTTATATCATAAGAATTGCACTCTGCCACCCAGGGTTATCTTTAACCCAAAAGTAGGCTAGTACATTACTCCTGCAGACAATATATTCTCCCAAACATCTCCAATGAATATAAAAAGTTGTGACACCCGGCCTTCTGTTCACCACCCAAAGGCAGGCTGAGTCTCCAGGAGATGCCATGTACTGGGCCACCACCAACCTGCTTACTAAGCCTGTAACTTGCCCTGGTAGCTTCGTATTGTCAAAATATGTCATCTAATATAAGCAGGGGGAAAATGATTGTGAATCAGAAATTCTTTTTCCCCGCCAGTAGAACAAATCTGATATCCTGCCTGCCTTGCTGGTAACTTCTTCAGCTTTGTCTGCTGGGAAACAACTGATAAGAATCACGAGTCCTGGCTTCTCCTTAGATGGACGGAAACGTATTTAATTCCTCCATAGACTCAGCTGGGGTATAAGCCTCTTTCAGAAATCCAGAGAGGCGGTGGGTAGTTTTATCAAGCAGAGTTTAAGGGAGCCCATAATTGCAAGATTATCTAGTTGGGGGTGAGAGCTTGCATTTAGGGTGAACGTCTGTGCCACAATGCTGTCATCTAACAAGCTGATAGCCTTCATCGCACGTGAGACCTCTCCTTGGGCAACAGCTCTCCTCCCTCCACCCATGGCGGCCTGAAGAAGAGCCTGTAGTAAATTGGACAAAGTCTAAATGGCGAATATCAGGGGGATGATTGACTTCATTCCTGGGTGGGCAAACTGAAGCCACCACAGCAAGCTGAGGAGCTGTTTGCTTGCAGGCAGGGGGGCTTACCAGTCCAGCCAGGCCTGATGCTTATCTAGTGTCAGGGGCTAAGCAGGTTCAGATAGAAATGCCTTCGACCGTGCTTCTTCTTTCACCCGAGTCTATTGTTTCCTCTCAATAACAGCTACTGATCTTTAATAACGATTCGTGTTTGATGTCTTGGCCCCCATCCTCGTGCAGAGCTCTGCTCTCTGGTATGGGAGATGTGGGTTTGATTTGTGCTCTTATTATCTTCTTCCAGGAGGCTTCTGCGGATGGAATTAAAATCCTCCCTCCTACAGACGTAAAATGTGATCTGGTCCAAACTCATAAAACTAAGACATTCTGGGCAGGGACATCCCTTTGGAGTCCCTCCATCCGGCCCATCAAACGGAACCCATTCCCCCAGCATCTGCCTGCTTTTTTGCTCCCTAAGGACCCTCTTCCAGTGGCTGCAGTTTTATTTCTTCTTCACTCTCCTAATTTCTTCGCAGGGAGCTGGTTTAGAAAGGAAAACTGCGCATAAAAGAGATGCTCGTACCACGTTAAGGATGAGATTTTTAAATGCTCAACGGCCAGGAAAATTCAGAGTTAAGGTTTCCACAGCAACTTCGGCTCTGCCCTCCCGCGCATTACAATAGGGGCTTTGGTGCCATTATCACAGGACACTGGGCAACCCCAGCTCCTGTTCAGCAATCCATGACACTGCACAGACCCAGCTGGACCACGGCTGGGGCGGGTGGCATTATCAGGCAGGCGCTGAGAAGCACGGCAGCGGCAGGAGACACTCAGAGCATCACCCTAGAAACCAGGAATGCAGGAGCCAGAGGCATCTTGGAAGCGCTGCTCCAGCTGCCGGGGTGGAGAGGGTGTGTGTGGCAGCTTGGCGGGGAAGGGAGAGGAGATTTCCTGTGGGAAGAGCTGGGGAAAGCAGACTTCTCTGCTCCCCACCCCTCCATCCTCAACCCTGGCCGAAGGGCAGCTCCCCACCAGACCCACACACCAGCAGAGAGCACCTGCCCGGAGCCGAGCGCTGAGTTCCCACCAGCCCTGCAAGCACCCAGGGGAAAAAAAAAACCTCCCCATGGATCAAAAGGCCGTGCAAGCCCATTCTCGCCACCCTGCAAAGCTCCATTTCAGATAAGGCCGGGTGGTTCTTCGGGCTCCCACCGCTTTCTCCCCGTGCCCTGTGAGAACTCGGCTCCTCCAGCAGCCAGCGCGCACAGGGCTCCCCTCCCTGCCTTTAAATCTAGCTCTACAAACTTGTGGTTGTTTACTTAGCCTGTGCTCTTGGGCTAGAAACAGCAATAAATCCCCACACCGCCCTGCTCCTAAAAGCACATAAATCAAATTGTGTGCTTTTTTTTTTATAATCCCCTTCCCTTTGAGACTGATTATTGATCCCTATAACTGTTGAAGATTTATTGCAGAATAGTGATCCATCCTTGATAACTGGACAATCTCCTAAGGGTTCAGGGGCTTTTGCCATCAGTGGCTCATGTAGATGAAGCAAAGCTTCTTAAATACATTTTTTGCTTATTTTCTGGAATGGGTGATCAGGTGCAGACTACAAATAGCCTTCCATGTCATGTCATATATGCACCGAACAATGCTATTGCAATGCATATGCCCAAAGGGGCACAACTAAAACGACCAGCTAAAGATTATTTATTTTCAGCTGTGGTTTTGCTGTCTCTTGTCCTGTTTTGTTTGTTGTTGTTTTGTTGGTTTTTTTCCCCCTAACTGTTCTGCTTTCTTGCTCTATATAATGTAGAAGTGGTTTGGTTGCCTTGTTTTTAAAGGGATTCTTTTTCCTGCTCCTTTTTTTTTCCTGTTCTCGATGGGTAATTACACCCCTCTCCTCACCGTAGTATCTGAATGTCTTCCAGTGGTGCATTAAATAGTGTGACTAACATCTGTCACATGTGGTTCATTCGCTTTCTCTCTCTCTCTCTCTCTCGTCCCCTCTTCTTCTCCCCAAGGGGAGACTTGTAGAGGGAGTGGAGTGCTTTGTTTCTGTAGTGGATTTTTATTCTTTTTTTTTTCTCTTCTCTTTTTTCCCTCGTAATGCACGCATTGCCCTATTTTTCTGTGAGATAAGGCAGTGGGAGGACACAGAGGGGAAGGGGATGGCGGTCGGGGCAGCAGTTTAGCGCCCAGGGGAGTTGTCCCTGCAGCCTCGGCCGGTGGTGTCAGCTCCCTCACAGATGACTTCATCCTGGTGACAGAGAGCTCCGCGGGGCCACCGGGGCTGCGCTGCTGGGCACGGGCTTAATCCGGGGAGGCGTGTGTGTGTGTGTGTGTCTGTGTGTGTGTGCACGCGTGCAGTGGTATTTTACAAATATCTGGAATGTCAACGCTGTTTCCCTAAATATCTGGGGGCGTGCTCTTGAGACGGTGGCAATGGCCACCGTCATATGTTGCATCTTGAGGAAAAAAAAAATAGGCATTCTCCTATATCGTAATTGATTGCGAAGTAAATAAGTGAGGATTATTTTTTTTCTTTCGAGCCTCCGAGCAAAATTCCCTTCCTCCCTCTGCCTCCTGGCCCACAGTCTCCTGACTCTCGTAATAGCATCCTTTTGGACGCTTACCAGTAACAGGATACTCCGGGGTCTTGGCCCATAAGACGTGTGTTTTGAATAGGGATGATTGAACCTTCTTTTGAGGGAAACAAACAAAAAGACTTCCTCCCAAAACAGACATACGCACACATATGTATATGTATGCATATGTACCTAAAAATGCAAACAGCAAAAATGTAATGCAGATACCTCTCTCCCTCACACCTTCCCGGCCAGGAATGCGGTAAGGTGAAAGAGGTGCAGCATCTTGCAAACATTTCCATTGTTCCCTTCACATTTGCTGATCCACCCTGTCTTGCATGAGAGCCCTTCCCTGCTGCCATATTCCCTTGATACTTCCTTGAAACCACCCAACTATCCATCCGTTCCTTCCTCTGACATCTGCTTTCTCTCAGCTTGTCAGTGCTCAAGGGCAAAGAGGAGCGCAGGAAAGAGGTAGCCTGGGATGCACATGTTCAAGAGACTGGGAGAGTTTCCAGAAACTGAGAAGCAGAACAGATTGGGGCCTATTCCTGGCTAGAGACCTATTTCCAGGCGGCCAAAAAACATTCCTAACCCCTAGACTAGTACCCGGGGATTAGATGAAAATAGGAGGGGAAGCGCCTCAATGTGGCTGTTGTTCATGTGTTCGCACATTACGTGCAATGACTCCTCCGCAATTTTGTGGTGATGAGCACAGAAGGGCAAGAGATGAAGGACAACGTACTCGAATGAGTAAGTCTGAGCACCCAGGATGCAAGAGATCCACGTTTGTGCTTGGCTCTGGCACGCATTTGCTGAGAAAAATCCCATCATTAGTCTCTGCCTCAGTTTCCCCTCTGCCCTTGGGGAAACTCTTGTAGTGGGGTCTGTCCTGTGTCCCCGTGCAGTGCCTGCTGTTCTGAAGTCCTGGTGTGACTTGTGGCTACTAGGCATTGTGGGACAACTAATACAAAAGAAGAGGAATGTGATAATACTGCTTCTGAAAAGAAGTCCTGTTCCTAAGCAGGACCATAGGGAACCAAACAGCGCACAGCTCCACCCTCCTAGGTGTATAGGATGCCATGGCCTCTAGCTCACACTAGCTCCCACAAATACATCCAAAAACAAATACAACGAAGGGTTGCTCCTGAGATGGTTCCGAAATACCTGGTGCAATCCCTTGGGCTTTAAGGATGTGAAGCTGTTTCAAAATCCAGTCTTTTGCACATTATTTATGGGTCCCCTGGTGGGGTTGAAGAGAGCTGGTGCCATGGTCTTTCCCTCATCACCACTCTCAGCAGAAATGGAAGGGAGATAATGGGGAACCAGTGCTCGCTATGGAAGATGTCAATAAGTGACTTCACACTGGATCTTATTTTTTCATCATATGTCAGGGGGCAGTTGAGCCTCAGGGTATGAAAGGTCAAGAGCCCTGGATCTGGCACTACCTTCTCTTTGTCTTCTGGAAATGCTTAGACCTCTGCAGAAGATGGGTGTTGGGTGCCCTGGAGAGTCAGGTCCCTCTACCCTGCCCCTTGCTGTAGCTGGGGAGGGAAGGCAATACCATCCCAGATGTCTGGTAGCTCCTCAGCTTCTCAAGCTGACCTCCTTCCCAGATCTGTAGGGCACAGAGCCCAGACAACAGTGGACACCAGCTCCCTAGGTGTTAATAGGTCTCTTTTTAAGAGCACGTATACTCACTGAAGACCACTACAGTAAAACACATGAAGTTTCACTTAGGAAATGCCGTAATTAAGGTCACTTGCGTCACCTTAATCCAGCCTTCTCCTAGTGCGTTGGCATATCTTTAATTACATGACACCCTGTACTATTTTTTTCCATGGGACCCCAGCCCCCCAGAGCACTGCAGATGGTGGTGCCCTCTGAATGGATCACTACTCAATATTTTCCCTTGTCCTCATCACTCAGTGTCTGACTTCATGCATTATTTAGCGTGCTCTCTCCAGCCCCCCGGACGCCACACAGAACTACATGCTTCCTCCTGGCCTTTTTGGTGGGGCTTTGTCCCAGGATCAATGGCACCTGGGTGGGGAGATAGGGGTCTCTCTTCCTACCAGCACCAGTGGAACCAGGCTGTTCCCACCCACCTATATGTGATTAAATGGTAAGTGGCTGCTGAGCAACCAGCTAACACCTGGTACTGATAAAAGCCTGCCAGCAGCTAAGGTAGGAGCTGCCTGCAGGGAAGGGAGCTCCTGGAAGAGAGTGAGTGATGCCTTGGGGAACCATCTGAGGTGTGATCTCCTGGACAGGTATAGGAGGCCTCATCTGTAAGGGAAGAAGCTTTGTTAGTAGGAGTGTGTTGAGTGCTGCCAAGCAGAGGACCTGTGTGTAGGGTTCATTGGCTCAGCCAGTGCCTAGGCTGAGACCTAACCCCTCATCTGAGGGTAGGAGGACAAGTTGTGGTTCCTGGTGCTTGAGGGTCCTGTTGGAAATCAATGCCACATACTTCAGCGTGGTGAGTGCCGGTGGGGTTTTGAAGAGAGCAGTCAGAAAACAAAGATAGTGTTTGGAGGAGGAGGCTGAGTAGGGTTTTCTTTTGGGTTGCTTTGGGGTTTTTTTTGCTAGCACAGTAACTAACATAAGTAGTTTGCCCAACTTCCTGCTCTGAATCAAGATGATGACTTTACAAATGGCTTCTCTGCTGTTGGGGGGAGCCTGTTCCTCAGCTACTTGACTTTCTCATCCTGCTCTTGGGTACCTTGAGGGATGAGGCAAGGCCATTCACCATGTAGCCCTGTCCAGTGCTGGGAACACATCCAGCCTTGGTGCTGAGGAGACATAACTCTGTTTAAATCCCTGTCTTCAACATGTTTGTGCAAAAGACTAGAGTGCCCAGAAAACTTCAATTTGAGGGTGGTGAGGCACTGGAACAGGTTGCCCAGGGAAGTCGTGGATGCCCCATCCCTGGAAGTGTTCAAGGCCAGGCTGGATGGGGCTTTGAGCAACCTGGTCTAGTGGGAGGTGTCCCTGCCCATGGCAGTGGGGTTGGAACTCGGTGATCTTCAAGGTCCCTTCCAACTCTAACCATTCTATGAATTTTGATGGTCTCTAACTCTGGTGTACTTAATGCTGCAGCTTTCAAATTCTTACATTGCTATTTGTTTGCTCTGTGTACACAGCCCCAAGCAGCATTCCCTGTGTTCTGAGCAGCAAGCAGATGGGGAAGTTGGGCCAGAATGACCCTGTTGGCTACACAACGCTATCATAAAGTACCGTCAAGGCTTGCAACCCCTCTTCACTCACCTGCGATCAAACTCGGTCACGTTGCTCAACTGTTTCCGGTAAGTCTCCAGCAAAACCCACTGGGAGCACTGGGCTGGCACTGGGTGAGGAGGGTGAGGCTTGGAAAAGTGAAACCGAACGGTGCCCGTGGGGGTGAAGCAGATGTAGCAGTCAGGGAGGTAGGTGGCATTGTATACTAGCCAGTCCACGCTCAGGATGGCATAGTCATGCAGGTGTAAGACAGCACCTGGTGGGAAGAGAAGCATATCCTAATGAGACAAGGCAGCTGAAAAGCAGGAAGGGAGTTTTAATGTGATAATAGTTTGAGTTGGCCCATCCAGGGGCATCTGGAAAAGCTTCTAGGTAGCTGCGAGTGACCTCTCCCAGCAGAGAGATGGAGCGGCTGCTCTGCCTCCCCCAATGCTGGGGGATGTGGCCCCCTCCACATCAAATGCGGGGCAGGCAGAGCGTGACAGTTCCCCGGGAGCAGAGGGAGGGGGGAAATCAATAGGGAGCTCTACTTCTCCACTGGGATGGAAAATGCTCCGAGTTATTAAAGGTCTTTCAGACAGACTTGGCTGTGAGCTGGCTCGGGCCCCACTGATTTAAAGAGGAACTCGCACAGTAGGCAGCAGTTTACAAGGCATCCTAGCTGGCTGGCAGACCTGAAGCAAGCCTCTGTGTCTAAGCCGTTTGAATCCCAGCCTCAGTTTCTGCATCTAGCCTGTGTCTCCTCTTTCATCTCTTTGAAACTCTGGCGCACACCAAAATCCCAGGCCATGACATGCCGGGGAATTGCACTCGGATGCAGAAGTACCAGCTACTTCTACCCCTTATCAAAAGCATGCTCGCTGACGTTCTGCATCTGCTGCTGCCCAGGACAAAGGGCCTTTGGGATGCTCTGTTATTGTGCAGTGTGTTGGCAACTGCCAGTCTTCCTGGCATAGAAAGTATCCTCTGAGTGCTCGTCTTCCTCAGCCCATCCTTTCATTTTGCTAAAAACCTCTCCTTTTGCAGAGACTTCTTCCATTATTGGTGCTTGAACTAAACTTTGCTTTTGTTAAAGGAAGATACTGTGAGAGCTAAAGTCTTAAATGTATGTATTTTATTAGCCTAGAGGAGACCTCATAGCCAAAATAACTTTGGTGCCCATAGGGGTAAAGGGAGAGCATGAGTAGGAGGAAAAAAAACAAACAAAAGATAGGTATTTGTGTGACATTAGACAAACTACAAGATTATAACCTATAGTGGATTAATCTAATATAGACTGTAAAGTCTATAATCTCTCACTACAGAGTCTGACTGTTAAGATGCTGAACAACTGTGGTTACTGCTGTCACCAGAGCTAGCATGATGGAATGGGCATGCCACAGCTGTCTAGATCTTGACCCTTCTCTCACTGGCAGTGCCACCCTCTTCCCTACGTGAGCAGTAATAGAAATTACTGCAGTGCTTGAAACAGCAGTAGTTCCCCCAGGGCTCTAATCTGCACCTCTAAGACTAGGTCCTACTTAAGCAGTTGCAATCATGTGATCTTGGCCCTAAAAGCTTACAGCTCTTGCAAAGATTCTAAGAACCCATTTTAGCATTGCCTGGATTGAAAAGTTAATCTTTTGTTTTGATTCCTCCTTGGTATCAAAGATACCCCATTTAAGAGGGAGGAACTTTAAAATTCCTTACTGTTCCGTTCAGCAATGAAAGGGTAATGGCAACTCTGACATCTCAATCATTTATGGTAACAGATTAGGATGCTGCAAACCAGGGATCCTTGTTTCACATCTAGAGGCTGGGAGGGAGAAGCTGGGAAGTGAGGAAGACAGCTCTTATCCCTGTGCCAGTTTCACAGCCCTGCACGTGAAAAATGCTCCTGTGGAGAAGCTGACCCCCCCAAATCTTCTACAGCAGGCCACCAGCCTGTTTCGAGGCAGCCATGTGGGCAAGGCCATGGGAATCTGCATCTAAAGAAGGAGCACCTGGAACAGTGGACGTAGAATTCGGAGTCATGGGGATATTGGCAGTTTCATAGCTTAAACTAAAGAAGCCACCTTGTTCAAAAGCTTCCTTACTGAACCAGGGATGTAGAGAGAGAAGCTGGTCAGTTAGGAGTCAAGGCCTTCCTCCTTTGATCATCTCAACCTCCTGCTTCTCTGCTGAACTGTCAGTGGCTCAGGGACATAGAGACACCAGGCTTCCTGCTACACAGCCTAGGTGGCTTGGATTTCCACTTGGTTAAAAATATCCTCTCTTCCTTTCCATCACAACCTGGAGCGCTGAGCTTTCAAACGCTGCTTGTCAGTGGGTGCACAGGGTGATACAGCAAAGGTATCGGACAATCTCATGCCATCATCTAACTTGGAATGTTCCAGATGCCTTAAAAATTATGTATGTGCTGCAGAGTGCAGAAGCCCCTTTTGGCATGGGGCATGGCAGCCCATTAGCACATACCTTGCTGCACAGAAGGGGAGAAACAACATCTCTTGAACTAAAGACAAGAGGAGAAATGCCTGCCCTCATAAGCTGGGATCTCCTAGAAGTGCACAGAGTAGAATATGATTTAAAAAAGAATAAGTGAGAGAATACAATAGTTTCTATATATTATTCTGCAGGTCACGTGAGCACAGGCTTCGGCTTCCGTTCAACAATTTAAAAATGTGTTGTGTTTGGAGATAGCACCTTCCTCCTTTAGTGCCCCTAGGCTTTGTAGTAGACTTCCAGGCCTGCTACAGAACCACCTGTGTAAAAAAAACTCATTGGGCAATGTAGCACTTCTGGCTAAGAAGTGGGTTAAGGCAAGGTTGGTAGCACGTCTGTGGTGTGTGTGGAAAAAGGAAAGGCCCTGGCTGGAGTATGCGGAACAAATACGACTGTCTGATGTCTTGTTGTCATTGCTTCCCTTGCCCTTTCTCCACGCTTGAAAGGCTGAAGGATCCATATTGTAAGTTATAGCGAATGCTACAATTGCTGGAAATGTGCATTCATCCAATCCATCCCCCTCTTCCTCTCTCCCCCTGCCCTGTCCCCAGGCTCCAGAGGCAGGGCTCTTCCTGGAACCCGGAGAGAGCTTGATTTACAGCTCTCACAAGCTTGCCTGCAAGCAAAGGTCTGCCATGTCTCCTCAGGCTCTGTCCTCGCTCTGGCATGGAAAGCAGAAGGCGAGAGGAGGATGACTAAGAGAAGCAACCCGTAGGCCAGGCCTACCTTTTGGCATGCGCTTTAGGATGCTGAACACCGTGCTTTGGTCGATGAGGCCTTTTGCCCGAAAGAAGTGCATACTTGGAGGAAACTGCCCCGTAGCCATGGCCGTTGCCACCTCCTCCTTCTTGAGGTCTACGAGTTTTGTACTGAGCTGCTCTTCCTGCCTACTCAGCACCAAGTTGCCACCTGTCTGATGGGCTTTCTCCTCCTGCATTAGGGAGTCCCGGTCCTTCCAGATTGGGGTGGGAAGGCAGAGGGAAGCCAAATTCAGGAGAAGGTATGCCAGGCTGATGCCTAGGCTGGATGGAGGCTTCATCTTACTGCTGCACCTGAGGGGGAATAAGAGAAAATCAGAGCACTAGCACAGGTCAGAAGGTGACATCTTAGCAACGACCCATTGGGACATTAAACTGCTGTCCCATCCTGCAGAAGTAGTGGGTTAATTGGGTGTTCAGTACTGGGGCAGCATCTGATAGCTGTGTCCCCTGTATTTAGGAGTAGACATTCCCATGCTCCCCGTGATGCTATCTGCCCACAGCCAGACTGTGGGGAGGGTGGAGAGGAGATGTTGCTCCCCAGGTCAGGCTGGCAGCACATCGCATGGACCTGCAGTCTGGCAAAGGTCTCACCCTGGAACGGGGGGAGTGCTGAGATCAGGACTCTGGTTTGCAAGCTGGGATGGAGCCCCCCCAGAATAAGGGGTGCTGGGGACAAGGTGCCACCTGTGCTGCCAGCATCCTGGGGAGAGAAGCAAGGAGATGTCACAACTTTAGGTGCTTTTGGTTTTTACTTGAGCTAATCAGACCCTGATTCCTTACAGTCAAGATCTTGTTGCTGTAGTATATTCCAGCTATCAGAGGGGTTAATTTATGGGCAGAAAACCCCTGGCTTCCCCCGCAGTGACAGAGGTGTGTCCCTTCCTTGCAATTCCAGAAGAAAGAGGACGGAAGGGAGACCATGGGAGTAGTAAGAGATCAGAGGAGACAGGCTCATGTGAACTCGGAGAACTCTGCCCTTCCCAAAAAAAGCACAGCTGCAATATAATCCTCCAACACTGGGATTTAGTGACCCTCCACACCAGTCTCTCCAGACCAAAGCAGGCTGGAGAAAGGCTGAACATTTTGAAACAGTCCCCTGTGAATTACTTAGTAAGTCCCTGTTTGAGCACGTGTTTTCTGCTTCCAAGCCTCTCCTCCACCCGTGGTGCCTCCAGCCCCTCAGCCTCTGCCCCATCTGTGGGTCCAGGGAGCTGAAGATGAGCTGGGGGAGTAATCTGCTGGGAAGGAAGGGGGTTGGAAGGGTTTAGACACAGCCTGGTGTCAGGCCTGGCTCTGAACTTAGCGAGAGAAACATCCTGGAAGGCGCTATCTTATCCCTGGTGAGACTGACTCACTTACTGTTAACTTTCCTCCTCCTCGCATCCAGAGCTCATCCAGCTGCCGCCCCAGAGAGCGGGGAACAGTCTTCCCTCCTGCGAGCCGGCACTCGTCCCAGCAAAGATAAAAAGGGTCGGGATCCGTCCCGGCGTTGGCGGAGCGAGGCTCTTGCCGGCGCAGACAGTTCCTCTTCCTGTGCTGTCGCTCCGGCTTGTTCAGCTTTTATTTATCCCCGGCCCTACCGCTTCATGAATATATAAAGAGGAGGAGGAGGCAGCAGGGGAGGTTATGAGAAAACGGGACACGGGCACCCGGGCAAGCTGAGCTGGGAACCCAGTTGTGGGGGGGTGTGTCAAAACAGTGGGATCACCTACAGGAACCCCTCCAGCTCCCAAAAAGAATAGAGGTGGACTCTTTAACCCGTCATTGCCTGCCCATGAGGCGGCCAGGGACTTGTCTGTGCAGCCTTCCAGCACACCCTGATGCACACAGGCAGCTTTTAAATACCCTGGAAGAAACGCTTTAAGCGTGTGTTCCCACTTCTTAAGCCCCACTCAGGCTGTCCCAGGAATGCAGGTGAGCTTGGGTATTTAATCTGATGTAGAACCCCGTGCATTTAATGCCAACAACACTGCAAACTCTACTTACTCATAGATTTCTTTTCTTTCTTTTATCCAACGACAGTCATTTGTAAACTATTTTTAAATTATTTTTTCCCAGTCTTTGCCAGCTGTGCCAACCAGGCAGGCACCAACCTAACTGGCTGTACCCGGGCTGTGTTGGCCACATAGGGCTAAACTCGTTCCTGGGCTCTAAATCCAGGTGGAGGTGAGTAGAGCTGATTTCTTTTTTTATTATTATTTTAAATCACAACAAATATTGTGATTTCACCATTTTATTTTGCATGGTTGAATGGACTGAGTTTTAAAGTTATTTAAAGCAGATGTTATATAAACAGCTTCCAGTGGAGAACAAAGTCCACTTGGTTTAATTTAATCAACATTTTAACTATTTTAATTTTTTTAATAAAAAAAGAGAAAGATCCTGTGAGCTAACAGCTATTGAAAACAACCCATAGCAGTCACAAGGATGGTTTTTAAGGCAGAGAAAAGTAGAATCTGGCCAATAATATGTTAAATTTCATTAGCTGGCACCACTGCAACAGATTGAAGGCAGGGTGGACAGGCCCCCTCTGAATATCCCAGCTGGACAACTGCCAGCTTTGCTTCTTCTCTTGGTCCCTTCACCCTTTGCTGTCACCAAGATCAGTCCCAGCATCCACACAGGGGTGAGCCAGGGTTTGCCGATGCTCTCTGAGCCCCAGTCAGGGCAGTGTGTCCAGAGGGTCCTTTGCCTGGTCCTCAGCAGAACAGGTTTTTTCTTGAGTTTCGAGATGCTTCTGTTCCCGAAGGGAAGATGTCCCCAAAGGGAGATCAGAGGAGTGGAAAGATGACCCTTCTGTGCTCTGCAGCAACTATTACTTGATGAAAGCAACCCAAGGATGAGAGTTACAGGGAGGGACCGCAGAGGGAAATGCGTGGAGTGGGAAAGGGGATGGTTCAGTGGGGACAAGCGTTCCACCTACAAATACCTTCAAGGGAACAATATAAGCAAAGGCAGGGAATTGCTCTAATTATCTCAGGGTAGTAAAGCCTGGTGTTAGGACCATAAAACCAAATTCAGGCGAGGCAGATAGCAAACCATCTCTGCGGTGAGGAATGGGGAGACAGGTTCCCAGGGAGGTGCGTTGAGAGGGGTTAAAATGCTGTGTGAAGGACCTCAGATAGCAGCTCAGAGCCAGGCGGGGGTCTTGGAAATGGCTGCCAGAAGGCCTCTGAGATTTGCAGTGCTTGTTCATCCTGTCAAATCAAGTTTGAAAAACAACCCCAAAGTCCAGTGCTAAAACACTTCTTTAATGGGACTTTTATACGTAAGCAATCACAGCCATTGCCAGAAGACTGTTGTACAGATGTTGCAAGGGTTGTGTTGGGAAATAAGGAGGTGTTTGAGATGCTTTGCTCTCTATTAGAATGTGGTCCGTGCCCTCAAAACAAAAATCATGGGGGGCCAGCACTGGTGAGGTAAGACCGCAGCTGATTTTAGGCAGGATCTGTCTGGACATGGAGGGTGGAAGGAAGGAGAACAAGGACAACCCAAGCAAGGGTTACCAGCAGCCAGGAACCTTGTTTACTGGAGGACCTGGATTTCTCTAGTGCCTGCAGGCATTGATACCGTTGGCTTCAGACCTCCCTGGGAACCAAGGCATGGTGTAGGAAGACTTGCTCTGGATAAAGGAACAACAAGAAATGTTATAGGCATCTTTTCCATGATGTTATAGGCATCCATCAACTTCCAGAGAAGTTGCAGGTGGCCCATCCCTGGAAATGTTCAAAACTAGGCTAGATGGGGCTTTGAGCAACCTGATCTAGTGGGAGGTGTCCCTCTCCATGGCAGGGGGGTTGAAACACCATCATCTTTAAGGTCCTTTCCAACTCTAACCATTCTATGATTCCATGCCAATGCATCTCCTGGCTAGTTTGAATTCTTGCTGAGAAGTGGGTAGCCTATCTGGAGGCTGTGTAATAGCTCTGTGTGTCTGTCCATGAGACCACTAGTGCAGTTCCTGTCCAGCCTTGACTGGCTCCTGAAATAATTCTAACCCCCCGGCTTTGCTGTTTAGCTGCTGCTGACAGGGGCACAAGTCATGCCCTGCTCCTTCATCAAATGCTCCAGTTATTCCCTGTTTTCTTGGGTGGTTTCTAGCCTGTGCTGACCTCTTGGCTGCTGCAGCATTCAAAAGCCCTGTTTTCAAGCTGTCGTGGGTCTGTCTGTGCAAGCTGCAGGCACACCCTTTCTTTATGCCCAGCTGCACATCAGATGCATGTGAAGCTTTAAATAGCTGGTGGCCACCACTTACTGTGCGCACAGTGAATTCCCCTTGGTTCAGTTTCAGTTCTGCGTGTGAAGCAGTTTTGGGTTGGTTTGGGGTTTGTGGTTGTTTGTTTTGTTTTTTTTTTTTTGTTTTTTTTTTTCAAACATTCTGAGCTTCTTGGAGAGGTGACAACCATCTCCTGCAGCACGTTTCCCCACCTCTCCCTCTTGCATCTTCCCTGTTACCACCATAGCTGGGTGTCTGCTCTCAGTGTTCAGAGCCTTGCAGCAGTGGTGCAAAGGGGAGCACAGACACCATGGCCAGCAGCGGGGTGCAGGAAGGAGGAGAGGACCGCAGAGGCAGCAGCAGGATTGCAGACGTGCATTTTTCACTTCATCTTTCAGCTCAGCAGTGCCTTACAACATCCTACAAAGCCCGGCTTCCTGCTGCACCCTCTGCCCGGAGGATCAGCTTGCTGTGTGCCCCTGCACACCCCAGCCCCAGATTAAAGCCCTGCAGAGCATGTAGATGATAGCAGAAGCTCCAGTGATGACAAACCCAGCAGAGGGTGGACCTAGGGGTGGTGCAGACCCGGCTGTTTCCTGTGTGGTGCAACCCATAAACCAAATCCAAACCAAGGAGCGTTTCTGATAGCACAGAGGGTCAGGGTGCTTTTTTAGCTTCCTAGCCCCGCTGAGCCAGCTGTGGAAATATCACCTTAAGGCCAGGAAGAGAAGGTTGGAGCCGAGAAATGCTTTCCCAGCAACACCAGTGAGCTGTCCTTTCTGTGCCAGCTGCCTCATTTGTGAAATGGGACCAATTCCCTACCTCGCTGCCCTGACAGTGATGATTATTCGCTGTATCTGTTGGTGAAATAGACATATTTCATAGTAATTTCATTCAATAGACATAGAATAGTGCTTCCTGGGCCAGCAGCTAGGTAATTGTGGTTTTAAAGCAAGTCCACATAAAGGACATACTCTTATTTTGAGTGGAAAACTCTGAGGTTGAACAAGGGGCTGGCAGTACCTGAGCAGATGTAGCAGCAAATGAGGGCAGACTGTGGAAAGCCTATTCCTGGAATTCCTATGTCTCTCCTAAGCCTGAGAAAGACCCCAGTCTCTTCCCTGCTGCAAAGCTGTCCCAGCCCCCAGTTAATGCCTGTGAAATGCTTAGAACATGTAAAAATGTTAAGTGCTATCAATTATCATTAAGAATAGACTGGCCCAGGGTGTTTGGGATTATTAAAACCTCCCCCCTGGCCTGCTAAATAACCTCTGCTTTGGTTTGGCTGGCCACAGGTTGGTTGGGTGGTGGTTTTTTTTTTTTTCCCCCATTTCCCCACCACCACTTTGTGCCCAGCCAGGCAAAAATATGGTCCATTTACCAGCCAAGCAAGGAGGTCAGTGGGAGCCCTGCAGCGGAGAGGATGCCGGGTTGGTGTGGGTCACGTTGGCAGCGTTGCTCCCCAGCCTACAGCCAAGTTCTGCTCACCCTCAAGGTCAGAAACGCTCCCTCCCCTTTGGTGCCTCCATCCCTCTCTCCTTCCGCTCCTCCTCAGCTACATCCATGGCTACACCATGATTTAAAACCAGTAAGACACTCGAGATGCTCCAAGAACTGGAGCTGGGAGAGCCAGGGAAAGAGCTCAACTCCCAGGCAAACGATGAATCACTCTGGGAGTGGGGTCACTGATTGGTAATCATTGCCTGCCTCCCAGATATAATAGCCATGAATTCCTCTGACCAGTGACCGAGACGAGGTGCTTTGGGCGATTCCCAGCACACCTGCAGAAATTCAAATCCGTCTTGCTCACAGGAGCAGGGCTGGTAGCTCCGGGAGCCCAAGAGCTTCCTCGCTGCTTGCCCTCTCACAAGTGGAGCTGGCAGCACTCTCCAGCAGCAGCCTGCATGCACGCCGGGCTGTCGCTGAGCTGAGTTTGCAGATAAATAAGTCAAACGGCATGGTTTCCTTCAAAACCTGACCCCCCCAGGGTTGTTCCCCACTGCTGTCACCCCACAGCGGAGGGCTGGGAAGGTGGAAGGACAAAACAAAGCAGGGCAGCGTGTATTAGCCCCCTGTGGCTATGGGAGCAGACAGCAGGCTGCCAAGGGCTACCAGGGCAGGAGCTGAGAGCCCTGGGTATTCAGGAAAAAGGCTGGGCGCCATCCAGGGCAGGTCCCAAGCTGTCTCTGAGGTTTCTGTGAGAAGGCTCCCAGAGAATATTAGCAGAGTCTTGAGTTTATTATTTGTATTTTCTCCCTTGCCTACCTGCTAGGGGCAAAACTGAAAGCAAACTAGGCAACCAGAACACCCTGTATTAGCAAGACTACCTGACTCACTCTCTCTAGGGAATGACTTTAGGGAGGAAAGAAGCTGAGTGCCACTGTGAGAAGTGTTTTCTTGCTTTTTCCATTAGTCACATCAGGTTTCCTACCTGCCCTGTGGTGTCTATCCATCATCAGTGGCTCCAATGGATCAGCATGGTTTTGAGGGGGTTGGCCCTAGTATAATAAGCAGGGCAAAATATCTGTTCCTAAGAGCTATATTCCATCTAAACATCCTCCTTACTCCCTGAGTCCTGCCCCACCCACCTGCCTTCTCCAACCAGGATCTAAAGCAAACCACAACTCTGTCTAGACTCCTAATGCTCCCATCTCTGCCCCAGGAGTCCATCATGTCTTGAAACAGAGGATCAGAGTTCATCCCAGGTCGCTCTGCAGCTGTGGGCATCCCCATGACCTCTGCCAAGAACACCCTGTGTCTCTACATGTCAACCATCTCCTCTCACCGGCTCTCCGTTCCTCTGCATCACCCAGGTGGCTCCACCATCACATAGACTTCAAGCCTGATCAGTAAGAAGTATGAGGGCTGGCAGTGGCACAGCACCATGGTGTCTTTATTTCTCTCTCTCTCACCCTGGGCTGTCATAGAAATCCCATGAGAAGACACATATGCCACACTGCATCCCAAAGGTATGGCTCTGTCATGCACTTGAAGACTCCAGAAATGCTTTGGGAGAGAGGATAGAAAAGGCAGGGGAGCACACCAGCAGCTACAACCAACCTCTAGTTGCTCAGAAGTCACCCCACTGTGTACAATTCCTTTTCCTCCTGTACACAAGGCAAGCAAGCCGGCATTTAGATTAGGTCTATACTGCAAAATTAGCAGCAGTGGGGAGCATTTTGAGTTATAACCTGACTCCTCTCCCCAGAAGTGTCTGTCTTGTAGCCAAGCTTCCTCCTGCCTAGGCAAACCTCCAAACTTTTATTAAAGCCTTGAGATGTCAAAACAAGGCTTCTGCCTTGTTCCCTTTACAGGTGCCTCCACACACCATCACCGCAAATGCAGAAGATGGCCTCAAGCCAGTTAGCACTAGCGGTGCTGCCAGCAAGACATCACTCCCCCCAAGCATTTCCCAGCTTCTGGGGCAGGGTTGCACTCCCTGGGGATTTGTATTGCTACCAACTGTAGCAGCACCTGAGCAACGAGAGCTTGAAGCAAGGGGAAGGGTGCTCATCACAACAACAGTCGCCTGCCCAGGGTACACACTCAGCGGCAGAGCCCAGCCACTTGGGATCATTACAGTAAAACCTCAGGGCGTTTCTGGCGTGCCTAGACTTGTCCATCCTGTTCTTCAGAAGCCTTTCAGCGCAGCCCATAGCGCTTTGCCTCTCCTTTCCTGGCACCTCCTAGCCCTGTCCTGCAAGCAGTGATAGGTGCAATCTTACCTTTGCCTAGATCACTGCGTTGCCCCAAGAGATCCTCTTTCCCTAAAGACATTGAGGTGTTGAAACAGGTCCAGAGAAGGGCAATGAAGATGGTGAGGGGTCTGGAGCACAAGTCTTATGAGGAGAGGCTGAGGGAGCTGGGGGTGCTCAGCCTGGAGAAAATGAGGCTGAGAGGAGACCTTATCTCTCTCTACAACTCCCTGAAAGGAGGGTGTAGAGAGGTGGGGGTCGGTCTCTTCTCCCAAGTCACAGGTGACAGGACGAGAGGAAACGGCCTCAAGTTGCACCAGGGGAGGTTCAGGTTGGATAGTAGGAAAAATTTTTACACTGAAAAGGTTATCAAGCATTGGGCTGCCTAGGGAGGTGGTTGAGGCACCATCCCTGGAGGTGTTCAAAAGACGAGTTGACATGGTGCTTGGGGAATTTGGTTTAGTGATGATTTTTGTCAGAGTTAGGTTGATGGTTGGACTAGATGATCTTGAAGGTCTCTTCCAACCTA
Organism: Calidris pugnax; assembly: GCF_001431845.1. Classification (NCBI taxonomy): domain Eukaryota; kingdom Metazoa; phylum Chordata; class Aves; order Charadriiformes; family Scolopacidae; genus Calidris; species Calidris pugnax. The sequence continues at coordinate 4,221,429 of NW_015090800.1, read as the reverse complement.
GATGATTCTATGATTCCATGCAGAGGCTTCAAAGAATATGGCTTGTAGGATCTTCAAGCCAAACAGTTAGTGTCTTTTGGCAGTCATGGGGGTACAACCACTTCTCAGCCCACCCTGGGAACGGACAGCTCAAGCCCACCTTCTTTCAATGACTGGTGAACAAGCCTTGGCTCTTGAACTTCCCTGTCAGCTCTGAGAATGGCTCCTGTGTGACAGGACAGGGAATGTGCTGCTAAGAGGTCCACTGTGTAACCTGGATCATCAGCATGGCTGCAGGGACCAGCCCCTCTGCCTTACCCTGGGATCACTCTCCGCATTTAGCATCGCCTCCTCTAGAGTGGCACATCAGGAGCCCCGGGGAGCCATTGTCACCATCTGCCTAAAATTCCCTGTTCCCATGGCCTTCTTCAGTTTGAGAGACAGCCCTCATGGCTCCAGCACACATTAAGGTTCTGGTATGTGGCACCTACGTGCAGGAATGCTGACCATCGCTGCTTTGCATTATAATATGTGAGAGCTGCTTCCTTTATGTTCTGCCTGATCAATAATGTCCTCTGCAGACGGACAACTCTATTTCCCATTGTGGTTTCACTCCGTCGTTGACAGCCAAGGCAGGATCAGAAGCAACGTCATGGATGAAGGCATCGATCAACATGTCAGCTGTGAGGAAGGGCTCCATGGTGGAAGGTGAGACTGGAGCTGGGGTGACAGCAAGGCAGGCACAGGGCAGTGGCAAAGGCACAGTCCCATGATACCTAAACAAGATTTGCAGAGAAGGTCTGGTGATGGTAACCAGGTTCAGCCAAGAGTCCAGCGATTGGCGGGCAAATCCATGATGATGAGACAGATCCGAGGTCAAATCAGGGATTGAATCCACAGGCCAAGTTCCACATAAACAAGGTAGATGGCACAGGTATGGCTGCAACACAGCTGCAAGGGAGCCCAGGTGGAGACCAGGTGAAGGAGCCTCAGTTTACAAGTGATTAGCAGCAGACCAGGCCTTCCCTGAGGCTGGTTAGGAGAGCTTTCTTGGAGAGAAGCGCTGCATGGACACCTGCACGATTGTCTAAGCCAGCTTTGAGCCCAGGGAGCCAAACCCCCAGGGCCCTGACACTGGCTACCATGCTGTGTAAGCCTTCTCGAGACAGGTACAGATGCCAGGGATTAATGTCATCTGCTGCCAATCCCCAGGTTCAAGCTCCACACCTCCACGAATGCCCATGGTAACAGCAGCGGGCATTTTAAAGGAAAAGACCTTTACAAGACACCCCCCACCTCTATCCCAAGCAGCTCTCTGCCCAGCTGGGACGAGCCTGTGTTATATCTGGGGTTGGTACAACACTCTAGCCCTGTCAGCTTCCTTGAACACAACCAAACCGTGCCCTAATACAACCCGTGGCAAATAGTGCAGTAGTACCTGTGTGCTCTGGTTTCACCGGATCTTGCTTCTGACTTTTTTACCCTCTTGCTTTTGGTCTGACAGCAAATGCCATGTAGGGCTGGCTGCCATTTCTTTTCCATCTCTATGAGTTCTCTATGACTTTGAGGTCTACTTTCCCTGCCCATCTGTGTAAGGCACCCCTTTGCAGAGATAATGCCACTTCCTCGGCTTTTTTGGGAAGGCACAGGGCAGTGGAGGAAGGGATGGTTTGTGTCCTTACAGTCAAGCAGTGGTTTGTTGCCCCTGTGCCTTCTGCAGCAGTGAAGTTCTCCAGCCTTATAAAGATGTTGCTCTTATGGAAAGGATGTGGAAAGCTGCTGTAAAAAAAAAAAAAAAAAAAAAAGGAACAAATAGAGACATTTCCAACTGCATAAAAATACCTATGTTTCAGCAAAGATTTGAAACAGTGGTGAGGACACAAAGCAGTGCAGTGCATAGCAGGGAACTCTGCCTCAACATTAATAGGTGGAGACACACACCTTCCTACGCTAAAGCAGTGTTCACAACTTCACTCTGGACAGGCAGAACTATAAACCAAGCTGAACTTCTGAGTGACTCCAGTGAATATTAGGAAAAACAGTGGATATTAGGAAAAATTTCTTTACTGAAAGCGTTATCAAGCATTGGAATGGGCTGCCCGGGGAAGTGGTTGAGGCACCATCCCTGGAGATATTCAAAAGAGGAGTTGACATGGTGCTCGGGAATATGGTTTAGTGGGTTTTTGTTTTGGTTTGGTTTTGTTTTTTTTGTCAGAGTTAGTTTGATGGTTGGACTAGATGATCTTACAAGTCCCTTTTCAACCTAGGCGATTCTGTGATTCTGGTAGTTTCTGTTTATTTACCCCATTGTGAGTTGGACCAGAACCAGATCCTACCTGCATCTCTTTGGGGTGTTCAAAATCCACTGCTGGCAGAACACAGGAAAGATTAAATGCTCAGCATTTGTGCCATCCTCCCCAGTCCCTGAAGAGAAGAAGGGGCTAGCAGCCACCAGCACCCTTTCTGGACCAAGGAGAAGATGTGTCAAGGTAGGGATGCAGGAGGGACAGCAGGGTACTAGGTTCAAAGATTTTGGTCTAAACTCTGCATCCAAGCTTCTGCCCTGGTGAGGTTCTACTGCAACGAGAGACCAAGCCTAATAAAACACATGGAGGGCTGTGCCACAGGCACTGAGACACAGCCAGGCTGCAGCTTGTTGGAAGGGACAATCCCCATCAGCGTGAAGAAAGAAGATCCAACGACTGCATTTAATGTGTGGACATCTTAACCTCTCTGAGACGGCCAGCCCACCTCCTCCTGCCGCAGTCCCAGCCCAGCGTGCATCGCCGATGGCAGGACTGATGTAAAGCTGTAATTGCCAGCACGGGGCCTGGGCCAAGGGGAATTTGCTGAGACAGTCGGGCTCTCCAGCAGCCTGTCAGTTCCCAGGTCTGCAATGGAAATTAATCACTGAAGCTCAAGGAAGCACACCTTAAACAACAAACCCCACCGGCTACTCTGAGGAGGCAGGGCACGTCCAGCCTGTTGAAATGACATTGTAATTAAAACATAATAAAAAGTGGCGTTTATCGATGAGTTGTATTAACCTAGTCTAAAACCATTTGGGCCAATTAAAACTCCTCTCGGTCTTTTCCTGCCGCGTTAAAAGCGGCAAGGCACGAAAGAGATCAATGATGCTAAGCCACATTGGCTCTTTGTTTGGGGGCAGAAGAAAGCTTTGCTGTTGGAAAGCTTCAGCTGGCATGGCTTCAGCCACCGCGACGCTGCCTCCTGGCCTCTGCCAGGGCCCCTGCTGGCGAGCCCCAAAAGAGATTGCCAGGGCACTTAGATGGGCACATAAAGAATGCTCCCAAAAACGCTGCCGGGGACCAGCTGTCCCACTCCGGGGGACACTTCCAGGTTATTTGCATGAGCAGATATAAATGTATGCCCCAGAGAGGGCTGCCAAGGCCCCTGCTGGCACGCAGCAGGGGGCTGCTGCCAGGGTTCTCGCCCGGGCACAAAGCAGGGCCGGCCTCGGGGTGAAGCCATCGTGGTCCCCGTGCCTGCACCTCGCACCCCTGCAAGGGTGGTACTCCATAGCACAGCTCCTCACGGGGTGTAAGCACCCAGGGCCCCCCATCCCAGCTGGATTCCCTCCCCGCTGCTCCTGCGCCGGCTACCCGACCTGTAAAGCAGAAATCCTGCCAGGCCTTCAGCTCTTCCCTTCCCTCGCCCAGCTGCGGCCGTCTCTCTCCAGCCCCACAACAGCTGAGCAGCTCAGCACCGCGCCACCTGCTCCCCACCTCCAATCCTCCCCCTCCTCCAAATCCCACCCTGGGGCTGCTCAGGGCTCTGCCCCCTTTGGCTGCACCCTCCTCCCATGGGGGTCTGGCCCCCACGGTGGGACTGATCAAGCTGATTGCAGCAGGAGGGAAATGAGTGGGCAACCTGGGGAAGAAACTCTAAATACGACCAGCTGAGGTAGGGTGGGCAAGTCAGCCTCACGTGTGCCTCCTCGCCAGGCAGGAAGGGCAGCAATGGGCAGGAGTAAAGGCAGGGGGGACTAAACGGGACGCCTTGGTCTTTCATCTGCTGTTGGGGATGCTCTCGGTGAGTCACAATCTGCTCACGGTGAAGAGTTACTGCAGTTTCTGCTAGGAGCTGCCCCATAGCATGTGCTCACGTCCGTTGTTGGGTTTGCTCAGGCTGCGACCACGGTGCTTCCCCCTGCGGTCCTGCCACGGCCAGGGTGCTGCTCTTCTTCTCCATCACTCATCCACTGCTGCGCTTTGGCAGCCAGTGACTTGCCACAGGCCGTTGTGTGTGTGCACAGCACTAAATGTGTGGATACGGTGGTTTAACTCCGGTTGTTCTCATATGATCAAGTCATCACCAGGCTTGTCCCTTTTTTGGATGCTGGTAAGTCCTCGGTCTCCGTTACAGCCAGTGGCACAGGGGAATGGTGGTCTGGCTGCCAGCAGCCCTTCAGCGTCTACAGTTGGTACACGCACACTGCTGGTGTGATGTGGGCACCCTTCAGGGATGCTTAAAACCGTAAAACACTTCTAGAGAGTAAAAACATTTAGGAACTTTCCCATTTGGAAATGCCAGTGCTGCAGCATGGCCAGCGAAACCAACTTTTGGGAGAAATAAATCTGATAAAAAGAAAGTTTACCTGTTTGCTTCCCAGTTGAACAGGTAGTTGAGAAGTAAAACTGATAAAAAGTTTGGTTTTTTGCTTCCCGCTCAAACAGGTAATTAAGCCATGGAGCTCATTGCCCCAAGGCATTTGTTTAAGGCAAAGGATTTTTTGCACCTTTCCACAAGCCCCTTCTGGAGTAAGGACACTGCTGGCACCACTCTCGAGCCATCCCTCTAACCTTGCACTGCCCTCAGGGCTGTTCAGGATTGCAGTAGACATATTCGATAATTGACATTTAAAGCAGAAATAGAGAAACTATTTTGTGTTGGATCAAACTAACTCTTCTTCTCTCCTAGTGCTCTGCTTTTGCCAGGGATCAACAACATCGGCAGGGACACAAAAACTGCAGTAGGTAGGAGCAGGAAAACACCCCTACTGATGGAACCCTTCCCAAACTCCACAGGCGAAGGCTGAATCCAGCTTTGGTAATCGGGGATTACATGACTAGAAGCTTTTGTTTCTTTAATTGTAACTTTTAATATTGCCTGTAAAAATGTTTGAGACCTGCTGAACTCTTATCTGACTCCTGCTAAGACCCTTGGGCTCCATCGCAGGCAGCAGAAGCAAATTCCACAGGTAGGAAGTGAATGGTGTGAAAAGATACTGCCTTTAATTGTCCTGATCCAGTTTCTGATGTAATTGAATATCCCTGGATTTCACACAATGGAACAGGGAGATGAGTTCCCAGTGAATCTTTTCAAGCTGCTTATTCTTTTGTGGAGTTTTATCAAGCTGCAGCCACAAAGGAGGGGAAAAAAAAGCCTTTGACTCAACTCTGGCTGGGGAGGAAAATGCCTTTGTTTTTACTGTGTGGTTCTGCTTCCCATTTGCATTTAGAATTAGAAGTACTCCGTCTAGTGACAAAAGTAAGTTCTTGACGCTTTTCCCCTTCCTGCACCTTGGTTTCATGTGGTCTTCTTGCAAAAACAATGTCAACGTAGGGTATTACTACCAAGGGTTAGCGAGCAAAATATGTCATGCTGATAAAGGCATACGAAGAAGAAAACCCCGCTAAAGCCTCAGGCCCCCTGTTTAGTTTGCAGAGTTGCAAAGCATTAAAAAAAAAAAAATCCCTGTTTTATAAATTGGGGAAATGTGGTCCGGAGCAACTGAGAGACACATGTGGAACCCCATGATGCCAGTGCTACAGACCCGCTTTTCAAGCTAGAACAATACTTTAAAATGAAAAATTCATTACCCAGATCTGTGAAAGGCAAATGAAGCTCAGCCTTTCCTAACCTTGACATTTTCCAGACTGCTGGCCAAATCCACGGGTAGGACACAGGCACACGCATCCACCCCCACCCTTCAAAGGGCTGGCTGGTCTGACAGAGAATGCCTTTCAGATGTGACTTATCTTCTCTGAATGAGCCGTGACACCACCGAGTCCCAGCGTACGAGGCACCGAGCATCTATACTTCTAATTACTAAACCTGGCAGTGGTAAAGGCTTTACGGCTCTGGCTGTGCACTGTCTGGTGTAGTCCCCAAAGACACAAACCAGAAGAAGAGCGGCTGAAAGCAAAGTGCAACAATTAGTAAGTTCATTTGATGGAAGACCATTTGCATGTGCTATTGCCAGTTGCCACTCCACTTAGCCGTCAGGAGCGTTGGCAGCCCGGGTCTGCTTACTGATGTGAGGCTACCCTAACGCCACCCTCTTTGCTGTGTGTTTCTGTCCCCATCCTCCCCCCAGCTCTGTCTATAATGTGACAGTTTCTGCCAAACAATGTTAGTGCATTAGCCACTTTTCAAACGATCGCTTCCCCACTGGGTAGGGTCTCTTCAGAGCGAGGGGATGGAGACCGCAAGCCTCTCAGCTCCAAAGAGATTTTCCCCTCTCGGGTTGGTGGTATTCCCTGAGCCCTGCTGATGAAAGACACAGATGTGTCTGCAGAGGAGCAGCTCTCAGTGCCTGCCTCATTCCCCAGAGCCCTCTTCAGCCAGTTTGATGTCTAAGTGGAAGGGAAGAAAATAAGCTGACAGTGGGGTTACCACCCAGATGATTTTCTGAATTGATTAGCTGCTTTTTCAGAGGTCTCACAGCCACACAAACAGCAACCTCGTTGGATCTCGCAAGCTAAGTAATGACCTCGGCTAGGAGAGCTCTGGAGAAAGACCAGCCGTAATGATGCGCTGCTTCCCTTGGAAAGAAACAAAGGAAAAGCCAGGGGAAAACAACATGAAGGGAACTAAACAGCAGCTGGAAAGAGGCAAGGGAAATGCAGCTTGCAAGAGAGGAAAAACGAGCACCTTTCAGCAGCACCTTTCTTTTTGACCATAATTTGTATGTAAAGGGTTGAGTGGGCAAGGAAAAGAGAGCTCGGAGCACAACTTTTTGAGGTCAGGGCTGTGAGTGTGGGACAGCCCGGTCAGCAGCGAAGAGCCTTCTTTGGGTGTGTTATGATAGAGGTGATGTTGTAATAAAATCCAGATCCCTTCGAGCTGTCATGTGCTGGCCAGCCCACAGCCACACGTGGGATGGCCGGGAGCAGGGTTAGAAGTTCCAGCCATGACCTTCATGCCAAGCAAAGCCGAGCCATGAGGGCAAGCATCATCCCTTACGCTGTGCTCCTGCACCTCAGAACCTTCCTGGCCACGAGGCTTTCAGGTCAAGCAGGCAGGCCTGCAGAGAACTTTGGGATCCATAAATGTCCCACTTTTGGGGAAAGTGTGAGCTTCACAGGTGCCTCTGGGCAGAGACTGGCTTCTACAAGGGCTGCCACCAGCCAGACTGCGGGTGCCACCAGGGCATGCTCTGCTACATCCTGCAGAGGTGATGGGTGGCATAAAAGGGGTGAGTTGTGGAAGTGGGGAGACTTAGGCTGGACTCCCAAGGACTACGCTAATTTGGATCAGATACTGAAAATCTGCTTTTGAAGGGGAACAAATGGTCCAGCCTTCCTAATTGTTTGCTCCTGCCCCCTCCTCCTCAAACCCCAGAATGATGCGGATTAGAAGAGGGAGGGGTGAGAAGAGTGCTACAGAGCCTCATCTCATTGCTCTTTCCCATCTGTGCTGTGCTACTGCTGCCAGAGGTTTTTATTTGACCAAAAAAGACAAAAAAGAAAAGCTGGAAATAACCCCCCCCACACACACCATATTCCCTCTGCAAGTGCCCCACCCTTAGAACTGCAGTCTGCTGCTCTCAGCGCCTCTAATTAGCTAAGCAAGGCAAGCACTCATTAGCCCCACCTGGGTCACTCTGCAACTGGGAAAGAGGAGCATTAACCCCCACATGGCTCTGGAAAAAAAATAGGTGAGAGGCAGATTGATTCCCTCTTGGCTGCCTTTCTTGGCAGAGGGGTCCCAGGCAGCCTGGTCCTGGGGCAGGGATGGATGTGGGTGCCAGGATGGATGTGGGTGCAAGGAGACTGGACGTGCTGACGGTGTCGTCTCCCTCTGAGGTCCTATTGGCTGTAGGTTTGGAAGGAAACTTTGGGAGGGGGAAAGATTTGTTGTAGGACCGCAAAGCAGAGAGCTGCGATTTTGGCTGTTCTTTTGCTGTAAGTGCTTTGCTGGTGGCATCTCCTGGAGTATATCTGCATGGGGATTGGGGGGGGACTCTGGCACAATGGGTATAACCACAGAGACAGAGTTTGGCTTGGCACTGGTCTGATGTTTTCTGGCCATAACTTCAGAGAGCTAAGCAAAGCCAGCTGCCAGCTTAATAAAATGATGATAATAATAATAAAAAAAATATCTTAGATGTGTTTTTTATTAAAGTTAGGGCACAAGGGGCAAGCCAGCACCAAAACTAGTCCCTGTGCATGTTATACAAGTATTTCTCTCCTTCTATGTCAAGGCTTCTCTCAGAATAGGTATTTTTTTTCAGCTGTGGTAGTGCAACCTAGAGCCCAGGGTGCCTGGTACAACACATACATGTGGGACAAATCAATCACTGCCTCAGGCTGTTTGGAGCCTTAAAGTAAAGGCACTTACACACTGGAGTCACCCAAAATGGGCAGGCGGGGTAAGTCAGAGAATAAAAATAAGTGCGTGGTTCCTTGTTCAGTAAAGTTCGTTTTTTATTTTTAGGAAATCGGTGCTAAACCATACAAGGCATCCATCTGGGAAAGGACAAGAGAGGAACAGGAGCGACTGCTCTGCCTGCAGACAGGAGATGGTGAAGAACACGGAGCGTAAGTGTTAAAAAGAAAATCTGCCTCTGTCCTTCTCTCTCTGGTACAAAGAAACAGCATGGGGCACAGCAGCTGCAGCAGCCAGCAGCAGGAAAAGGATGGAGAGAGCTTAAAATACTTCACGACTCTGACCGAATCTTGGGGCTGCAGAGAAGTTCTGCCTTCCTCTGCGTCCCCTGCCCCACAGGAGGGAGGAAATTCAGGGCAGAGAAGGCCAGTGGTGGAGCCTGGCATGAAAACCAACCGTTCCAGGATTGGGAATTATACAGGGTATACCAAAAATATGCTATCCTGTCTCTCATTCCTCCTTTGCAATCAGAGCAAAACAATTAGGGAGAGCCCCTGAGCTCCCCAGGGCAGGGTACAGAAATGAATTGAAACAGTACAGCAACAAGCCACTAAATCAGCAAGTGAACGGTGGCTTCAAGTGACCTCCTAGCAACCGCTCACAGCCTTTTTTTTTATTCTGGGGACCATCTCTCACCAGGCATTGATCACTGACATGGAGATGTCAGGAATAGACGTAACGGGCTGACAGCCATCGACCTGAGCTTACCTAGCAGCCTTCTGGTTACAGCCAGGAATAAAACATTCCTCCCCAAACCCTGCCCTCTCCCATGCCGCTTCAGATGAAGGGACTAACAGTTGCCTGAGCTTCTAGGTAGCTCCTCCCTCAGCAGCTTTGAGTTTTCATCCAATTTCCTAAGCAGAAAGGTTGAAAAGGGGTAGTCTCTATAGGCTACATATGTACATACACAGATATGTGCTCATGCATACACGGTCCTCCTCACATTAATAACACTGTAGGAATTTATTGCCTCTCCTAACCATGCAAACTATCAACACAGGCAATAAAGCCTAGGGCTATTAGCAGTACAGAGTCTGTAACACACAGTTAAGCAGATCCTTCTATAGTCTTCCACCTATAGCACTTAAGGGCCTTTAACAAAGACCTGTTAATAAAATTGCATATAGCTACACCCATATGTTAACGTCTTCATTTCACAGACGATGATCTTGAGGCATAGTGATCACTTGTACTAATAGCAGTCTGGACCACTAAAACTGCTAGCATAAAAAAAAAAAAAAAAAAGATAATTACTCTTTATGCTAGCTCTTTCCCACCTGTATTTTTTCTCAGCTGGGTCCAAGAAATTAGTTTGACTGGTTTCTCTATTATTTCAAGTTATCTTCACTTCTCTTTCTGTTTGCTCATCTTCCCCAGCATGGTCTTCAAAGTTGGGCTTGGGAAGACTGCAGGGGAATTTTGACTGTCAGTTTGGTTTATATTTAACATGACTGTCATAGAATTCATCTGAATGTTTTCTAAATGAAATTTTGCTTGGTTTTGCTTTCAACTTGACTCCTACAACGCTACTTCAGAACAAGGAGAAAGAAAAATTAGTTGAGGAAAGCACTTGCTTTGGAAAGGTGAGGGTAGAGTTGTGATGGGTATTTAGATGCTATTTACATCAGAAAGAGAAGAGGGGGAAAGAAAAGCAATAGTAGTGAAGTTTTGCCTCTCTAAGCAAAGAGTGGCCTTATATGGGGCTCCTTTCTGAGGCCTTAGAGAGCCAGGCAGGCAGAACCAGAAATCATTTAGGTGGTCACCTCAGCTGATAGCTCATGGGCAGCCTGGTACTTACAGCCACAGGGCTGACAGGAGAGCACAAGCTAAAGCTGAATGTTACATGCCAGTGGGCCAGCTGATGGACCCGGGTAGGAGATGAGATGGGAAGAGGGTTCACTCCCGCCAGATGCAGTGGCTGCTTGGAAGCTTAAATTAGAGAACACCCAAAAAATTGTATATTGTCATCCCAACCAAAAAGCTTTTTGTGTAGGTCCCACAAAAAAAAAATAAATAAATCAGTTCTTCAGGTGTTTGCAATGAGCAATGCTTTATCCTCTGTTGGCATAGTCCCCGCTTCCAACAAAGGCAGCAAAGCCCAGTGTTGCCAGCAGAACTTTACTGCTTGTGCCCTTGGGCCAGCAAAGACTGGAGATCTCTGAGGTCAGGTGTGCCTACACAGGCCAAGGAGAGTGATTCTGGCAAGGGCAGGCACACTCACACTAGCTACCAGCTCGCCAGCTGAGTAATAATAGGAGTAAGGAGACTTGTTGCTGAGAAACCCAATTCGTGCTCGAGTGGGCTGGTCCCCTTCGTGCCGAAGCCCACACTGCTGCCTCTTCACCACTGCTCGTGAGACATGCTCTCCATCCCACTTTGCTCCAAACACACGTAGGTGGTCGGTGGGAGGTGTCCAAGCTGCCTGAGCAGGGTACGGCTCCATGCGTGCACCCAAAAAAACCACCAGCCCAGCTCCTGCCTCTTCACAACCCCCAGATCAAAGAGAGAGGACTTAAGTATGAAGCATGGCTGGCAGCTAGGCAATGCTTCTTGATAGATGATACCCCAGGAAAAGAAGGGTGGGCTTTTGTTTCTCTGCTCTTTTGTAGAGTCTCGCCCAGGGGAGCAGCAGGATGGTCATGATCTTGTGGTGTGGTGGGCAAGAGGGAGCTCCTCTGCCATGTCTCCCTCACACTGCCAAGGGTTTTCTCCCATCTTACAGCTTCACAGAGAACATGGGTGCCCAAGGGGTGTGTTAGGTGGAGAGCAGGCACTGAATGCCAAGTGGGCCAGGATGAGGTGATCTGCCCTGTCTACATGTCTCAGGATATCCAAGCTCCCTGCTGCCACTTGCCTGAACAGGGGCTGCTGGACCCATCTTGCCTCTGGAGACTCTCCCCCGTCCACTCTGGCTGCTGATCACAAGTACGAAACATGTTTCGCCCAGAAGCATCTCCGCGGTATGTACTAACAAGGCATTTTCTCCTCCCACCAGAAGTCCAGCTGCCTCTAGCGTAGACCGTGCACAGCAGGGCACATTTCACCAGGGAAGGAGAAGATTAATTTCTCCTCCAGCTGAAGCTGTCTGGAATTGCTTTAAGACCAGCAAAATGCCACTGCTCAGCTTGCAATGTGCCTGGCGCACGTGTGCCCAAACAATACCCAGGGATTTTTCACCACCAGGAAGACTGAGACCTATATACAATATTACTTCTTAAAAGACAGGATCTCTGGAAGCTCCGTCCCACTTCCCACCCCCCCACACACACGTGCTGCACTTGGTCCAGCAGTGACTCTGAGGGAAGATCGCTGACTTTGGACACGCTTCCCATGCTCTCCCATGTCTCCCTTGGAGGCCTTCTGTCCGTAGGGAGCCATCCCACCTCACAAGAGCCCCCATGAACCCAGCTTTCCCACCGTGGAGGCCACATGAGGTAGCACGCATCATGACACCGGTGGGGACATCCCTAGCTGGGTGTTCAGGGTGACAGGAGGCAGTGGGAGGATTTGCTATTTGCCTGACATGCTGGCTCTCTGATTTAAGTTCCTTAACCCCCTCAGGCTCAGCTGTGAGTCACTGCCAGTATTTGATCATATTTTCAGAGCAGGATTAATTACGCTTTATTGCTTGTTCACATAACGGACCGGTATCATCTTCAAAGGCTCATTCTTTGGAGGAGGAGGAAGGAGACATGCCCTGTAATTTAGTGACCATTGCTTCTAAATGAGAAGGTTAATAGCTTGACCACTTCATATTTTAACACCCAAGCCCTTTTCCCTCTCTAATTGTGAAGCCTAATGTTTTTTATTTCCATACAGCAGTTCCCTGTGGGGCTTTGTCTATCTGTATAAATCAAAGCCTTGCTGCTGCCTTTCGGAGCTCGGGGGCAGATTCTGCCCTCACCCAGAGCATAAAGTGGGGTCATTCCCACAGCTGCCAGCCAAGTTACCCCATTTTGTCTGCACGGCACTGGAAGTGGCCCCTGGGAACAGGCCAGGGAACGATGGCCACTCGGATAACCAGCAGGGCGGTTGGGTACCCAGTACTTTGGCAAATCAGACTGTTTATCTATCTAGGTGATTACGTACAGCATTACCTTTGAGCAGCAGATTTTTTTGGTGCCATAGCCTAGCCTGGCAGACAGCATTTTGGGGGATGAGGTGGACAGACAGACAGAGCTGCTGGCATACAGCACTCTCTTCCCCGCAGGAAAGCGAGGCCTAGGCATGAGGGTGAACCATGAAGGCTGGATGTGTGAAATCCAAAACTTGAAAGCTATTAAGTGCAGAAGAAAGAATAAATCAGCCAGCTCTTCTCCCTGCCAAATAAGGCCATTCTCCATCACATACTTACTTGTATTTTCATCAAGTCACAGGTTTAAAACAATTGAGGTGCTTTCACAGGAGCAACCATCCCACCACAGCCAGGTCTTTTGCAGCAGGATCCTCATCTTGAATTCAGGGGAAAGCAGAGGTGCAGCGGCAGGGCTGTTTGGGGAGCTGGGAACCAAAGCCTAGGGGTTCCTCTGGCCAAGACTGTGATTTATTTATGAGATCTCTGATCAGGAGCCTACAGCAGCCCTCCTGCCTAATGCCTGACTGTAAGGAGTGCTAGCAGCTTGTATTGACACACTATTAGCATGGGAAACCCTGGAGCTGAGCCTCAAGGGTTTGATGAGAGGTAGTAAATGAAAACCAGCTGGAGGAGTCAATGGATGACAGTGTCAGTAATGGCACAAGCAGGTCTTTTCTTCCCACTTCTACGCTGCTGCTTTAAGCTGGGCTAGTGACCAAGAGAGGTGACCAGCTGCTGTCATTGTGTGCCCTGTCTTAAATACATCGCATGGCCTAAGTCCACACCTCTGAAAGCCTCTGAGCAGTAGAGTTGCCATGGAGGACACAAGGGCTCCATCAGCCAGGCAAGGTTACTTCCCAGCAGACAATTATTTCATCAGTAAGGAGATCACTGCCATGCAAACCGTGCCCAGGAAGCAATCCTTTGGGCAGCTTGGGAACATTGATTTTCATGGCGACTGGAGCACAAGCACATGTCAAACCCTACCAGTGGCTTCCTGGATTTGGTATTTCTTGTACAAAGCAGTGTGCTGAGAGGAAGGCTGAACACAGGGGTCTAAAAAGGTGGTAACACCCCACATCGCTACTCGTGCTACTCACCCTGTGCACTGCAGCATGCCTAATGGCTACAGCTCAGACCCTGGGGAGGACCCTTTCTGGGCTGGGTACCAGGTTGAGGTACAAGGATGTGCTGCTTGGTGCCTTGGAAGAATGAAGCTGGTGCCTGCAAAATGCAAGAGCGTAAAAGCCTTTCCCAACCCTTGTGGAAATGCGGTAGGAAGAGCAGCCTGCCTTTTCGGGGCTCACTGTCACCCCTTGGCTAGCCAGGCACCCCCCCGCCTCACTAGAAACAGCTATTGGAGAGACCAGGGGTCGAGAATGGGTGAAGGCAGCTCCTTGGCTCTGCATCTCAGGGCTGTTCTAATAGATATTTGGCACCCACAGAAATACACCCTAAGGTGAAGACTGTGCTCCTGTGGAGAGTCAGGCTTTCCCTTAACTGGCCAACAGGAAAAGCTGTGTCTCTTAAAATTCCCTAGTTACAAACAGGACTGTTCCGGGAAAGGTCTGGAGATGACTAACTGGATTAGTCACTAGCTCTTTCCCTTTGAGGCTGGGCACTTAAAATCCCTTCAATCCACGAATCTGCCAGCCAACCCCCCCCTTCAAGCTGCCTACAATGACTTTTCTCTGAGCGGCTTGACATCCCAACAGGTTTTGAAAGTCTTTCATGGACCTTGTTCTGATTGAGACCTGCCTGAATTATTTATGCCAGATCCTAGCTGTTTTCCTTGCACTGAAACCCAATCCTCGTAGATATGTGGTTAAACGAGTTTAAATGGTGTTTATGCTGTGTGAGTTTAATTACATGTACTGAATTAAGTAAACCAGTAAAAGTGCAGCTTAAACTGATTCAAGATCATCTACATTAGGGATCTGGAAATAAATCAATTTTGTTATATGTCAGGGAAACTTTTTTCCAGGTAGGTCAGACCTCATAGTAAAGCTATTACCAGGAATTTCAATTCCCTGCTTTTGGTATTTACAGAGAAACTGGATTAAGTCTCTCCATCTCACCTAGAATAATAATGTTTAGCATGTAAGTAGCATTTTACAATTTCAAAGCAATAAACACTGAGATACCATGGTAATGAGAGCTGACAAGGCACTAGCATTAAATAATTAAGCCTCACAGCCTCCCTGAGGTATATAAATAGGACCGTTCCCATTTTATAGATGAGGAAGATATATATTAATTGATTTACTCAAAGGCACAGAGCAATTCAGGGAAAGAGCTGGAACCACCACTCAGTCCTCCATGAGGCTCTGCCTTATTTCTGGATCAGAGTAACCTGGTATCCCGTTCTTAGCCAGATTTAGAAACAAATTACTTTTAATTTCTATGGACTGCCATGGAAGGAATGAGATTTGAATATCTCCCTAGCCAAACACGGCAGCGATGAGTGGAGGTATCGGTGAGGTTGCAGATGGATGCTGGTGAAGTCACAACAAGTTGGCACTCGGGAGCTGCACTCACCGCAGAAGCAGCGTAGCAGGAAAAGCAACTAACAGGTGGGTGTCAAATAAAGTGTTGGAAAGGACTGTGTTAGCTTAAACCGTCCAGGGTCTTGCCTTTCCAACCCCTGCAACAGCTGTAGTAATTGGTATGCACACAACCATCCCGTTTTTTAATTTGTATGGACTTAGTGGTTTGCATCAACTCTGAATCTGGCTCGGAAACCTCCCTCAGCTTTGGCACCAGTTCTGAGTGGGAACCCTCTTGCTCCACACTGGTAAGTAACCAACAAAACCTCTTGTAGCTCTCTGAGAGGAGTGGCTTTAGACAGGAGACTAAGCTTTCCCTCGCATGGCGTCTTTAGGTCCGGCCTATGGAAAGCTAGGAACAACAAAGGAAATATCAGGGGCACTGCCAGAGCTACATGGGTACCTCTAATCCCCATCTAAGGAGGTGTTGAGCAGAGAGCCACGTCGTTATGGGTTGTAAGCAAAATTGTCTTTTAATTCCCTAAAGGAACGTAGATTTTCTCTCCTGGAAGGACTGGTGGGGAGTTCTGATGGGATGAGGTTCAATAAGGCCAAGTGCTGGGTCCTGCATTTCAGTCACAACAACCCCAGGCAACAATACAGGCTGGGGGCAGAGTGGCTGGGAAGCTGCCCAGCAGAAAAGGACCTGGGGGTATTGGTGGACAGCTGGCTGAACATGAGCCAGCAGTGGGCCCAGGTGGCCAAGAAGGCCAACAGCATCCTGGCCTGTATCAGGAGCAGCGTGGCCAGCAGGAGCAGGGCAGTGATGGTGCCTCTGGACTGGGCACTGGGGAGGCCTCACCTCGAGGGCTGGGTTCAGATCTGGGCCCCTCACTACAGGAAGGACATTGAGGTGCTGGAACGTGTCCAGAGGAGAGCCACCAAGCTGGGGAGGGGTCTGGAGAACAAGTCACACGACGAGAGGCTGAGGGAACTGGGCATGTTTAGTTTGGAGACGAAGAGGCTGAGGGGAGACCTCATTGCCCTCTCCAACTCCCTGACAGGAGGGTGTAGAGAGGTGGGTGTTGGCCGCTTCTCCCAAGGGAATAATGACAGGACCAGAGGAAATGGTCTGAAGTTGGGGCAGGGGAGGGTTAGATTAGATATCAGGAAGAATGACTTTCCTGAGAGGGTGGTCAGGCACTGGAACCGCCTGCCCAGGGAGGTGGTGGAGTCACCATCCCTATTTAAGAAATATGTAGACATGGCACTTCAGGGCATGCTCCAGTGCCCAAGATTATTGGTTTGTGTCTGTTTGTGAGGGTTTGTTGTTGTTGGTGGTGGTGGTTTTGGTTTGGTTTGGTTTGGTTGGGGTTTTTTTGTGATTGGACTCGATGATCTCAAAGGTCCCTTCCAACCATGAAGATTCTGTGATTCTCCTATACGTGGAGCACTGCCCTGCTGTGAAGCATCCTCTGTGTTTCACCAGGGGCTATTCTCTTTGCCTGCAAGCCCCTTGCCTCCACAGCGTGCTGCACCTGAGCTGAACAAGCCCTGGCTGAGACCGTGAATCCCAACGAGCCTCTCATTGGGAGTTCGGAGGCAGTCTGTAGGAACCAGCACCATTGCTAACCACTGGTCTGGAAACAATTAAAATATCCCTTTGTTTAGGTCGTAGGGCTGCTGCTGCCTGTGGAATAGCTGCGGATGGCAGAAGTAGAGACAACAGACCTGGAGAGACGTGGAAGCGTTGGGGTTCGCTTTGGTGTCTCTCCGCTCTGCTTCCCACCGAGGTTTCCAGGTCAGGACATGAGCTCACCCTCTTCTTTTGTGGCCGTCCAAGCCATCCCACCTCTGGCCCCTCTCTCTGCCACGTGTATGGACCAGTGCAAAAGATCCAGGCTCCCTGGCTCTAAATCCATCGCCACAACTTATCACTTGCCTGTTGATTGCTCTCTGAGGGACAAGACATCAAGTTACAACCTGCGGTTTTCAGCCCCAGTGGACTAAGAGCAGAAAATCTGTTGAGACCTAAGGCTTAGATCTGTTGGTTTGATATGTAGTTCAGCAAAGCACACAGGAGAGGAGCCACGGTGGAGGGTGCTTTGCCACATCAACGCTGGCCAAATTCCCAAGAGGTGGATGCTTTTTGACTAGGAGAGCCGATGAAAGCTAAAAAGGGCACGATGATGTTAATTTTCTGCCTTAACTGAGAGTGACGGTGTGACTGCTGTTATGCTTCATGGAAAGAGGGGCGACACTTCAGTAATGTGAAATTACTCCCGCTTTCCAGTGGTTTGCTCAGCTGCAGATAGTGCTGGGAAGGAAATATCTGGGATATTACAAAAAGCATGGAGCAGTTTTTCGGATGCTAGGTCAGGTTCTCCGGGGTGACTGCTTTCACATTAACTTGTACCTTAAAGAAACCGAATGTGTACATCCAGGAGGTGAAACATTCTTCACCACATTTCTGCAACTGCACTCTCCACGGCGTAAGAGCTCGGATCTGCACCTGAGAAGCTGGAGGGGTGCAGCCTGACCAAGCAATGGGTTCTTGAGCAGATGAGCCTCAAATCCACGTTGCCCATGTTGCAGGCTGCAGAAATCACAGCAAACCTCCTGCTTACTCAAAGCTAAAGAGAAAGTGTTCTGTCCCAGCTGGATCTGCAGCCCTGTTTATGTTAGCTGAAGTTTAAATGTAGTTGTATTGATACCATATACCTGTCTTCAGCAACAGACCTTGTGCAGCTGGTTTCACCCCAAATAAGTAAGAATGCTGTTTTTTCCTTGTGTTACTCCCATCTCCCACACTTTCCAGCGCTGCCCAGGCAGACCCTGTTCTCTCTCGTGCCTCCACTCAGCAGCTGTTGCCTGCACCCACTCATCTCTTCCCCATTCATTTTCTGTGTTAACATCTGGCTCTCCTTTTTACTGACTCCCTCATCTTTTTCTCTTGGTAACTTAAATTTTCGCATTGTCAGGCTGCTCAGACCTCACACTTTGTACCTTCCTTGTCTCACCACCTTATTCAACCCTGCAGCAACCCCCTCGCCAGCAGAGCCTTCTGCTTGACTTTGCCTTCACTACGTACCTCTTCCTTTTTCTCTGCTCAGCTTCTCCGTCCCTGACTTTGCCATCTCTTTCAACCACTCCCCACTCTTTCCCTTTCTTCCTCACAGCATTCCCCCTCCTTCCACACCCCAAGTGTTTGTGACTACAGGCTTTTCCATATTCCCTCCTGATTAGGAAGCAGATGTATAGACTCCTCCACTTTCCACCTCTCACAGCATTTACCAGTTTCTCTCATCCCCTGCTTCCCCTGTGTCTCTCTCGTCCTACACAGTCTCTTGACTACACCCATGTCCTCTATTCTACATCTGGTTTCCTCTCCTTCAGCGCTTTCTTGTCAAAGAAACCAGACTTTCCCTGTTGTTCCACTCCTGTTGGTTTTCATGAGTCTTATTCTGCCCCTTATGTGCCACTTCTGTCCCTCCTTATAAAACCACAACTAGTGGCTCAAAATGAGTAATTATGGATACCAAATATGGCTTTCTTCTCTCGACTCTCCTGGTTTAGTCACAGGAAACAAAATTTCACACCTGCCTTCACACCTCCTCTGTGATGCCTCCAGCTGCCTCCACAACCCCAGCCCCACCACTACCCAGAAAAACCCATGCTCTCCTTTTCACCATATGTGCCTCAGTTTCCTTGACTTGTTTGAATCAGAAAGGCAGATCAAGGGATTAAAGCCAGACCCCCGATTTCTAAGTACTCCACTTCAGTCTTTGCTCTCTTCAGGAAGCTTTTCAACCATGCTGTGTAAACCACAAAATCTCTTTGCTCAGGAAAAGGGAATAAGGACCTTGAAGATGGATCAAAATATAAAGAGACCTACAAGGTACAAGTGACCAGGGATGAAAGTAGGAGGCTAAATCACAACTGTCTTCTACTTCATAACTCAGAGAGCAAAAAGAAGCAAAGGTGGTAAGATTTGCTAGGATGTGCTGGACTATTGAGGGAGGTCAACACAATCAAGGAAGCAAC
Organism: Calidris pugnax; assembly: GCF_001431845.1. Lineage (NCBI taxonomy): Eukaryota > Metazoa > Chordata > Aves > Charadriiformes > Scolopacidae > Calidris > Calidris pugnax. The sequence goes on along the minus strand of NW_015090800.1, from coordinate 4,202,211 downwards.
AAAATTCAGATGTGTTAGAAGAGGGAGCTGAAGCAGTTCACACAATGGAATGCAGAAGTTCTGTTTTGAAAAAATGTTGGGTTTAATCTGCTCTTAAATTGTTTCCCCTGAATTAGGAAAACACAAAACCCCCGAAGACTTATGCTTCTGAGAATGTCCTGCCAGTGAGAATGGAGTCTGAAGTTTGGCTGGTCCTTCTGCAAGTGCTTTTGAGTCCTTACAAGGGAAGGCTGCAAAGTTGTCCTGTACCTAGTTTATAGAAATCTACTCAGTGGGGCTTTAGCTTAAAGCCAGGAGGTGGAAATGCAAGGAAGTTAAAAGTTTTTTTAAAAGAGATCCTTATTAAGGATAATATCGCTTCAGCTGGTGAGGAACTGACCTGTACCTGTCAGCAATCCATTCCCTTTCAGAGGCGGGCTACAAGAGATCTACGTGTCATTAACCTAATATTACATTACCCTAATATTACATTTAAGCTTTGCCAAATCGGGCACATATTGCAGGTCATTCTGGAGAAAGTGGAAAGCATTCCTCCCTTCTTTTTTTTTTCCAGGTGAAACGATTTGTCCTACCGGAATGGGGACATTCAGTCCCTGTATCTCCTACAACCTTTTTGTTTGCTTGTGGCACTTTTAATTGGGCATATTTTTTTTTTCTCAAGAACATGGGCTCAGAAATCCAAAGACAACTTTGAACAACAAAAACATGAGACACTGATGTGGTCCATCGCCCTCCGAATTCTTTCTCAGTGTGGTTCTACGTGGTACAAGCACTCAACTTACAGCCAGATTGGGAAGAAAGGAAGAGAAAAAACACAGAAAATAGGGGAGGAGTGTAAGTATGAAGTGAGCAGCCAGGATTGGATATTGAGCTGAAAAATCAGTAGGTAAGTGAAGTTTTACCAATAGCCTAGAGAAAAAAAAAATCGATAGGAAGAATATAGCATACTGGGAAAGGACACTGGTCAAAGCAGGCTTTGCTTTGTTAGTTATGAACAGGAAAATCATAACCAAAGGTGGCTTGGAAAGGGAAAAGCACATGGATTTGTGAATGGAGGAATTTATCAAAGAAGGGGAAATGCCATACTGTACTCACCAAGTCTTTGCCTACTGTTAAACAACAGTGGGAGAGCAGCGACTTTTGTGCTTGAATAATACATCTAAAGAAGTGATTTAAGAACAATGTAAGAATCTGGCAAAGTGAAGCAACCTTAAGTGATCGCGGGCAGCCTCCAGCATCCCTGTGTGAAAAGAACAATGTAAGAGAAAATACAGTCCGACAGAAATAATGGGGACGATAGAGGGAGCCAAATTAATTCAAAAAAATGTTAGGCAAAATCAGGACCGTAGCTCTTCTGACAGAAATAGAGATTAGGAGTCTTCATGAAGGCTCACAAAATCCTCAGTGGGATAGAGAGCGGGGATACCACAAAGCTATTTATTTGACCTAGTGTCAAGAACAAGCAAAGATGCAGCAGTAAGATAAGCCATGGCTGGAGGTTACAGGAATTCAGGGAGGAATGTTAGGATAGAGCAAGACAGAAATGCGGCATAAACTCCCTTTACGTGTCCAGAGGACAAAAAGTTTGCTCGATAGGAGAATAGAAGAACGGAGCAGTAAGTAATACCGGAGAGTTCTGGATCTGGCCCAAAGGAAACTATGTCTGAAGATTCGTTACTCTGAGATTTCTCACACAAGCTATTGGTATGTTACAGTGATTCTGTATGTTGGCTATAAGTACTATAAGTTGGCTATAAGTACTATAAGTCAGCCTCTTCAGCAGTTACCATCTTGTAGCTGGAGCTGGTTTGGTCCAGTGCAGGCAGATATGATACACAAGAGAGATCAGACACTGCCTTGCTGAGGATCAGGTCTTGGAGTCATTGTGCCTTGAAACAGTCAGGGTTTCAATAGAACGTATTGGTCTCCTACAAATAATAAGTTCACTAAGTCAAAACGGTTCTGTTTTTTTTTTAGGGGAAAGCAGATGCAAAGTCTGTACTGCAAAAGGTAACTAATAAACCAATCAAACAGTGTATGTTTTGGCAAAAGCCTGGGTGGGGAAGGCCTTGGAAATCTATGCTGTGAGTGTGAAATTAACAGCAAAGGAGAGCGAGGTCTGTGTCTGAGGAATGGTGTAAGAAGCACGATGCTACCTTTTATGTCATCCTCTTTACCACCCCATTTCTCCAGGTGAGCCCAGAAGCCCTCCTCATCCAGCCTTCTCACTTCAACAAGTGCCATTCTCTGATACTTCAAGGAAAGGTGCAAGAAACCTCGTAGTGGACAATTATAGAACAACCTGCCCCACAAGGGAAGTTTCTCCCTAATCCCTCACCATCGGTTGGTGGTTATGTTGTGCCTTGAAGCCTGACGGTTTATATCCCTTCTAAAATGTATTTATATCCTGTCTAATGTGACCGTGAATGTTCTCAGTATCCATATAAATGTCTAATCCTTTTCTGAATCCTGCTAATCTCCTGGCCTCAATGAAACCTCATGGTAACAAATGCCATGTGTTAATTACACATGGTACAAACGTTTCCTTGCACCATTTTAAATTCGCTTCCTTCCAATTTCGCTGGGTATCCCTTGATCCTGCAACATGGAAAAGAGCAATGAAATTAGAGCTTGTTCATTCTTGCCAAGCTGTGCTGCTGTCTCTTGGTTCGTTTCTTCTCGAAACTGGCTGTTCCCACCCTTGGCCAAAGTTTTTCCTGGGTCAGGCTATTAGGCAGTGGCCTAGGGCCCAGCACCGAGCTTATGCTTTCGCCTTATTCTCTGTTGCCAAGTTCATTTTGAAGGGAAAGAGAGAGAGGGAACCCCGAAAGTCTCAAAAGCACGTGCTTGAGGTTGCAAGCTCCGAAATCAGGCTGCTTTCTGTCAGTTGGTACGAGCTCAGCAGCAATAGGATGATGCTGACTGATGCCGCTGGCTTTTCCCTCTCTGATGCCTCCAAGTCAGAGGCAGAAGGGGGCATGTGGAATGTGGTTTCCCCCATAGCCTGATCCAGCCACTCCGAGATGGCACTGGAAGCAGTATGGGGATGTAAGGTGTGAAGAGGAGAGGCTAAAGGTGAGAAAGTTAATGGAATAAAGGAAAGGAAAGGCTAGAGGAAACGGGACTGGTACAAAAATGGCCCCATCCAGTGAAGGCAGGAAGGAGTGGAGGGAAGGAGGTCCCAAACTGTGGTTGAACTCAATGGTTTCACTGGAGGTAAGCCCCTAAGCTGGTGCAGCTCTGCACGGTGACACTTAGCAACTGTTTTGAAGCTGGGCTTCGGTGGCAAAATGAGAGGCTGTGAAGTGACGCCATGACAGCACGCGAAGCTGGAGCAGCTTGGTGTTTCACTGAAGCTCTATGTCTCGGTAGGGCAGCCCTGCAAAAAAAAAACAAAAAACCAAACCCAACCCCAAAACATCCTCCAAGTTGCTGGATGCTTTTCAAAATAGGGCAATGTTAACCTCTTCATTTCAGAGCCAGGAGAAGCGGAGGTGCTGGGTGTACCAGTGAGATGCTACCATGCTTCAGGGCAGGGGAGAACCAGAAGTGCCCCTTGGGGTCCCTCACTCAAAAATGCAAAGAACAGAAATTCGGAAGGGCTTCCCCCTTCACAGAAGCCCCAGCAGCTTTCCACCACCCCAAGCAGCTGCTGCCACCCCTGGTGACCTGCCAGAGGGCACGGGTCCGGGGGAGGCACAGGCAAGGCACCGGGGGAGGCATCTTCCTGGTGCCCTGGGGTGCAGAGGAGGAGGGAGATCCACCAGGGAAGGGGCTGAGGCCAGACAGCAGCGAGGGGCTGAGGGGGGTGACCCCCGAGGGCAGGCCGCAGGTGGGGAGGGGAGCAGGGTGGGAAGATGGCCAATCGGCGGGGATGTGCCCCGGGACCTGACGATACAAAACTGGGAGGGGGTGTTGACACGCTGGAGGGCTGTGCTGCCATACAGCGAGACCTGGACAGGCTGGAGAGGTGGGAAGAGAGGAACAGGGTGAAATTCAATAAAGTCAAGTGTCGGGCACTGCACCTGGGGAGAAATAGCCCCCTGCACTGGTACAGGTTGGGGGCTGACTTGCCAGTGAGCACCTCTGAGGAGAAAGACCTAGGAGTCCTGGTGGACAATAGGATGCCCATGAGCCAGCAATGTGCCCTTGTGGCCAAGAAGGCCAATGGTCTCCTGGAGTCCGCCAAGGAAAGTGTGGCCAGCAAGTCAAGAGAGGTCATCCTGCCCCTCTGCTCTGCCCTGGTGAGGCCCCATCTGGAGCACTGGGTCCAGTTCTGGGCTCCCCAGTTCAAGAAGGACAGGGAACTGCTGGAGAGGGTACAGCGGAGGGCTACAAAGATGATGAGGGGCCTGGAGCATCTCCCTTATGAGGAAAGGCTGAGGGACTTGTGTCTTTTTAGTCCGGAGAAGAGAAGGCTGAGGGGAGATCTGATCAATGCTTATACTTTAAGGGTGGGTGTCAAGAGGACAGGGCCAGTCTTTTTTCAGTGGTGCCCAGTGACAGGACAAGAGGAAATGGGCACAAACTTGAACTTAATAAGTTCCACCTAAACACGAAGAGGAACTTCTTTCCTTTGAGGGTGGCAGAGCCCTGGAAGAGGCTGCCCAGGGAGGTGGTGGAGTCTCCTTCTCTGGAGACATTCAAACCCCTCCTAGACATGTTCCTGTGCAACCTGCTCTGGGTTGGACCTGCTCTGGCAGGGGGGTTGGACTAGATGATCTCCAGAGGTCCCTTCCAACCCCGTGTGATCCTGGGATTCTGATCTCCCCCCGAGGGGCTCCCGTGGCCTCTCTCCGGCGGGGGAGCGGGCGGGCACCCCCCCCAGGAGGCCGGGGCTCCCTTTCCCGCCCCGGAGCAGCGGGGGGACAGCGGGGCCGCCCCGTCGGGGGAGACAACGGCCACCGCCCCGGCCCCGCCCACCCCCGGCGTCCCCGCCCACCGGGGAGGGGCCTAATCTCCTGGCCTCAATGAAACCTCATGGTAACAAATGCCATGTGTTAATTACACATGGTACAAACGTTTCCTTGCACCATTTTAAATTCGCTTCCTTCCAATTTCGCTGGGTATCCCTTGATCCTGCAACATGGAAAAGAGCAATGAAATTAGAGCTTGTTCATTCTTGCCAAGCTGTGCTGCTGTCTCTTGGTTCGTTTCTTCTCGAAACTGGCTGTTCCCACCCTTGGCCAAAGTTTTTCCTGGGTCAGGCTATTAGGCAGTGGCCTAGGGCCCAGCACCGAGCTTATGCTTTCGCCTTATTCTCTGTTGCCAAGTTCATTTTGAAGGGAAAGAGAGAGAGGGAACCCCGAAAGTCTCAAAAGCACGTGCTTGAGGTTGCAAGCTCCGAAATCAGGCTGCTTTCTGTCAGTTGGTACGAGCTCAGCAGCAATAGGATGATGCTGACTGATGCCGCTGGCTTTTCCCTCTCTGATGCCTCCAAGTCAGAGGCAGAAGGGGGCATGTGGAATGTGGTTTCCCCCATAGCCTGATCCAGCCACTCCGAGATGGCACTGGAAGCAGTATGGGGATGTAAGGTGTGAAGAGGAGAGGCTAAAGGTGAGAAAGTTAATGGAATAAAGGAAAGGAAAGGCTAGAGGAAACGGGACTGGTACAAAAATGGCCCCATCCAGTGAAGGCAGGAAGGAGTGGAGGGAAGGAGGTCCCAAACTGTGGTTGAACTCAATGGTTTCACTGGAGGTAAGCCCCTAAGCTGGTGCAGCTCTGCACGGTGACACTTAGCAACTGTTTTGAAGCTGGGCTTCGGTGGCAAAATGAGAGGCTGTGAAGTGACGCCATGACAGCACGCGAAGCTGGAGCAGCTTGGTGTTTCACTGAAGCTCTATGTCTCGGTAGGGCAGCCCTGCAAAAAAAAAACAAAAAACCAAACCCAACCCCAAAACATCCTCCAAGTTGCTGGATGCTTTTCAAAATAGGGCAATGTTAACCTCTTCATTTCAGAGCCAGGAGAAGCGGAGGTGCTGGGTGTACCAGTGAGATGCTACCATGCTTCAGGGCAGGGGAGAACCAGAAGTGCCCCTTGGGGTCCCTCACTCAAAAATGCAAAGAACAGAAATTCGGAAGGGCTTCCCCCTTCACAGAAGCCCCAGCAGCTTTCCACCACCCCAAGCAGCTGCTGCCACCCCTGGTGACCTGCCAGAGGGCACGGGTCCGGGGGAGGCACAGGCAAGGCACCGGGGGAGGCATCTTCCTGGTGCCCTGGGGTGCAGAGGAGGAGGGAGATCCACCAGGGAAGGGGCTGAGGCCAGACAGCAGCGAGGGGCTGAGGGGGGTGACCCCCGAGGGCAGGCCGCAGGTGGGGAGGGGAGCAGGGTGGGAAGATGGCCAATCGGCGGGGATGTGCCCCGGGACCTGACGATACAAAACTGGGAGGGGGTGTTGACACGCTGGAGGGCTGTGCTGCCATACAGCGAGACCTGGACAGGCTGGAGAGGTGGGAAGAGAGGAACAGGGTGAAATTCAATAAAGTCAAGTGTCGGGCACTGCACCTGGGGAGAAATAGCCCCCTGCACTGGTACAGGTTGGGGGCTGACTTGCCAGTGAGCACCTCTGAGGAGAAAGACCTAGGAGTCCTGGTGGACAATAGGATGCCCATGAGCCAGCAATGTGCCCTTGTGGCCAAGAAGGCCAATGGTCTCCTGGAGTCCGCCAAGGAAAGTGTGGCCAGCAAGTCAAGAGAGGTCATCCTGCCCCTCTGCTCTGCCCTGGTGAGGCCCCATCTGGAGCACTGGGTCCAGTTCTGGGCTCCCCAGTTCAAGAAGGACAGGGAACTGCTGGAGAGGGTACAGCGGAGGGCTACAAAGATGATGAGGGGCCTGGAGCATCTCCCTTATGAGGAAAGGCTGAGGGACTTGTGTCTTTTTAGTCCGGAGAAGAGAAGGCTGAGGGGAGATCTGATCAATGCTTATACTTTAAGGGTGGGTGTCAAGAGGACAGGGCCAGTCTTTTTTCAGTGGTGCCCAGTGACAGGACAAGAGGAAATGGGCACAAACTTGAACTTAATAAGTTCCACCTAAACACGAAGAGGAACTTCTTTCCTTTGAGGGTGGCAGAGCCCTGGAAGAGGCTGCCCAGGGAGGTGGTGGAGTCTCCTTCTCTGGAGACATTCAAACCCCTCCTAGACATGTTCCTGTGCAACCTGCTCTGGGTTGGACCTGCTCTGGCAGGGGGGTTGGACTAGATGATCTCCAGAGGTCCCTTCCAACCCCGTGTGATCCTGGGATTCTGATCTCCCCCCGAGGGGCTCCCGTGGCCTCTCTCCGGCGGGGGAGCGGGCGGGCACCCCCCCCAGGAGGCCGGGGCTCCCTTTCCCGCCCCGGAGCAGCGGGGGGACAGCGGGGCCGCCCCGTCGGGGGAGACAACGGCCACCGCCCCGGCCCCGCCCACCCCCGGCGTCCCCGCCCACCGGGGAGGGGC
>NW_015090800.1:4193551-4194694 GCF_001431845.1 Calidris pugnax | reverse complement strand
GGCGGCGGCACGCAAGCCGCCCGCTGGAGTGAGGCAGCGAGCGGGCAGCAGGGCAGGCAGCCCCGGAGGCGGCGGGAGATGTGCCCGGAGGAGGACGGCGGCTGTGGCGGCGGCGGTGGAGGAGGTGGTGGTGGAGGTGGAGGAGGAGGAGGCGGCGGCGGCGTGGCCGGTACCGGCGGCCCGGAGGCGGCGGTGGCGTTGGATGAGCTCCGCTCCTGGTGGGAAGTCCCGGCCATCGCGCACTTCTGCTCCCTCTTCCGCACCGCCTTCCGCCTGCCCGACTTCGAGATCGAGGTGAGAGACCCGCCGGGACCCCGAACCCCAGCCGGGCTGCTTCCCTGCCGCCGCCTCCCCCGCTCCCCGTGCCCGGCGCTGGGGTAGGGAAGGAGTGGGGGGGGCACCCCCTTCCACCCCTCGGGGGTGTTTGGGGGGGGGATGCAGGTCGGGGTCCCCCCCTCCGCTTGCGGAGGATCCCACAACTTCCCCGTCCTTGCCGGGCGCGCTCGCAAACTTTCGGCGCTCCCGTCCCGGGGCGGCGGAGGCGGCGGCGGGCAGGACCCCCCCCACACATACACCCCCCCAACAACCAGGCTTCGGAGCCGGTGGGGCGCACGGCGGGGCCAGCCGCATTGTTCCGCCGGGCCGGTGTCCGCACACAAAGGTTGTTGCGCCCGACTTCGAGATCGAGGTGAGAGACCCGCCGGGACCCCGAACCCCAGCCGGGCTGCTTCCCTGCCGCCGCCTCCCCCGCTCCCCGTGCCCGGCGCTGGGGTAGGGAAGGAGTGGGGGGGGCACCCCCTTCCACCCCTCGGGGGTGTTTGGGGGGGGGATGCAGGTCGGGGTCCCCCCCTCCGCTTGCGGAGGATCCCACAACTTCCCCGTCCTTGCCGGGCGCGCTCGCAAACTTTCGGCGCTCCCGTCCCGGGGCGGCGGAGGCGGCGGCGGGCAGGACCCCCCCCACACATACACCCCCCCAACAACCAGGCTTCGGAGCCGGTGGGGCGCACGGCGGGGCCAGCCGCATTGTTCCGCCGGGCCGGTGTCCGCACACAAAGGTTGTTGCGGGGGTTGGGGGACACACACACACACACACAACGGGACGGGACGGAGCCGGTGGTGCGTCCCCCGTGCCCAAAATGGTGG
>NW_015090800.1:4190277-4193541 GCF_001431845.1 Calidris pugnax | reverse complement strand
TCCCGGTACCCCCCCCCCCCCCAGGGGTACTTGTGGTTGAGGGGGGGGGTCCTCCCAGCCTGTGCCCAAGTTGGTCCCTTTTGTTGGAGGAGGGAGGTCCCCACCTGGCCGGTGACCGCTGCGGGGTTGGGGGGTGCGGGGGGTCACAGCCGAGCCGGTCGGGAGGTGCGGTTGTTCTCCCCCCGCATCCCGGCGAGGCCGGGGGGCTGCTCCGCGGGGCACCGCGCCGCTCATTGTGCGCCTCCGCGGAACCTCCGGTGCCTTCCCCCCGGGCAGGGAGAGCTCTCGCCTTTCCTACCTTTTATACCCATTTTCCTCTGTAACTTTCTTGTGTCGTCCTTTCCCCTATCTTTTTTTTTTTTTTCTTTTTTTTTTTTAAATCCTGATTTTCGCGTGCGCGGCTAATGTTCCGTAAATATTTTGTGCTCTGGCTACAAATGTTACAAACAAAGTGTGTCCTGGTAGGAAATCTTTTGTGCTTGCTGTGAAAAGCTATTCTTGCCAGCGCGTTGGCAATAAACCGGGGTGAATAACGTGGTGGCGGCGTGTGGGGTGGGTTTTTTTTTTGTGTTGTTGTTGTTGTTGGGGTTTGGGTTTTTTTTTTGTTTTTAAAAGACAGTAATTGCCCCGTGAATGCGAATTCCAAAGATGCTTAAAAGTTCAATGGGATGCGCGGAGCCCTAAAGAGCAAAACTCCTCGAGCAGGATGTGAATTTCTGAAGAGGGGGAATCCCTTATGCGGTGCGAAATCTTGAAAGGGGATAAGGTCTCTCAATGATGCAACTTCTTGCGAAAGGGAACTCCCCTCCCCCTCCTATTGATGCCAAACCATTAAAGGGGGAGGCTCTCCCGGCCCAGCAGCGCAAAGTCTTGAAGGAACCTGAATTTACAATGATAAAAGGGCCAAGGCACTAGCCTTTCACCTTTGGAGGCAATTAGCATCTGGCTTGCTTCACAAATGAAGTAAATGTGGGCTCCCCTTTGGTTCCTGGAGCACGCTTAGGGTTGGGGGAGTTAACATCACTGGGAACAAATTAACTTGGGGGGGGGGGGGGGGGGGATGCTCGGGGTGAGGAGTGGGTGCAGACGGGTTGGTGCTGGGGGTGTCGCAGAGCAGAAGCAGCACACCCACAGCAGTCACCCAAAAACCTCTCGTGCGCGTGGACGGCCTGCGGTGTCCGGCAGGAACGGGGTCGCCAAGGATTTGTCCCGGGGACGGTGGAAATGGTGGTGAAATTCGGGACTGCTGCGAGAGGACGGATGGATGCAGCTGTCGGAACTCCATGTCTTTCAGGCACAGGGAGTAAATCTCCTGCCCCTGGCACAGTGCGGGTGGTTTCCAAACTGGCTGGTTCCTTGAAGCTCACCATCTCATTACCCTTTGCCTGGCGAAGTTCTCCCAGTCTCATCACTGGTTTCAAGGGAATGGCACTTTGCACAAAGAGCTTTGCCCAAACAGTTCTTGATGTGAGACTGATGGACAGTGATGAGATTTACACTTTTCTTTCAAAGAGAAATTTGTGTGATTTTAATTTTTTTCTTTTTTTTTTTTTTTGCTTGTACTTTATTTGGCTGCATGAGGGATGCTCTCCTCTTGATTTTGGACCTAGTAATGCCGGTGTCCATTCTGGCTGTTTGGCTGATGCCTCTGAGACAGGCTTTGAGGTTCAGGGGTGTCTGAATTGAACAGAGGTGGCCATTCTTCTAGGGGTTTAAGGCTTGAGACAGATACTATGGGGAATTAAAGCCTTAGCCGGCCATCAAAACCTGAAACTGTGCTCATCTACAAATGACATTTTCTTGCTTTATCTTTGGTTATTGTAGGGATGAGTGCTTGTGGGGCAATGCCAGCGGTTTGAGAAGTTACTGCCTGGATGGGTAAGCCAGGGTTGAGTGCCCTGGTCCATTTAGATGCAAAGTAAAACAGGTGGTTTGGGTGGACTTCTTTTCTTGTGTGTGGAAGCAGGAATGGAGAGCTGGGAGGGCTCACCTCAGTGGGTTTCAGCTGGCTGATGGTCATGCTCACGCTCCTTGAGCCTTCATGGCAAATATCTGTCTGGCTCCATACCATATCTCTAAGGGATGGCCTTGCTCTGGATGCAATTGGCTCTTCTTGAAGGATATTGCAAGGAGGGCTGAGGTCCTCTTAAATCAAAGCCTGGCTGGTGGTTTGGTTTTGGTGTTTTGTTTTTTTTTTTTCCTTTTTCTGATACTAGTGTATCTCTCACCTGCAGTTTGGTGCTAAACTCTTACAACATTGTAACAAGTGAAAGTTTGTTTAAAACTTTAATTCTGTTTGTAACAAATACCCTCCGCTCTCTTCCTCCCCCCAATTTTAGGAGAGGGTGAGGTTAGGGTTTCGCTGCTCCAGCCTCTGCAGACCTCAAACCAGACACAACCCAAGCTTTCAATATGTTAAAAAAACCAACCAAAACATAAAAACAAACAAACAAAACCAACAAAACAACAACAAAAAAAACCCCAACACAAATCCCCAGCTGTAGTTAGCTTTTGTTTTGTTTTTTTTCCACCCCTTCACTGATTTTTTTTTTTTTTTCTTCTGATGGGTCTGCCCATAGCTAGCTGGAAGGCTCTGTAATGATAGACCATCTGGACCCATCCCTCCTGTGCCGAGCAGATTTGCTGATGGTATTTGAGAAGTTTGGGGGCTTTAGTAGAGGGAGGCAGCAACGGAGCTCTTTTTATTTAATTTTTTTTTTTTTTTTTGGTTTCTTTTTAAATGCAAACCTTTCGCCCTCTACTTATTGGCCCAGAAGAAAGTGAAGCTTCCAGATGCGGAGCTGCCATCAGCAGCTGGATGTCAGAAACCTGGGAAGCAGATGTTTTGTTTGCTTTTTTTTTTAATTTTTTTTTTTTGTGCCGGACCGACGCGTAGACAACAGACTTACCGGGGAAGGGGATATCCAAAACTGGAAGAAAGGAGCGCATCCATCAGGCTGGGCCCTGGGCATTGTTCGGGGAGGGGGTGGGCGCAGCCGGCCCCCATGCTGGCTCCGGCAGATGCAGGCGCCTGACGTGGCGCAGGGCTCCTCTTTTCAAATCTCCGCCGCAGCATCTCCCGGCCGTGGACTCAGTAAGGGGTTCAGCCTCTCGCTGCCAACGGGTCAAAAGTTCAGTGGGCCAGGAGCGGGTGCTCCGGGACGCGTTGGGCTTCACGCCGGGTATTTTTTTACGTGGGTCGCTGAGGATGGGCAAGAGAGCGCTTCTGCCTTCTGGGGTGGGTTATTACTCCCCCCCCCCCCC
>NW_015090800.1:4118535-4190143 GCF_001431845.1 Calidris pugnax | reverse complement strand
TAAATATCTAAAGTACCAAAATGTGGTAAAGAATCAGTTCAGAAAATTGCCAGCCCGCCTTGGGGTTATTTTTTCCCCCCCCCCCCCCCCTCCCTTCACCCCCCGTTTAAATGGCTGCCTTGTCGGCCATCTGCTGTACAAAACTTTCATGCCACTTCAAAAGTGGGCTTGGAGATGGCGTTTGGTTTGGTTGTCGTGGCTTCTTTCTTGGTGGTTAGTAAAATCTGAGTCAAGTGGGTCTGTCCTTACCTACTCTAAGAGTATTCCAGCGGGAGAAGGTCTGGCTGTACAGGGCACATCTTTTTTTCTATTTCTTTTTTTGGTTTTTTTTGTGGTAGGCATTGCCTTGATGGGACAGAAAAGATGCTTTCCGCAGTCAAGTTAGTGCAGGCGATGATAGGGAGTGATTTGTTTCCCCTCTTCAAGACCGGACTGTAATGTGGGACACCTCTCGTGACAAAGTCACTCCTGGCTGGGTGCCCTCCCCTCTGCAACTGAAATATCCTCCTGGCAGCTGCAGGGATTGTTTGCGTCGAAAATATTAGGAGAATATTTAACGTTTTCAACCGTATTTCAGCACAACTTGAAAACACTGGACAGAAGCCAGCGTGGCTCGGCCACCCAGCTCTTTGGCATGTGCTCCCAGGAGCTGTGGGCTGAAACATTTAGGAACTTCTGCCCGGGTAGGTCGAGGGGAGGTGACTTTCCAGAACGTGCTTGAAAATAGTCAAAACATTGTTGTTAACTTAGTTTATTTGGAAAAGGGGGAAAAGCCACATTACACAGGGAAAACATAAATCTTTTCCTGTGGTTTTTAAAAGCGCCTTTGGGCAAATTGCCTCTGCTGTTAACTTCACTACAGCTTTAAGATGCTTTTCCTCGCCTCTTGCCCCTTCCTAGCACTTCTGGGGTCTGGCTCTACCTTTTAGGTACCCTCCTCCCACCCACAGACAGGGCATGGCTACTCTTGCACACCTTTTTTCCTCCCGTAGTGTGGTATCTGCCGTGTCGGTTCTTGAACAGGCTCTTTCTGTCGGGGATATTATGTGGCTGTTACGAGCCAGCGGCTGCTACTGCTCCCATGAGAGGAGGAAGAGTGTGGAGAGAGGGAGAGCTGTGTGATGGAGAGAGCAAAGAACAGGGTTTCTTCTATTTGTGCAAGCCAGATGCAGCTTTAAAAGCAAAAATGTATATATTTTTTTAAAGTGTTAAGCTCTAAATGTGTTAGAATTTTAATACTTTTTAAAAAAACTATTTTTCCTAGCGAGGAGAGGATGGCTGAGTGTGCTTTGACTTCCAGGCTGCTGTTATGTTAGGTTGTGCTGAAATTTATCTGTGGAGCCCCTTGTTATGTGCCCTCTTGGTGCATCCTTTTTGATCCATGACACCAAAACGACACAACCTTCCTGTTCTGCCAGTGGTTTTTATGGGGTTGATTGTCTAGGCAGTGTGATATGGTACCTGAGTGCTATTCTGGTCTGCTGCTGCATTATTATTTGTATCACAGTAGCACGTACAGCATCTACTGATGCCTCATCGTGTTGTATCATAGCTGAGATGGCCAGGTAGTTTCCCTTCAGAAGAATTTAGAAGCTAATTAAGATCAGTGCAACAAGTACGTGCTGATGAAAGTGTCAGTGAAATCATGTAGGTAAACTCCAGTCACGGAAAGTCTGAATTCAACACCTCTTCAGTAGAATATATAGTTCAGGCATTAGGATGTCCATCCCTCTCACCACTAGCCCATTGGCTGTAGGCAATGTTAAAGTGGAAGGGAGAGGGACTGAAATGAGAGTGAACAATAGGTCTGCTCACTAAAAACTTAACTCTACCATAAAGCACCCGGCTTTAGAAAAAGCAAATTGTCTGAGGAAAGGTAGAGTAATTGGCAGTGCGGGGAGAGGGGCTGTGTGGTGAGTAGACAGGGTCGGAAAAAATGATGGACTTGAAACATGTTGAAAAGAAAAAAGCATCAGTCCCATTGTGAGGAGAGACCCGTTTATGCACCGCTGTGATTTAGGTTATATACCATGGTGGCTCTGCTTCCCCCTGGGCAGCATCAGCTTCATCAGCTTAGAGGGTGTGAGCTGGGTATTTGTTGTTTGAAAATCACGTTTAAAAAACAAAATGAAATGGAGGGTTAGTATTGTTTTTATTGTTCTTTCTACCTGTCCCTTCCACTGTGTGGTTTAGTCGCTTTGGCAGCGCCTCATCCCTCTCCCCGTCTCTGTTCCAGCAGCAGTTCTCACTTTGCTGGTCTTCACTTTTGCTGCCTTAGTTATTCTGTTCATAATAGAATCATTAACACTCTACACGTCAGTATTGGGCTCTAGAGTTCATTGAGATTAATGGAGGGGGGGAGGCAGAGAGATACTTCTCAGAGCAGTTGTTTCAAGTGGTCTGCAAATTGGAAAGCATTATATCAGTTTCCATTTCAAATGCAAGTCACATCTTTCCCAACTGTAGATCTTAAACTTTTTAACAAGTGTTTACATTTTATGCAATGAGACCAGTGTAATTGGGTACAAAAAAAAAAAAAAAAAGAGGAATAGGTAGTTCAGGAGGCTGATATGTGAGTTAAAACATGATCTTAAGCCTCTGAAAAGGAACGAGAAGTGACTGCACACAGCCAAAGGGTGTCTGAACAATGGATAAGGAAGGTTATTTTGACAGCAACTTTTTGAATGGATCCGACTTAGGTGACAGGGGAGTCGGGGAATGACTGTAGCGGTGGAAGGCAGAAGAGAAAGAGGAACTCGCTAAGAATTGTGGAGATTTGGATGGAGTACGTGGGAATTGATAGTACAGACTTTCTGTGGTGTTAGTAGTTGGAGGCAATTGCCTCTTCCGCTAACACAGCTGACTCTGAAAAATCATGTATGGTGTTAGCTGAAGTGTTTCTGTGCCCACAAGTTTAATGGTTTAAGCTGAACTTAATTAAAAACCAATTTAAGATAATCTGGTGCAAGTCTTTCCCTTCTAGGGAAAGAAAAAAAAAAAAGCTGTTTTGTGTAGTAGCTTAAATATGACTTTGCAGTTTGCTTTGTTTACAAAGACTCTGCCACAAACCTGTACCAATTTAATACAGCTGAGGTAAACTTCTGGCGGCCTGATTCAGATGCTCTGTGCAAAGTTTGTTGCTTTTGGAATTCACTCTGACCAAACCAGCTAAAAGCAACACCTTTAAAGTGTTGCAGCTTTAGACGGGGACCTGCTTAACTGCGGTCTTTCTCTCCCCTCGAATAATGCCGGCAGAGCTGTGCCATTCTGCCCCTGGCATCTGTTAAGTGCCTGCATGAAGGGTGAAGAATTAACTTTTGTAATGGCAATGGATGCTTTCATAGACTTCTTTCAGGCAAAAATCTCCTCGAGGAAAGGGCTAGAGGCAGAAATGACAACAGCCGGGCAGTTAAAAGTTCCCGAATTAAAAATTTATCCTTATTGTAGCTAGGTATGAAAATTATTATTTTATTTTTTTTTTTTTCCTCCCTCCTCGTTACCAGAAGCAACAGCATCTGCTGTGGTGGTGGGAACAATGCAGCCTAGTGATTCCTCCTTCCTTACAGTAGAGAATCCTGTTAAACACACAAGGCTGTGCCTCAGAGTGTATCCTTTCAGCAGGCTTGTTCCTTTTAATGGGTGCCCATTCCTGGGGTCTCCATTGTTTCACCAACAATAGCACTGGGGGCAGCTGATTTGGTTGACAGAAAATGTGTTAATTTAACAGATCTATTCCCTTTAGCCGGTCTCCTTCCTATTGTGCCCCAGTTCTCCCCCAGTTCCTGGGGAGGAGGGCCCCGAGAGCAGGGTCTGTTAGGTGGAGGGCTCCTGCAATTAGGAGGGGTTTGCGGCCTTTTGTGTGAGGAACAGAAAACAGCTGATGGGGGGGGAAAAGTGTGGTTTGCTTACTGCCAGAGCACACGGTTTTCTGCTTTTTTTTGGGGGGGTGGCTTATAACTCCACCTTTACCGGGGAATGGAGGGCTAACTTGACACTACGGGCCCATGGCAGTCAAGGTCTTTGCTTTGCTCCGAGGTGGCCTCGCAACCTGACGTGGCGACTGCTTTCCGAGCTGGCTCGGATTCTTGACCAACTCTTTATAATCCTCATCCCTGGGGAAAGCAAAGCTGCTGGGATCAGGCAGGGTAGGGCTGGCTGGGAGAAGGCGGCCTGTAAAATTAATACTGAACAATTTGAGACGTGAGGGCTGTAACGGTCCTCAGGCCACCTCCGCCACCAGTTTAACGCGGTTTGGGGGACTGGTCCGATTCAAGTGGTTGCAAGCTCTTCCCACTGGCTCAGCTCTTTCCTCTAGTAACGTACGAGGTGGTGGTTTATTACGCCGGGGTGGTGGAGCTGGTGTGTTCAGCCCGGTGGGAAGGAGGGCACACGTGCCGCCGAGGGAGCAGTGAAACCTGAAGCTTTGGTTTCAGGGTCTGCTGGCCACCAGAAGGACCATCACGGTCTCTTTCAAGCTCTTCCCCTGGCTGTGCTTCTGCCTTTGTGGTATGTCCCTTCCCAGGCACCAGCCCAGCTGCTTTCTGGGTCCCAGCTGGGCTTTTGGGGGGGTTGCTTTTGGGGGACCTCCTGCTTTTGGCAGCAGCAAGCTGCTGGGTCGATCCACCATGGCTTTTGAAACTCTAGCCTTACTTTAGCTCTGGTTGCTGAGGGTAGTGATGGAAAAGGAGCTCTGGAGGGTCTTTTTCCTCCTCTTTGGTTAAGCCGTTAATTCTCTGGCTCTTTCTCTCCAGCTAAGCCTGCTGTAAAGGGGCTGGAGCTTTACACGGCCAAAGCTTGGAAGGCAGAGCCAGTTTGCTTGTTTCTGGGGAACCCTGTACACAGGGAGTTGTGTGGTAGCGAAAATATTTATATATCCATAACACAAGGCAAAGAGGGTTGTGGTTGGTTTTGGTTTGTGGGTTGTGTTTTTTTTTCCCTTGCTTGGGTTTTTTGTTTGTTTTAGGAGGCAAAGGGTGAGAGTTCACTTAAAGAGCTTGACTCTTAATAGAGCTTGTCATTGTCGCTAATATAAAACAAATGATGAGCATGGGAGAGGAGTCAAAGGCTCCCTCTTCTGGTGTGCTGGGAAGGTTCAAATGCTGAAAAATACACAAGAAGGGGGAAAAAAACAGCAAGCGAGACCCCTTCTGTGCTTTCCTGTGGTATTTTAAGACCTTGCTTAGGCCTAACGCTAAGCCCAGCATGTAAGTTGCTTCGTGATCCCTGACTAAGTAACATCCAGGTTGCTCTGTAAAAGTGAAATGCATTTTCAAATGCAAACTCCATTGTACTCACAAGTAAAAGTGAGTCCTGGTTTCAGGAGGGTTCCCAGTCTGAACGTCCAGGACGGCAGCCCTTCACATCCCCACGTCTGACATTTCTCACTGCTTCTCTTTACTTGGTCTCTTTCCTGCATCCTCCTCTCGCAAAGATCGTGTGGGTCCCAGGCCACATGTATGCATTGACATGTAGACATGTTTGGGATGATTGCAGGGGCCAAGTAGGGTGAGGACTCTCTGTAGAAACTGCGTGTAGCGCTCCTGTTGCTTTTGCTTGAGTCAGCCAAGAACTCAGAACTTATTAATCAGTGATTGATGGAGAAATGAGCGCAAGGAATAATGTTTGGTTGGGATTTTTAGATGAGTTTCCTAAAAATCCTTGTATAAAGTGCAGTTGGGAGTACTTCTGAAATGAGTAGGCTTTCAGGGCATTAGAGAAGTGACTTTTTTCTTTCTTATTTTTTGTATTATTCACTGGAGAGGTGGACACCATGTGGCCATTTTCCCTGCGGTGTGAGTGTGGGCTCATCAGCAGTGTCTGGTGGAACCTGAGGATGTGAATTCTCAAGCTGCCTTCCCACGGCAGCTCCTACCACCCATCACGGATGGTGGTAAAACTGCTCACCCAGATTAAAAACCACAACTCTTTTTTTGGGGTTTTTTTGTTGTTGGTTTTTTTTTTTTTTTTTTTTAAGTGAGATATGTCTAACCAGGAGTGGTTGCCCCAGCCATATCCCTCCTCAGCCCCACAAAAGGGTTGTACCAGCACGACTGAAGCCTCGGCACAGGAATGGAAACAGGCAGCGGGGAGGGGAAGGGCTTTTTATAGCTGACCCTTCTGCTGAAAGAAACGCTTATCACACTGCAGCCCTGGGTAGCAGGTGGAGTGAGACTGCACAGGTAACAAGAGGTCATGCAGCAAGGGGGGCACCTGGGGAAGAACCCTAATCAAGCCCTTTGAAGGGTTTTTGGGGGTTATTTTTTTGGTACTAAATCAAGGCTTGCTGTAGTTCTTTTCTTTTTTTTTTTTCAGTTAACATTGTAGTTAGAAGAAATTTAAATTAAAGTTGATGGTAGTCAACTTTAAATTGTCCTTTAAGTGATCTTTTAAATTGTTCCTGCTAAAGTCAGACCTGAACATGCAGTTGAAATCAGTTGAATTTCACTGTAGCTGACTGTCTTGCACACACACACACAAAAAAAAAAAAAGGGGAAAAGTTTTATTATCTTTTGTAGAAATGGCAGGCTTTTCTCTTTTTTTGGGGAAAATGGTTTGTTTATTTAAAAGTTCTCCTTTTTGTCACCCAGTGAGGCAGGTATCTATCCATCAGGATCTGCTTGCCTGTGCTGAAGAGGCTGGAGCAGCTTGCCTTGTCGGACAGGGCAGCCATGTAGAATAAACAGGGAATAGCAGTCTCAATTTCCTTTCTTTCAGCCCGATACAAGGTGCCGAGGCACAGAAGACTATTTTGCCCTTAAGATAATTGTGTGTTGGAGAGGATCAAAGGGCTTGAGAGGGGTTGGGGTTTTTCTTTTTTTTTTTTTTTTTGGTTGAAAGGGGATTTTCTCCATGGACAGCTGCAGTAGTGCATTAGTAGTGCGATGGATTATCTTTCCATGATCTGTAGGATCTCAACCAGCTATTGGGGGGCCCCTGCCGAAGGCTGCTGCTTGGGGGAGGCAGAGTGAAAGTCTCCTGTAACAGGGGGAGACCCGTAATGCCTGGGAGCTCAGACCACTTGACTCCCCCTGCCCCAGCAGGACGGATGGTGCTGGGTGGATATTCTTAGACTGCAGATAGCGCCGGGGAGGATGGGGAAAGGCAGCCCAGCTCTCGGTTATGATTAACTGCAGCTGATGCCCTGCATCCACCCTGCTCTCCGATGGAAGTGCTTATTAAGGAATGTGAGAAGGGAGACGATTCCAGCTGCTGCGGCATCCCATAAAGGGCAATGTGTAATTTGGGAGGGTGTTACGAGTCCCTCGGCGGAACAAACTACTCACTGTAGTAAGTGTCTGACCTGCCAAACCCCTCGGTCGTTCTCATTTTGGGAAGTTTTGGATGATGGCTGATCCGCAAATAGCCATGGCATTGCGAGGGAGTCCCTCCACGTGCATGGATGGGTATCTCCATATCCTTGCTCTGGTGCAGGGGAGGGGGGTGACAGCGCATGTGGCCTGACTCTGGAGGGTGGCAAGAGGGGATGGGACAGGGCTTGGTGCTATCAGAGGTGGAGATCAGGTCATGCTGTGTGCCTCCCTGACCTGGTTTCAGGGCTGGGGGATGAGGGGGCTGGAATGTGCAGGGCGGCGGAGCTGTCAAGGAATGCGGGTCCCCAGGTGGCCACTTCAGTCCCTTGTGCTTAAGTGGGGCTGGAATTGCATCTGTGTGCTGGTTAATCAGTGTTGGAGCAGCTCTACCTCGGCAGGTTCTCCCGTGTGCCCGTCCTGAGGTAGCGGGATGCCAGACGAACAGGGGTAACAATAATATCTCAGTAGCCAATAAACTCCCCCTCTTGGCATTTTTAGCATTTTCTGCTAACTTGAGGATAGGAGTTTTATCACTTCTGAGAGTTTATTTTTTTTTAAATGTCTGTGTGAATAGCAAAGCACAAGCTGGGAGGAACCCAGCTTTGAATTTCAGGGCTGAGTTTTTTTTCAGTTAGAAAGACTTGTCTTTTTATTTTAGTAAGCGGGACTGGTTTCAGAATTAAAGGATGAGCATGGACCGCCATATGATGTTGTGTTGTTTTTCCTTGGAGGAGTAACTACAATTTATAATCATTGCCTAGTCCGTAGCCAGTTGGCAGGAAGGCTGCTGTGAAGGGATTGATTATTAGTGGATGCTTCATTGTGCTGTCCAAGCCTGAATTTCTTGATCTAACCGGTTCCCTTCATTTGGAATGGCTGCAGTCAGCAGAGAGGAGAGAGGGAGATACGTCTTCCCTCTCAGCAGCGCTGTTTCTTGTTTCATGGGGTATGCTCAGGAAAAAAAGGGTCAACAAAAAGTGTCAACACTTCAGCGTTCTCATAGAAAGCCAGCTGGCTGGCTGGCCGGCTGGGGACTGCTCGCAATTTTTCTGCTTCCTCTTGGGATTCTCTCTGTGTTCGCTTTCAGCGTGGTGACTTAAACAAAACTCACGCCCGGCGTGAGCATCCTTGAGGCCCCGCTCTCTCTTCCTGGGAAATGCACCGGTGGAGTGGAAACGTCACCGGAAAGGTGATCCTAGGGCTTGGAAATGGGAATGAATGCCCGCCCGGCGGTGCTGGCAGCTGCGGTGCTTGGAGCTGAGTTAGCATTTAAACCGGCAGTGGAGGACCTCGAGAAGTACCAGATGCAGCAGCACAGGCTTGAGCTTGGACAGCAACATCTGTCTCCGGCTCCTCGGATAAACGCTGGGATGGATGCTGAACCACATCCTGCTGCGGCTCCTCTGATAACCCTGGGCTAGCGCATTAAAAGTCAGCATATTAGCAAGTTAGTTAGGCAAAAGCATAGTGGAATAGCCTGTGCTGCTCTTCTGGAAAGGGAGTTTCCGAGCCAAGCCTGAGCAGGAGCGGTGGTAGAAGTAAGAAGCCGATGGAGGAGGTGGTGTGGTGGGCTTGGGCTGGGCTGAGCACCCTGTCTCCACTGCCTCGCTGAGTGGTAGAGATTGGAAGAGGACAGCTGAGCTAATACTTTAAAAGCGGAGGGGTGGGAGACTCCACACCAGGTCTTGGAAGTATGATCCTGACCCCCTGCTTTCCTCCTCCTTTTCCTCCCCCACTCCCAAAGCCCCTCTCTTGTGTGGAAGTGTCCCAGTTCTTGCAGCTGTGTTAATTGTAATGGGTCATTTAGTCCTGAAATCCCTGTTTAAAAGGGGCAAGTCCTTGCCTCGTGTGACAGCTGCCGCCTTGCACTTTTCCCCAGGCTGGAAATAACTGCATATGACACAGGAGCAGAGCACGGCATGGGGGAGGGAGGAGGGTTTCTGGCTTCCTCTTAGTGCTGTAATGGCTTTGCTGTGTGGCTCTTCTCCCATGTGGACCATAGCAGAGTCATGCCCCACATATTTAGCAGATCTCTCTGTTGGCAGTGCCTAGGCAATATACTAACAGCCTGGCGCTCTCTGGGCTCTGGCCGACTGGAGCCTTCCTGGGCATCTGGGAGAGCCAGGAGAAGGGACACGAGGTGGTGGTGACACAGGACGCTTGCCTGGAGCATCAGGGAGCCTCTCTGGAGGCAACGCTCTCACCTCTCTGGAAGGGGGAACCACGCTGTTCTGTCCAGAGGCAGGGACAACGAGAGCGAAGGCAGAAAGGTTTCCACTCTCTGCTCCCATCCCCTCTCCAAAATCCAAAAAGCCTTCAGCCCATGGAAACCTGGCCAGCTTTTCCTTCTAGCTGAAGGGCTGTCTCCTGATTGGAATGACAGCTTTGAACTGGAAGACATTATTTCATTAGCGTGCTAATCAGATACAGAGATTACCTGATTGGCTACTTAATAATTAAATGAAGTTGCCTGTAATTCTTTGAGCACACAGAGAACTAATTAAATTAACCCTTCACTGCCCTGTGTGCCTGGGGTGCACTTGTGTGAAATGGAGAGGGCGGCTTCCCCAATGTGGGGACTATGAGCAGAAGGGGGTGATGGTCATGAAGTGGCCAGTGCTGGACTGCCAAGATGGTCTTGTCTTCTCGAGAGCCTGGAGAGGAGAAGATGACAGGCTGTTATACCCTCTAGTTTAGGCCTACCTAGTATGTGATCAATACATCTGGCGATGCTCTACCAACAAAGCCTGTCCCCACATAGCCTAGAGAATGCACTGGGCTTATGGAAGCTGGTGCCCAGGCATGTGTTGTACACCAGCGGATGGCTTTATGTCACCTAATGAAGAGCAAAGTATTAGCTAAGAAAGATGCACTTCATGGTTCTCCGGGAGAAACAGTCAAGCAGAGATCAGGTGTTCTCCTGTGCCTTTGAAGCATCCCCACACATCCCTGTGTGTTTGGGGCACACAGCCCCAAACGAGCCAGGTTGTCCCCATGTATTTGACAGGATTAAACTCCTTGTTGACCAACTAATTCTACTATTTCAGTGGCTGATTGAGGAACTGTATTTTGTGCACTCTCACAGGAATACAAGTATATTTGCTATAGTTTAAGGAGGACACAGAAGACACTCTATTTTCTATTGCTTCATAGCTAGGGTGAAGAGTCAACATTTATTATTATTTTTTTATCCATTTTTAGTACTGAGCACTGGGTTGAGGTAAGAGGAAAGCTACCTTATAATAATCTAACTCTGTTCCCTTGCTGTTGCCACCGTCTCCTTCTAGACTTTGCCCATACATGTTAAAATGAAACTGTCAAATTAAGCACATTTCACTGTCATCGAAGACTAAACTTGGCAGAGAAGAGCCCTTGGACCTTCTGGCCTAAGTTAACCACGGCTGGTTTCCTCTACCCAAGTAAGGAATTGCTGTTCCTCCATGCAGAACAGCTTTCCCCTTGCCCACGGTCTGTGTTGTTGGATCTGCCCTCTTCTGCCTTGAATATCGGTGATAGCAGCCATGCCCTCAGAGTCAGCCGATTGGAGGGATAAATATCTGAGCTGCTGCTGCTTTGTCTTTAAAACCTGGCTTCCACATGACAGGCAGCCCCGAAATGCCTGCTAAAACAGGTCAGGAGAAAACAGGGAGGATGGGAAACAAAAGGGCAGCTTTCAGGGTAATTAGGTGGTTGTGGTGCTCCCTCGGGTAGGGAGCATCCGCTGGTGAGAAATGATCCCCCCGTGTTGACTCTCTACAGATGTGGGTATGCTGACAGGGTTTGAGAGAAGAGCAGAGAAAGCAAAGAGAAGGGCCAGTACGCCTTGGGATCATGAGTCCCTGTTGATCCCTGAGACGACAGGACTAGAGCAAACGGCCTCAAGTTGCACCAGGGGAGGTTCCGTTTGGATAGTAGGAAAAATTTTTTCACTGGAGTTGTTATCAAGTGTTGGAATGGGCTGCCCAGGGAAGTGGTTGAGGCACCATCCCTGGAGGTGTTCAAAAGACGAGTTGACATGGTGCTGGGGGACATGGTTTAGTGATGGTGGTTTTTTGGTTTGGTTTGGTTTTTGTCAGAGTTAGGTTGATGATTGGACTAGATGATCTTGAAGGTCCCTTCCAACCTAGATGATTCTATGATTTAGCATCTCCCCTTCCAAGGGAAGGCATTGGACCTGTTCTCCTTGCCAGCTGCCCCATGCCAACCTGTGGCAGACCCAGGTACCCAGCTCCAAGTCCTAGCTGGGGTCTCTGGGATGGTGCTGCCCCCATTTTGTGTGCGAGTGGGCAGGCATAGATCTTAAAAGGGTGGGTTTGGGGGGAGACAGGGGAAGTGTACGTTCAGCATATGCAGGGTCAAGATTGAGCCCAGCTGCAGAAGCCAGTTAGTTTTTAGCATTATTAATATTTGATGGTGTCCTGTTGTTAAAGGGCAGTAAGTAAGGCTATAGCAGGTCTGTGCCTGGTCTGTTGTTGCAATAAAAAGCTATTTTCTGAGGAGGTTTCTGAAACAAAGGATATTCTAGCATGTGGTGGAAGTGGCCATTTAAATGCATCTGACCATAAAGATGCTGCCTGCCAGCGATTTTGATGTGGGAGCTTGTGGGACCCACTCCTGTGGGTAAAATCATGCTCCACAGGACAGAGCCTGAATGGGGGAGATTCGGGTTTGGGGCTGGAGTTCAGGGAGGCTTTTTACTTCTTGTGTCCTCCTCTTTGTTTTTGTTTATGGGTTTACAAAATCAGATTAGCATTTCAATGTTGGAGGGGAAGGCCCTTAGGGTGTGGTGGAAGGCGACCTGGCTGAGCCGGTTTGGGATTACTGCTCCTTTCCCAGCAGCCGGCATCCTTCCCGGACTCCGGTGAGGAGCAAAGCCTGAGGCTTCTCTCCCTGTTGGGAATGTGCCCAAGCTGCAGCTATATCCCTCCAGCTGAATCTTAAGGTGGATGGGCAGTGTCGTCTCGAAGGGTAATTAGCCTTCTTTTCAGGCAAGGATAATTTTTTTTTATTGTTTTAAATGGTAGCACAAGTTCTGTTGCGGGGAAAAAAATAATAACACCAACCAACCCAGCTCTGAATCCAGAAGCCTTTTACTTTTTTCTGTTTGTAGCTGCTGATCTAGTAGATGTCGCCTGTCCACAAACTTGGCTTTGCTTTAAATCCCAGCAATCTCACATCCACAGTCCTATTACTTTAATAAAACGGTGTATTGAATAAACCAGAAGCCTTTGCCCCTTTCCTCCCTGTCAGACATAATGCTGTGTTCAGTCACAGCGGTGTAAATTTGGAGCGAGTCCAGCGGGTTCGTGTCGACGTACTCCAGATTTACGCTGTAACCGCGGAAAGGAGCGTCTCGTCTGAAACCCAAGTTTTATCGTTGGGATATCCCCTGTTTGTTAACTAGAGCTGCTGCTCCATGTGGTAGCCAATCTGTATGCTGAATAGGGAATGCTGTACAAACGGTCTTACGTGCTCCTGTAACGCAAAACTGTTGCATGTGCTTGAGCCTGCAAGCTTAACATTACACAAGAAGGTTAACTTAAGCATAAGAATTTATCTCTATTGCTTCCTTAGTCTGGAAAAAAGTGGAATTTATTTTTTTTTTTAATCTCACCCCCCCCCCCCCCCCCCGTTTTGCTGCTAACTTTTAATTTTGATCCTCTACCCGTACGTATATGCACACAGGCATTTCTGTTTAAAACCTGTGGTTTTAAACTTACCAACAGAATGACGTGGCTGTTTTGCAGGGTCTGTGCTCTGGGCACGTTCTGTGAGTGGCATCCAGAATTGGGAGAATGGTGATTTTAAAAGCAAGAGTGATTATTTTTTTTTTTAACCCCCCCCCCCCCCCCCCCCAGTTTGATTAAATAGCTCATATGGGTATGTCGCCCACTGTGAAGAGTGCACCATATTCTTTGGTGAAAAGTCAGTCTAAAAAATCTTCCCAGCTTGTGGCTATTAACAAAAAGTGTTTTGAGTCTGAGTCAAAAATATTTCTGTAGGCTAGTTTCACCTTCTTGGCTGTCTTAGGTCAACTTCTGAATTTTTTTATTCTAATATAAAATTTTATAACTGCTAGTACTGTGTGCTGCCTCTTTTCTCGTGCTAGGGCACTGTGTACACCTTAATTCCTTGCTCCCCTCCATATTACTGTTTGTCTGCTGTCTGGGAGAGAAGTCATTCAGAGTGCCAATATGTTAAGCTGTTGAGAGAATGGGGAGAGATGAGATGAAGGTATTGTTATGCTGGAAGGTGTTAATTGGTGCTATCAACCACTTGTTTGATTTCTAGACAATTACAGCAGTGCTTGAAGTTGTGGCTGAGCTAAACAAATGGCAGGGGCTCTGCAAGTTCCCCAGTTTTTCTCTTTTTTGGAGTGCTTATTTCCCCACTGCCACCCACAAAAATTGGCAGGGCTATACCCAGTTGAGCCAAGAGGATGTGCCTGGTTGCTGAGTGAGCTGGCCATACTGCACAAAAGTAATCACACTGAGTGTGAGCCCTGGTGGCCTGGCACAGGCAGGATGAGGAGCAGGGGATGGGTAGGGGATGCTGAACTGCAGGAGGATGTTTCTGGGTTCCTTAGGAGCAGAGGAACAAATGAACAAGGGTGATGTTTTCTTCTGTGATGTTTCCTGGTTAACGGGCAGATGCTTGACATTATCTAGGGTAGAGCCTCCTTGTAGGACGAATACCCAGCTGCCAAATAAAACCTTTTATTTGTAGCCTGGGACTCTTGCCCAGAGAGAGGGCAAGTGAGAGTCTCCATTCCTCCCCCTGTAGGATGGGTGTATGAGGTCAGCCCTGTGGCACCAGAAGAGTGGCTTGCTCTTTTGCAACTGAAGAGGAGGAATCCTCTCCTCGGCTGCCCTTTCCCTTTTAGCCTAGCTAAAGTAAGGAGTTAGTAAGGAGGAAGTAAGGAACCACCTGATTTCCCTGATTTATTTTTTTTACTTATTCATGGATGTAATCAGCAGTGGGATGGAGAGTGGCACCTGCAGCAGCTTGGACACAGTTTAATTTTAGCCTGCGTACGTTAATGCCTCCTTCTTCCATCAAAAGGTCCAAGGTGTGTTGAACATTACTCAACCATACCTTTGTGTGGACCGCTTAGCATTCGTATAAACACATGCATCCAACCCCAAATGCTTGTTCATCACATTCCTGTGGTCCTGATGGGTGGAGTATCACCACCCTGGTGTCCCACCCCGAGTGTAATGGCTTTGCTTGTTGCTTTTCCCGATTGTTCTTGGTGCACACCTGTTTTTTTCCTATGTTGTACATGGAGAACAGGGTGAAAGAAGGCATCTGAACAGAGAGAGGTGGTGCTAAACTGAGGCTAAGACCTTGAAGGGTGTAAATGATCTGTGAAGACCATTATGAAGGGAAAGGCAATCAAGACTTGATTTCAGGAAAGACTGACAAGGAAACCCCAAAATAGAATCACAAAAATATATAGTCAGAAGGAACCTCTGAAAGTCTCTAGTCCAACCCCTTGCTTGGATTGAGGCTGTCTCCAACAGTAGGTCAGGTTAGCCACGGTCGAAGAATGCATAATGCTTTTCTTGGTTCTCTTCCCTTTTCCCACCCTCCAAAAAAGAGAGCAGAATTGTCACAAGACTTGTTTTAAGAGAACATTTAGCAATGCACAATCTAAGCTTGGGCAGAAGGGTAGCTGGGAAGCACGGGTGCTTAGTTCTGAGGCAGGGATGCACCTTTTGCTGGTGGTTTTTTTTTTCTTTTTGAAACTCCACTTGAACTGTGATTAATAAGACAAGGTTGGAAAGTGCCAGTTCTTTTTCTCATTCTGTAGGGATTAGTTTGCCTTTGAGGGATGGCTGTTGCCTGTGCACTGATACCTTACTTCAGGAGTCATTATGCAAGCACTCCAAATGGGACCTGTGGGTAAGGAACAGACAAAATAGCAGCTGTTGCTGTGCCAGAAACGCCTTAGACCAGGCAGGAAGATATTCTTTTTATTATTATTGAGACCAGATAGCCCAAGATTTCTGGCCTTTGGGGTTTTTTTTTAAGACCTAGCTCATTTCATCTGCATGTACATGCCCAAAAGCCCTAGGTGACTGTCTAGTCCCTGTGTCCCTAGCAGCACTTTCTCAGGTATGCAGCACAATTCTTTGTGGGGACACACTGAAATAGGTCAGGGTGCTGATCTGGCTGGTGGATAAAAAAAAAAATAAATAGCTAAATACCTCAACACCCCTTCCCTCCAGTTATTTTTTGCCTGGATTAGTTTTATGAGCTGGCTCATAGAGTGGCCCAGCAAACAGTTGTGCCGGCCATACCATGGTGTAGGAGTTGGAACAAGCAGTGGGGATGAGAAAAGGGGCAAGAATAATTTAGTGTTCAAAGTGGACTGTCGTGTCAGACTGATCGTGCAGGGGTTCATGACTGTCAGTGGAAAGAAATTGATCTTTGAGAGATGAGAGGAGTCTATTTTAGAGCGGAATGAATCACTCTGAAGGTGCTCTCTCTTTCTCTATGGGTGATGGAGAGGAGGAACTGAGTGCACCAGCTCAGAGAAGACATCGAACTTGAACCTCGTTTTTTGACTCTAATATTTTAATAATGAAAATATTGGCTGACGTTCATAATGCTTCACCTTCAGTGCTGTTGTAAATACAGAAAATGTCACTAGCTAGAAGCTGAATCCCAAACTTCTTAACAGGGCAGGTGTGAGCAATAGCAATACCATGAAAATCCAACCCCTAACTGTAGTGTAACTGGTTGAAGAGCTAACTCAGCTCGGTGGGGGGAGAAATCCCCACTTTTAACTGCTTGCCTTTGGGCAGGCTGCCCATAAAACAGGGCTGTTCCTGCATGCTTTCCAGTGTTTCTGTCCTGCAGTGAGGGCTTCAAAGAGCAGTGTTCTCTGCTTGCCTGCTAATGTAATTTGTACTTGATCTCAAGTGGTTGCGATGGCAGAGAAGGTGTCTGCTTCAAACCGCTGCCGTGACGTGGTAGTGAAGGGTTTATTGTGCATTATTGTTTGCTGTGTTGAAACCGATGCTAAATGATTACAAATTCAATTACTTGACAGGAAACTGTAGATTTACAGTTGTCTGTGCAACCTTTAATGCATCGCCTTGTACCTGCAGATGATGGTTGGTTTTAATTACGGGGTCATATGCTTTTTCCATGGGAGAATGGCAGCACTCGCTCTGTAGGGCAGATGGTGCTGAGAGTATAAATCAAGGCAGCGCACCGAAGGAAGCTGTTAGCTGTGTGGTTCTCACCTCATTTGCTGAAGGAGTTTAAAGGTGGGCAGGACGTGAGAGACGGGAGCTGCTGGGGGAAAGGAAAAGCTGTCTTTTGGCAAAGTGAGGGTGTAGTGCCATAGAGGTCTAGCCAGCGGCGAGGCA
The DNA here is from genome assembly GCF_001431845.1 of Calidris pugnax. Lineage (NCBI taxonomy): Eukaryota > Metazoa > Chordata > Aves > Charadriiformes > Scolopacidae > Calidris > Calidris pugnax. Next base: position 4,173,453 of record NW_015090800.1, on the reverse strand, counting down.
GGTGTGAGGTCCTTGGTTCTCCCTTCTTTTACTGTTGTTCCTAAGCAAAGAGATCACAGCCCCTTGCTTGAAACCCAGAAATGATTCAGGCTTCAGAAGCTAAATTTTGGACTTTCAGTTTCTAAATGAAAGTATTTTGGTCGTCTGGCTTACAGTGAAGCCCTCAAGTGTGTGGAAGAGGTGTAGGAATAGAGGAATAAGGATGGTTTTTGCCAACAGAAACATACTGATGTGGCGTTGCATGTTCATCTCGGCACTCATCTCTGTTGCAGGGACCCAGACTGGCTTATGGCTCTGGGTGAGTTGCTTATGCCCCACTTCTCACAAGAAACCTTCATCTTTCACCCGGCTTTACGCTCTTGAAGGTGTATTCCCACCACATGAATTTTGTGGCAGTGCTCTCCTCTGAAGCAGCTCTGGACATATGCTCCCCCTTCCAGCTGTTAGCAACACAGCTGTTTGTGAGCTATTGTGGGAGCTGGTAAAGAGCATAGGTGAAGCTAAGGGACACCTGAATGTGGCCCCAGATCACATCACAGACAGGCAAAGGCTCCTTCACCCTCTGTTTGTGCTGCAGAGCTCCAGCTTGGGGCCCTGGTTCCTTCCATACATCTCCATTCCTGGCTGCTGGTCATCCAGGTGATCTAGATATGGTTGTGTTCTTTGTTCACTGAATTATCCAGCTGAGGACCTTTCACAGATGCCAGCCAGTCCAGGGCTAAACTGGAGAGGTGTGTTAAAAATGGCAGGGGGGGTTTGTCCTTGGTAGTGCTCTGTGGCATTTCTGGCTCAGCACCGACCCTCCTGAAGCTGTCTTAACTGTACTGCCAAACTTTTAGCTTTAGAAAGTGCCCGAGAGCTCAGTGCTGGAGTTGAAATTAGTCACGGTGCTGCAGGGAAGAGCCAGCCTCTGCTGCAGGTTCTCCGAGTGGCTTTGGTCGAGGCACCTTTCTCTCCCTTGCTTTCCCTGCCTCTGGGGTGTACTGCTACCTACCCACTTGCTTGTAGTCCTGGGAAAAATAACAATTAAATCTCTGTTGTATTTTAAATGCTGCCATAAAAATGCCAAGCATGAGGCTTGTGGGATTCTTTTTGGGGGTGGGGAGCAATCTCAAATAGAGGTGCAGCCACTGGATGCTTAAATGGAACAGTGAATTTTGCTAGTATTGGTCTTTTTTTTTTTTTTTTTTTCACCCTCTAATTTCTCATTGTCAAATCAGATTAAAAATCATTAACTTGTAAATAGGTTGAGAAAAGAATTAATGCTTGTTGGATTGAGATACTATGTGGACGCCACCACAGCAAAAGGTCTGTGAAGCGATTAATAGCTTATTTGGTGGCTGGGCTTCGAAATGATGTAGCAAATTAGGCATAGGGATACATAAAGAATAAGAAGGATAAAAATCAATATTGAACAGCTGTCTTTACTTCCTAGTCTCACACTCCCGTGTACTGAATGAAGTGTAATGGAGATGTATGTGATTACTCATTTAATAACTACTACAAAGGGCTTGAATAATGAGACAGACCTCAGGTCGTTTTTACAGTCCTAAAAGTGGTTTTTCCTTCTTCACACGCTGTCACCTGAACTGTTAGGGAGGGTCAACAGTCTGCACTGGTGATGTGAAAGAAGCAGTAATAAGTGAAGCCGTGTGGCAGTGTAAAAGCCAAAATACTCCACTTAACGAGTGAAGAACGAAATGAAGCTTTGGGTGTCCTCATTTGGGTGAGGACAGGAGGGAACAGGGAAAAAAAAGTGAGAGCTGATAGAGAATGTGGAGAGAGGGATTTGTCTGAATCAGAGACATGCAGGGTATCGTACTGACTGTAGGTCTGGACTGTCGTGGTATGAGATGGCTTTCTGGCTGTGGGATTACCAACAGACTCAGAATTATAGGATATACAACTCTGACTCAAAAGACATGATTTTTCTGATAGATGTCTGTAAGACTTATCTTTTTCCTTTTTAACAGCCTAACTATTGTAGTCTCAACAGCTCCGTGGTTTGCAAAAATGCAAATTTCTGTATGTCTGATGAGGTAGGCTGTATGGAGTGGATGTTGTCAACAAGCTGGCTGGTGCTGGTGCTGCTCCGTCTCTTCAGGGATAATAGAATCTGGGAACAATTAAGAGGCAGCTTAATCAGTTCCTGGGGGCAGGAGCATACCCTCTTGCTTTTCAGCATTCCCTTGGCTGACTCATGAACTCTGTTGATTGACTTGGGAAGCAAATGAATCCAGCTCTCCTCCACAAGGAAGAGTTATGAAGGCAAGGTGGTGAGAGGAATACATCAGATCTTGGGCAGCTCCTGCCCTCTCTGCTGTGAAATGTGTGGAATTTACAATGGCTACTTAGCTGCTAAGCAAGTAGGATTTCTATTTGTTTATTTATTTTGGCCTTGAAGTTCTGTCCATCCTTTAAATTAAGAACTACAGCCAGCTATAGCTGGGAAATGCTCGTATGTGGAGGACAATCTCAGCAGCTTGCTACAAAATGTACTGTAACTAACTATAGTTGTCCAAAAATAAACACAGCCATAAGATTTACCAGCACTTTGTATATGTTTTGGTAAATGAAGGAAATAGTGTGTTTGGACTCAGCTCTTCAGGCTACCCGCTCATTATTCAGCCATTCCCAAGCAGGTAACTAAGAACTTTGCTTTGGGGTGCAGGTGGACATCCCTGCTTTAATGCGGTTTGTATTTCCATGTTTCCTTCCACCCAGGAATCCTAAGGGAATTATCAGCTGGTTAATGAGTGCAGGCAGGCAGGATTCCCGGGAGCCAGCCAGCACCCTGGTCTCGCAGGTGGGGCAGGGTGAGGTGCAGAGGGGGTAGGTGAACCCACCACAAGCTTCCTGGGTGAGCACGGGCAGTCGGCAATACAAACCAGATCATCTGCCTTCCAGCCCTACATGTGGAAAGCACAAGAGCGATTAAAGCATAAGAGCTCTTGAAATATTTCTTTTTTCTACAGCGTGACTTAGTTCTTTTGCCAAAAAGTCTAAAAGTCTCTTCTTTTTTTTGTTGGTGGTTGTTGTTTTTTTTTTTTAAATACTGTATTTTGATAGCGGTATGCTCTTGGTAGTTACTCATCAAGCTACAACAGGGTAGGTTTAAACTGAACATTAGGAAAGAGTTTTTCAGAGAAAGAGTAGTCAGGCATTGGAACAGGCTGCCCAGGGAGGTGGTTGAGTCACCATCCTTGGATGTGTTGAAGAGTCGTTTAGATGTGGTGTTGGGGGATATGGTGTAGGGGAGAACTTTGGTAGAGTAGGGTAGATGGTTGGACTCGATGCTCCCAAAGGTCTTTTCCAACCTAAATGATTCTGTGATTCATCTCCCAGGCACAGAGAGAGGGCATTAAAGCTCGCAATACACCAAAACGCATGCAAGGAAGAGATGGGCTACACGAGCAGGACTTGCCTTTAACCAAATTTGGCTTATGATATCTTACATTCAAGGATGAGAAAAAAGCCAGTGGTATATTAAAAAAACCAACCTCCCAGAGGCTGAGTGGGCTCGTGACAGGAGAAGCTGCCGAGGTGGGGGGGGGGAGAAGAGAGGAGCACATGGAAAATAAGCTCCTGCTCGCTCAAAAAACATGCATGCGGAATGATAGCGGGGTGGGTGTGGGGGCGTGGAAGCAAGTAACATCCCAGAAGCTGGGAAGAATAAAATGAAAAGGCAGCAGGATCAGCCCGCAGATGAAAGGCAGCCCCTTTAACATTTGCTCCCGGACTCCGGCAACTCTCAGCAGTTGGCTGGAGACTAAGCTGGACGGTCCTGTGGAGCTCCAACAAAGGGACGAAACAAACCCCCGTCCCCCGGGGCCCCCCTCCCCGACAACGCGTGAAACAACTTGATAAATGATTGCTCTGTCAGGGGACGAAGGGATGGAGACGTCTGGGAGCGAGGGGGGAATGTATCTAATTCAGGCGTGAGGGGAGCTCGGGGTGGGGAGGGGAGCGGGATGGGGGGTACGGTGGTCCCCTGCCTCGGCGGCCAAATTAAGAAGTATGGAGGGATCGGGAAGGGGTGGGCGACCCTCTGGATGGGTTTCTTGGGAGCAGGATGGTGGGTTGCCCCCTGGCCAGAGGTGGTTGGGGGTTTCAGTGGGTTCCCCCCGGGCTGTGCCCTTGCCTGCAGCCCCCCGAAGCCCCCGGCCCCGCGCTCGCATTACCTCATTTAATGGGGATGGCAGGAAATCCAAACCTCCCCCCGCCGCTCCCAGCCCAGCCCAATAAGGGCCGCTGATAGCATTGAAAGCTGCAGAAACAGGAGCCCATGCCCTGGCTCTATTCAAGGGAACATTAATTACCCTAAAACAAAAACAAGAGGAGTTCACAGCTGGGGCCCAACACTTCAGCTCCCCCTCCTTCCCTCCCCTCCCCTGCTGCTCCTCCAGAGTATGTGCACGCCAGCTATTTATACAGTCTCCCCTCCCAAACCACTGATACTGGGTCCAGAGCACCCAACCCTCCGCCACTGGGATTTATAGGGATGGGGTGGCACAGGCATCCCTGGAGGCAGAGACGGTCCAAAGGCTGGATGTCTGCCGCAGGAGAAGCCGCATGCTACCCGCCACCACCCAAAAAAAAAGGCTATGTAGTTTGTGAAAAGCCAGGGCAGCTGGAATAGCCAGCGGTCCTGCATAGTCCGGAGGGCTGCCGATGGAAACCCGGGCTTGGGGTGGCTTATCTCGGCGAGGACAGTGAGGCAGCAGTGGGGAAGCCCCAGCAAATCCCGCTAGAAGAAAGTAGGGATTCGGTGGTGGCGTGTTTTCCTCCCTCCCCCTCTGTGGGAACAGAGTGGAGAACTTAATTTAGAGCCCTCCTGAGCTGCTGGTTAATAAACGCTTGATCCAAGAGGCAGCTGCTGCCACCACTTTACAAGGTGACCTGGAGCCCTGTTCCAGCGTGTCCCAGGCCACTATGTCATGAGCACCAGTTGCCAGGAATAGAGAGTGCGGCAACATGTATAAATAAATAAAATGGGGTTTGAGTGTGAGTGAACTTCTGTGTTTGGCTGATGGAGAGGAAGGGCCTGGCTTCAAGGAGAACTAAATGCTGAGTTTTGTTGTTGTTTTGGTTTTCTGGTTGCTGTCGCCCGTTCAAAGAGAAGTTGGTCCCAAGCCTTGCTCTTGGGGCACACTGTCGATAAATATTAACATAAATAGGTAAAACGTGAAGGCTACCCATGAGGAGGAGTGCTGTGAAACATGTGGAAGGCAGAGTTTGCCAGCTGTCAGCTCCAAGCACATCTTCACTGGAGAATTTATTCTCCCCTGTGTATTGCCTTTCCTCTTCTCCTCTGTGGTCCTGCCCCAAGGTCTGTGATAGGCTCAGCAAGTGCTTTGACACAGGGTAGGGTGGCTGGAAGAGTTGTGTTTATTTAGGCTGCTAACCCTCTGACTGTGCAGTAAAGATAGAGCCTAAAGCATCCGAGTGCTCAAAGCCCTCTAGCACCTCCCTGAATTCAAGTTGTATCTCCAGAAGATTAGCAAATTCACCCCACAGTTTATGGGAAAATAATTTTGGAACAGCTACACACACACATATATATATGTAGCATGAGAACTATGAGAGATGTCCCTGGAAGTGCTGATGTGAGCAGCCCCTGCAAGACTCCAATAAACTGGTGTATAACTGCAGGGTAACCACTTGCACTCATTTTGAGTTAAGTGAAATGATGTTGAGAGGAGTTAAGTAGACCTATTTATAATGTAGAGTGGCCTGGTTCAAGCACTGTTGCAGGTTAGGAGGGCAGAAGATAGGGAATTATACAACCCTTTTGATGTTCTACCTAGCGGTAAGGTGGGTCATGCTCGCTCTCCTCTTGGTGTCCTGCAAAGACCAACAGTGCTTCGGTTTGTTGCAGAGATCGCTGTCAGCCCTGATAACTCCCTTGGACTTCACTTTTGGGAAGAGAGTCCAGTTTGCTAAAGTTGCCCTGTATTAGGAAAACGCAATGTATAGACTCTTTGTGCTGTTTGGTTTGGCTTATTGAGAAAGGAGGGGAGAGTAGAAAGAGATTTCACATAATATTGTCTTTACGTTCTTTCTCTGTACTTCAATTTATTTCTTGTGGTCCTGAACCAGTGGGAATAAATAACCACTAAACCCACAAAAATTAATAGTAATACAAGCAAGGCAAAGAATTATGTTCTCTGTGATCATTCACTCTGGGTTGCAGCACCGAAGTTATAAAAGCTTAACATGGGAAACTTTTTAGAACACAGAGCTTCCCTTGCGGTCTAGCAGGGAACAAATCTTGTCTTGTAACGTTGGATTTTTGCAAGCGCGTACAACAGGCAGGAATGTAGGCAACCCATTTGTTTTTCATTTTACTGCAAGTTCCCAACTCATATAAGACCATCATCCACCATCATCATGTTGAATTTCACCTTTTTCACCAGCAGCCCCGTCGAGTACTCTGGGCAATAAACTTCTGCAGGAGGCCAGAGAGGACAACTGAAGGCAGTGATTTCTTTTAAAGCTCCTGCAATACTTTACCAGAACTTGTAGTCTTACATAGTGGTAGTTGTTGGTTTGTTGTTTTGGGGTGGTTTTTTTTTTTTTTAAAAGGAAGTAATTTCCTACACAAAAGGGAAGTATTTTTTCATGCAAGACATAATTAAACTGGAATTCATTGCCACAGGATGTTGTGGATGCCAGAAGTCGAGATAGGTTCAAAAAGCAATTAAACAAATTCATGGAAGAGAAGTTCATCGAGGGCAATTAAGCACAAAGATACAATCTCTGGCACAGGAAGTCTTAAGCCACAGCTTGCTGGAAGCTGGTAGAGGGGAAGCCTTATGGTATGCTTGCGCCATTCTTAAATACTCCTGAAGTATCTGCTGCTTGTCACTGTCTCGGGCAGGATATTGGGCTCCACGGACCTTTGGTCTGACCCAGTCGGGTGGTTATATTCATCTGTTGTGCTTTAGACAAAAAGTATGACACCCTAGTTTTGCTAAGGAAATGCTAACAGCGTGCAGAGATGCACATGACCCTTTGGAGTCCCTTCTCTGTGCCCCTTTTTTTGCAAGCCAAAAAAGAGAATCAAGGCAAGGTCTTCTGGTGGCAGTGGCTGGAGCTGGGCTCACAGGGAGGGAGGGAGGCGGTGGGGAAGGAAAGGAAAACCGGGCTGCTCAACCCCTGTCCTGCTGGCAGATGACGTGGTCTGCAGAGCACACGGCGTGGTGTTGGTGGACGAGCTCCAGACACTTTGTGTGCTTCCAGAAAATGTGTGTCTGTGTGAGTCCCGTCTTCCAGTAACCTCGCCTCATCTGCCAACTGCTTTCTCTGGCGCATTCAAAACACGGTGCCTTTTCAAGTGGGCTTCAACTGAGACTTAATGCTGATTAATAGCATGTAGGTACATAAAGTAATCCTTCAGATGGGAAATAACTTGACTTTTAGACCTTTCTGAAGTTTTATGCTTCCTGCAGTTTCCTTGGTTCAGAAATTTAAGTGAAGCACTGTTAATATGACATTGCACTAAGTGCTGTCATTCAAGGTAGGTAACGCGTGGTGCTTTGTTATTGGAAAAGAATTGTTATTGGAAAACACTTGATTTATCTCAAGAATGCTGTTTAATTTATTTTGAGGGCTGTAAAAGCAATAACAAAACAAAACCTCAGGTCTTCCCTACCCTGGGCAAGCCTGTAACTGTAAACCACGCTGTGCTGCTAGAAGATAATGTATTGGGGTGCCACAGGGATCAGAAGTACTTTCTATCTCAAATTCACTGATGCTTCAGAGAAGGAAATAGGCAGTGTATTAATTTAATTAACGGGTGTTAAAATTTTTAAACAAGTATTACCCAAAAGCACAAGAGCCTAGAGAGAGATTAAAAAGGATAAAGAAATAAATTCAAGTTGGAAAGTATATGTTACCATCTTTGGAATAATCTAAATGATAATATATATAATTAACTAAATTATCTAAATTAACTAAACTAGTTAATATATAATTAACTAAATAATCTAAACCAGAGCTAGTTGGTGCAAAGACTTGAGACGTGAGAGCAAGTGTGCCATCTCGTGTGTCCTTTGGTCGAAATCAGTATTTTGTATTTTACTTGAACCTTCAGTTCTTGAAGATGCTTTGAAAATATGAGTCAAGTATATCCCCAGTTTAGAGAACCACATTGAGCCTAGTGTTTATTGTCATTTTTAAAAAATCTTGTGAATCCGATAGGTCGTGTTTGTTGTGGACCCGACACCTTGTTCTGAATGCTTTAGAGCATTAAAGCAGACCACTAGTTCAAGAGAGGCCATAAGAGCATAATATTGCATGATGTTTTCTTCTTAAATGTGTGTTCATACAAAGGAAAGCTACTGACTGCATATAAAGGAATGTTATACCATAAAACATATTAAGACTGGCGATAACCCTTATCCTTTTGTGTAACTGCACTTGTGGTGCGTTTGTTTCTGAACAACTCAATACCAGAAATATTTTTAAAATGTGTGGAAGTCATAGAGTATCAACCAGAATAACAGTGGGAGAATGATCCTGTTGTAAAGAAAGATTGAAAGGTCTAAATATATTGGATGCTTACCTGTACCTAAAGGACACAGACAGCAAGGGAGCCAAGGAAATTGGGTGACAGAAATAATAGGCTGAGGAGGAGAAAATTGGTTCTGAACACAGGGAAGGGCTCCTGAACAGAAACAGGGAGATCTGCTCTTGAAATGCTTGTACTAGACAAATACGTTGGAGAGAGAGAAGTAGCAGAGAATATCCCCCAAATGGTCCAGATTTAGAAATAGGATCTCACATGCATCTTTTGTCCCTGAATTTTACACTCAGTAAAGTGAATGGGAAAGGAGGTGACGGTTGGTGTCATGAATCAGTAGTGGGTTTGTCTCAGTAACCGATACCGGGATTATTTGACAAAGTAGGGGAATGGGGACACTTCAGATGTGCATTCCTTGGTGGACTTGGGCTAAGTGCTAAACAAGTGACTCAGGATTTGCTGGAAGGTATGACGAGAACAAATTAGATGGGAAATATACAATGTTCTTGCTATGCAAGTTGGTGCTCCATAGGCTGTCTGACTCTGCTCAGTGGTCATTTTTTGATGGAAATGCTTTCCCTCACTGAAAGGGGGGAAAGACTGGCATCTCCTTAAATACTGAGGTATTTTTTTCTTCTGGAGGTGGATGGCCATCAGGTTGGTAATCTCACACCCACCTTTCTCTTTGCCTGAAGTGGGGTGATGTGGGACATGTTACGTGACCTGAAGGGCAGATGTGCAGCCCTTCTCCCCTTCAGCATCACAACAACGTCCACTCCAAGTTTTGTCTGTGCATGTTACAATTCAACAACAGCTATTCTACTTTTAAGTTCTCACTCTAATCTGGATGGATTCACAGGTATGGGCAAATCCTAGATGAAAAAAGCCTTTGGTTTGGAAAAACAGAGTCAGTGGTAGTTACTATAGAGTTGGTATTGCCTCCTACCACTTTTCAGAGAAGGCTGAAAGTTTTAGACATGAAAAGCTCTGTTTCTCAGCATTTTTTTCAGCTATTCTTGTGGTGGCCTAAACCATCTTTTCCTTGAATGCAACCTCACACAATGAAGTTAAAATCACGTCTTCCCTGTTTCCTTCCTCTTTCATTTTGAGCTACTTTCATGTCCAAGGTTTGTCTGCCTCCTCACATTGAACCTTCTGAGCAGGTTCTGGGTGAGGCCAGTGGCACAGCTTGTTCTCCTTTCTTGTCCTGAGTCATGCCTAATATTAGATACCTTGGAAGAAAGGGTACAATCCTGCGAAGACAAGTGGGAAAACAGTGGAATTCTCTTGACTCCAGCTGCTGACATTGTTGATGTTTCGTGGTTTTTAATCTTATTAGGATTATTGCTTCAATAAATACCTTGCAGAGAGGAGTTCTGTGGGTTAGTTCTGTCTGTATGGGTGCAGCAGTATTTTGTTTTGTCACTTCTAAATCTATTGTCTTTTATGTAGTTGGACGAGTCCTTGCTCCTGTCTTATTGGGAGAAAAAGAGAGTGGGAATGGAGAATAAGTGCATCCAGATGGCTTTCTCTGCCTGCCTTAAGTATCATATACATGGATCGTTTCACATCTTAGTTATCATCCCTTGAACGTAGCCCAGAAATTTGAAAACCATTAGAGTTCTTATTCAGCAAACTTTTAAAGGGAATGCAGGCTGGCCAAAGTCATGCTAAGTAAGATTCAGCAAGTCTGAGTTTTGTAATGTGTTCGTTGTTCTAATTTTGTAACTGAGTTCTTAGACGAGCATCTTTCTGGAGCTCTAATTTATGTCAACCCTTTCTGGACTTTCAAGTTTCTGGTATTTTGTTTTGTTACAAAGGCAAACAGATTGGATGCAATGTTTGAGGCTGAAGTTGTGTTTTCCATATCGTTCGTTATCTCTCTCTAATACAAAGCTCCACATCTGCTTTGTGGTTTTGACAATGACTGGAGACTAAGCAGATGTTTTCCCCTGTGCTGTCCACGAGGGCACTTAGATCTTTCTCCGAATGGCTACAATTAATGTGGAACCCATCCATGTCTACAATTAGTTCAAACTCTCCTTGCCAATTTGCATAACCTTGCACTCATGTGTACTAACATTTATTTGCTATAACTTGGGTAGATCCTTCAGTTCTTTTATTTATTTTTTTTAATTCTCACTGGTTTTAACTAACATAGAGCATTATCGTCAACAATTTTTTTTTCCTATTTCACATTGTATATGCCCCTTTCCAGATCATTTAATATATTAAATGTTGATCATAGTATCCGCCCCTGGGACTTCCCCCATTAACCTTCTTGAAAACTGGCCATTTATTCATGCTGTTCGTTTTTTGTAAATTAGCTTTAATCTATTGACAGATGTTTACCTCTCACCCCATGACTAGTTTCCCTAATAGGCTGCAGTGATTAATATTACCAAAGGCTGTTTGAAAATCCAAATTAATTATATCTACCAGTTTTTCTTTAACTACTGTCTTGGCTCTCCTTATAGAAAATATGGAGGTGCCCATTTTTCGTATGGAAATACCATACTAATCTGTGCCTCCTGTATGGGATTAATCTAACTTTCATAACTACCCAGTTGAGCCATTTTACCAGGTAATAAAGTAAGGTTTACAAGTGTCTGTAATTCCTAAGCTCACCGTTGCTTTTTTTTTTTATACACGAACGCACGGCATCGCCTGCCCTGCAGCTTTGCCACTTCCTATTTAATTTTAACGATGGAGCTGCCAGCAAAATACGTAATAACGCCGCTTCGCTCTCAACATTGTTTGAAACTCGGGCGAGTGCTACCCGGGCCAGTTTGTTTCCAATTTAAATTAATTTTATGTGACTCCAGGCATCAGTGGCAGGCTGCCCTGGGTTTTTACAGCGCCTGCTCTTGAACTGCTCGTTACCGGCGCCCATCAAGGGCTCCAGCAGGGATCGGCGCTCTACAGCTGCCGTGCCCTCCCATACCCATTCGTTTGGTGCAACCTCTCCTATGCTCCTCGTCCTGGAGATAGGCTTTCAAAAGGTCTTGCCAGTTTGAGAACCCCTTACCCTCAAATTTTTGGGAAGCTTCAGCCAGCTTGTTAAAATCGGAGGTTTTCACTTTTTAAATCAAACAAGCAAAGCAATAAATTGTCATTTAAATAGGATGTTAATATTTCTGGCCTTTTTTGTTAGTGAAAGTTGGATTATCTCTGGATCTTGCTACGGTCTGGAGATTTACAGCCAAATTCAGTCTTTGCGTTCAATTCAGTGTTTTCTTCTGTGCATGTTTAAGACTTTAATGTACATTTATTTGGGTTCATTGTGATAGAATCATAGAATCGTCTATGTTGGAAGAGACCCTTGGGATCATCGAGTCCAACCATCTCCCCTACTCTACAAAGTCCTCCCCTACACCATGTCCCTTAGCACTGCATCTAAACGTCCCTTAAACACAGCCAGGGATGGTGACTCCCCCCCCTCCCTGGGCAGCCTGTTCCAATGCCCTATCACTCTTTCGGTGAAAAATTCTTTCTTAATGTTCAATCTAAACCTCCCCTGTTGGAGCTTGAAGCCATTCCCTCTCGTTCTGTAACTAATTCCCTGTGAGAAGAGACCAGCACCAACCTGGTGATGTTTTATGTTACAAAATCATAACCATTTCTTCTTGTTTACGGAAAAAACTGTTTGCTTATGACCCATATTAAAGTGCTTTTGGTTAAAAAAAAAGAATTAAAAATGGACTAAAACTTTAAAAATCTGTTTGAGGACGCAGTTGAATGTGAAATTGTGTTAAATAAGATGCTTTGAACCTAACACTGATATACTGCTGTTTACTGACTGACCCAGATGGTTTCGTGTCCTTCAGGGCTCTATGAAGGCAACATCTCAGCATCTCACGTAAAGGTTTTTATTCAGAAACTGGAGGAAGAAAGTAAGGTTTTGGCTTGCAACTCAGTGCTCCCCGGTCTGCTAAGGGCTGTGCTTGGGTCGTAGGTAGGTGCTTGGCAGCCTCCACGTCCCTCCCTGTGCTGTGCTGTGTTGCCACGACTGCAAGATGGGCAGGGAAAGGCTGATCCACCTGTTAAATAACACAGGAAATGTCTGATCAGTTTTAGGATTTTCAATCCTAAAACCTCCCCATGCGTGGGCATCGGTGATCATAGATGATGATCACTGGATGCCCAGGTGATGGTGATGCCCAGGAGCTGCTGTGAACGAGCAGAGGAGAGGAACGCAGGTAGGGGAGCAGGGCACCAGCCTGGTGGTGTTGCTATAAAGTTACCCATGAAATTTCCTCCAGGGTGAAGGGAATAAACAGAAATGAAGCGCGTACTCTTCGCCGCTCGCAGATGGGCTCCACACATGTCAAGGCTCAATTTATCCTATCAGTAAGGTCTATTCTGGGCTCTTGTGTGTTTTCTGCCAGTTCAGTCTGGGAGTCGTTTTACACCTCTTGGCAAATATTTGGTTTGGGTGTTTTTAAGTATAATTTAAGTGATTGATTAAAAGTCAGAGAAAGTTTCAGCTCTTTACTGGTTATAGTGGTTTCAGATTTAGCTTTAGGTAAGTTTTAAAGTTATTAATGTATCTGAGAGTATTTGAGTATAAAGTTTCAGTGAATCAAACCAGCTCATATTGTGGTTCTTGCAGACTTTTGCACCGGTGCTGGTAGCCAAAGTCAGGCTGTTTGTATCTCCTTTAGTGATACAGTCAATATTCAAATGATTTAAGGTTTATATTCCTGATTGCAGCGGCAGGGGGGGGTGGGTGGGTGGAATTTCGGTTGAAAGTATTGAAAATGTAGGCTAAGCATCGTTTCTTTATTTCTAAGTACTCAAGTGCATCTTGGATGTAGACTCAGATGTTGCAGTACTTATCACAGAATCATTTTGGTTGGAAGAGTTGATCATAATTTGATCGTCAAGTCCAACCGTTAACCTAGCACTGTCAAGTTATCACTAAATGATGTCCTTCAGCACTACATCTACATGTCTTTTAAAGGCACATTTCTACCGATCAACCTATTTATCTCCCACCCTTGTAGTATCATGCTGATCCCTTCCTAGAATTTGCAGTGTTGTTCCTCAGAGGCGCTGCAAACTTTTTCGGCTCCTTAAACATGCTTTCCACGTTGTATATTTTGACTGGCTTCAAAACCTCTTCCCCTCGCACCTTATGGGGTTTAATTTCCCTGAGCTGATTTCCTGCAGGGGAATTATTTCCCCCGTCCATGGGTGGTTACATCCCACGCTACGTCTGGTCCCACCAGCCTGTGAAACATGGTCCATCACATGCAAGGGCTGGGCGTTTGCTGTCTTCAGACACCGCAGTGCATCTCAGATGTTTGAAGAATTCAGCCTCACAGCTTTCCTGTGCATTAAGGAAACATTTTCTCGGTTTTACGGAACAACAAAGTGAAATGCTCAGCATCACGAAGGAAGTCTGTGGCGCAGCTGGGAAATGAACTCTGATCTCCCCGTGTCTGTCCAGTACCTTAATTACGTGATCATCTCCACTGCCTCATCTCCCATTCGTCTCTTGAAGTTGAACGAGCGTGTCAAACTGCATTTTTCATCTCTTTTCTCTTGCCTCTGCTTATAGCTTGAGGCATTGGGGGAGAGTGGAGTTTTTACATGTTGGGAGGCTTCTTCAATACTGTTCTTTTATCCCCTCTGTTTTTTGCCTCCCCTCTTACATCCCAAGTCCTGTGAAATTTAGTCTCTATTCCCTTCTAAATCCAAAATGCAGTTTTCTGTATTCATATACATACTTGCTATCAAAAGTTTCATCTCTGTCCTCCGTTTTAATGCACTAATAAGATTTGTAATTTATTTATTTAATGTTTTCCAGGACCCTCACATTTTCCCTTCTCTATGATACTCAGCTCTAGGCAACCAGTGTTTTCTGCGTTTGCCATCTAAATCACCTTCTTTCCTGTTCGAATTTTACTATCCCCAGCCTGGTTCGGCGTGGAATACAACCCCTTTTCTGCCTTGTACACAAAAATGGATGTACAGGGTTAGATCAAAGGTCTGTCTAGAGGAGCATCCTGTCTCTTGTTGTACAGCGGATACCCAGGGAAGAGTGTCAGAATGGGGCAATCGAGCAATGATACTTCCCCAGACTGTGCTCCCAGCCTCGGGCTCGTATTTGCAGCTCAGAAACTTCCTTTTGTATTTAGCAGCCCTTGATAGATTCCCCCTCCCCCTTCTGTTAATTTGCCTATTTCTTCTGTGAACCCGTGTACACTTTTAGCATCCATAATATTGCGTGGCAAAGAGACAGGCAGATGAATTATTGCTCGTGCAAGGAAGTGTCTCCTTTTGTTTGTTTTTATCCTGATAATTTCATTTGATGTCTGTCCATTCTTTTCTTCAGAAGGGACTATGAGCACTCATTCTCCATGCCATTTCTGGTTTTATAGTCTTTTATTGTTTTGCATAATTGTTTTTTCCTGCAGAAGCCTTTTCATGCGTTTGATCACTGTTGTTGCCCTGCTCCAGCTTTTCACTTCTGTCTTCTTTTTTTTTTTTTTTTTTTTTCCCGCAAAGCTGAGCTCATGGTGGAGGATCCAGCTGGGGAATCTGCCTGAGCATCTTTGACAAAGCTATTTACATTCCTTAAATCATTAACTGAAACCATCATGCCTGATGCCCCCCTCCCCTTTTTTTCTTTTTTTTTTTTTTTTTTTTTTTTTTTTTTTCCCCAAATGCGGGGACCAGAACCGCACTTACTGTTCAAGCTGTATTTATACAGAGGTATAATGATGTTTTACGTTCCTTTCCTTGGCGTGCCTACTATTATTAATTTATTTTTGACAACTTCCACTATGTTATTTCTACATTGTGCGTGCCGCTGCCCAAGCTGCATCTCAGCTGAGCATTTCCCTTACACTTTTGCTTATGACCTGGACCCTGACAGTTACTCTTGCTTCACCAGAATTTCCTTTTTCCTCTTGCTTCTCCCTTCTTATGCCTCCACCATATCTGAAAGAGCTTCCTTCCTCCAGTGTTCCTACCCACCTTGATCTCTAAATTCCTGCCGAAGATTCGTACTACAAAGCCTTTGCAAAGCATCTGCTCTTTTTTCCTCTTATCTAGTGTACCAGCAGTGTCAGGCAACTTTCTATTATGCTGGAAATAAAAAATGCCTCTAAGATGTGTGCCAAGCTCACAGAATGTAAATCCACATATGTATATCCAATCCACTCTTCTTTTTTCTCCTTTCCTCTTCACCATCTGTCTTCTAATCTGTTTTCTGTGTGCATTAAGGTATAATTTTACACCAGTCCGGTTGATTTCAAGTTTAGTTCTAGCCTGCACTGTTTAAAAGTGTCTTACGTTAATAGAGCTTAATCTGCTCACACCATGCACAGCATCTCAAGGAAAGGAGCAGCCCAGGGAAGTCTGGGGCCTCCTCTAATTCCTGTCTGGGAGTTTTTGGATAGAAATCACTCGGATGATCTGTGTAACTTCTGCATAATAAGCCTGATGTTCCTTCTCTGTGTCGGACCCGCCGCGCCACTGATGTGCAGATGTGCAGCCTGTTTGCCTTCCAGATGTGTTGGCCTGTTCACAGACAGATTCTGTGAGCGGGGAACACGCACGCGTGAGGTTGGAGAGGTACCAAGCCCGTCGTGTTTGCTGCTTGCGCCGCACACGGGGTCAGCACAGAAGTGTTTTGTCCAGACTTGTCCTGGATGAGTGGTGATGAGAGGAATCTGCCATCGAGTGCCTTCCTGTGCAAATCCTGCTATTGCTGTGTGTTTTAACCACAACCAAGATAATACGGGGGAACTCTGTGTTTTTATAGAAGTATAATCTATACTTCTTGTATAGAAGTATAACCTGTAGTTGCTATATCACCATTATAGTTTATTTTATTCCCTAAAAGTATAGAGTCCTTTACAGTTTCAACAAAAGGGGTTGTCACGGGCTCTGAGTATCTGAGAAATTGGACATTGTGTTCAGTTGCTCCCATATGGAGTTTGGACTTTGGTCTGAGCTGAGGATATACATCATTCTGTGGGTGCAATGAGGCAGGATCAGCGTCCTCCTCCTCCTCCTGTCCTCCACAAGCACAGAGGTTAGCCACAGTGTGGGTTTGAAGGTCAGCAGCATTTCAGGTCCTCAGGTTGTGGAGGTGCTGAGGATGACTCTGTCCTTAAAGTTGCATCATTACGTTTACATGTAGAGATGTAACTCACATCTGCAAAGTCTGAGTCTCTTCCTCTAATGTATAGCTCCACACCATGTAACAGTGGGTTGGAATAAATCTGTTAGCTGAGCATTAAGTTCAATTAAACTAAATTAGAAATAGATTAATGCTGCAATGGTCAGAGGTCTAGTCTGAGAGTTGCTCTGCTTGGTTTTAGTGCTCTGCATTTGGCTTCCTCTGCGATCTTGGGCAAGTCACTTAGCTTATCTGTGAGTTGTTGTGAGGTTAAATTCCATAAAGATGTATGAAGACCTCTTGTGTACACGGTGCTGGGCTTATACAGCTAAAGTTAACAAAGCAGGATCCTTTTTGTCAGGCCTTTCTGTGTCCCAAATTATCTCTAGGGTTGGAAAAAAAATCCCACTTAAAAGTTCCCATATACCCAAGTCTTACAATGTGATTGCATAGGCTGTACCTGAATAAATGATGTTGCACTTAAATGATTAGCTGTTGAATCTAATGTTTGTGATTATATTGGCAGTGCGATCTGCTTCTGTAGTGAGTGTGGCTCAGAGCCATTCTGTTGTTAAAACAGGGACAGAAATAATCAGTAACCCCCGCTGCCAGGCGAAGGAAGGATGAGGGCTGGGGCGGACAAAAGCTTAATCTTTCTCTCTCTCTGTGTTTTTCTAAGAGTTTGAGCTAATCGCTGATAACCAACCCTAAAACATCTGAATCATAAATCTATTCAGCTACTGCGTGACTCCCAACAAACCGAGTACGGACTGTTTGTGCCTTAGCTATTCCCTTCCCTGCTGAGCCATGCCTCTCATTTATCTCACATATAACCCCTTCTCGTAGTCTTTGCAGGTTTAAAACAAAATTCCCATAACGCTTCTTACATTTAAGTCATGTGCCTTTCTGTGCTTAGCTCCCTTTTAAGATAGCTTTAGGCAGAAGGTGAAATCACAGCAAGTCAGTCCAAAGACCAGGGATGCAGCCAACACGCTCATCCTTCTCCCTTCTCCCCCACTCACCCCGCCAAGAGCTGGGACTCCTGCTTCCCGCTATTGTGAGAATTAATCCTTTAGTGCTTCTTGCTGCTTTACCTTCCATAGAGCCAATAAGCACAGAGTGACTGGAAGATTGGATGTACGTTCGAAAGAATGAATAGCAATGGATCAAACTGCCCTGGCTCTCTCACAAGTGCTGTTAGGAAAATTCAGTCATTTGCTTTTTATTTGAAAAAATAATTATGATAGCTCACTTTATAAGAAAGTGAGTCTGGGCTTTTTTGGATATATTTTTTCTCCTTCCTTCTCAGATCAATGAATGGATAGGGGAGTAGGGGAGAAACAAATTCCTAACTTTACACCCTAGCTAGAAATCAATACAGAGGGGGTCCTGAATACAGTTCTTTGATTGCTGGCTGTGGATGTGCTCCCGTGTTGACTGAGGCTGCCCACAGTAAACATATAGGTGGAATTTTTTCAACACCAAAATTTATTTTGGAGGAAAAGGAAGTGACATTACATTATTGTGATTAGTTAACTTTCCTCTGTGCAAGAAACCCTGGAATGCACAAATTTTGTAGTCTGCAGAGTAGGATGTAATTTTGTTTGTTTGTTTGTTTTGTTTGCTTTTTCTTCTTCTGCTTCAACTGGGTGGAAGTGGCGTGGAGGTTATTGAGTTAAATGACTTCTTGAGATTTCTGTGAGCTAGAAGGGAATGAGTTGGGAAACAGTCTTTGGAGCTCCTCTTGCTAAAGCTTTATTACAGGAAACGTTACCACCCATCAACACAGTGGGATTGAATCCTCTGGGAGTGACCAGGTCAGAGTCACCCGCACTCATGGGCAAGTGGGTGTTTCAAACCGTAGCAGCATGTGAATTCGTCAATCAAAATGTTGGGGTGTGCAGGAAACAGCTGTGCTCAGGCTTGAGAGATGCGAGTCTTTGAAATGCTGTAGTGCATAGCACAAGTAAGGCTCTGTGTGCCCTCTTTTAAGGAGGTTTGGAAGTCATGGGATTGTTTTATACCCAAATGTTTTATACTCTTTTTTTTTTTTTAACAGTTTGAAAGAGACTAATATATGGAAACTAAAATATGAAGAGTATGTAACTATGACAGTTTGGAGGGAATAGCGGGCACCTTCTGAGAGGAAGCACTAAGCCAGTACTGTTTGTCACAATGGAGATGCCTAGGATGAATTTATTCTTAGAAGGAAAGTAGTGATCCTTGTTCCCAACGCTGAATGGTCTGTATCATAGAATCACAGAATGGTTTTGTTTGGAATAGACTTTAAACTCACCAAGTCAAACCATTAACCCAGCACTGCCAAGTTACCTCTATACCATGTCCCTCAGCGCTACCCATCTTTTAAGTACCTCCAGGGATGGTGACTCAACCACTTCCCTGGGCACCCTGTTCCAATGCTTGACAACCCTTTCAGTGAAGAAATTTTTCCTACTGTCCAATCTAAACCTCCTCTGGCACAATTTGAGGACATTTCCTCTTGTCCCGTCGCCTGTGACTTGAGAAAAGAGACCAACCTCCGCCTGTCTACAACTTCTTGCAGGGAGTTGTAGAGAGTGATAAGGTCTCCCCTCAGCCTCCTTTTCTCCAGGCTGAACACCCCCAGTCCCCTCATAAGACTTGTTCTCTAGACCCTTCTCACACTTCTGGAAGTTTTCTGTATTTTACCTCTTAAACACTTGATTATTTTTAAAATTGAAATTATTTCGTTGGTTTTAAGTTGTTGTTAACGTTCTTGCAGTAAAATCAGATCCTGTAGAGGCAGGCTGCTCTTTGAGAGTTAGGAAGTATTTCCCTAAACTAGAATTCTTCTTAGTTCCTCAGCTTTGCTCCTTTTGAGCACCTCCTTAGGACAGAAATGCCAGACAGGATGAGACATTTCCTTCACTGCTGAAAAAAAAGATGTAATTGGTAATGTACTGCAGGATTCTTGCCTTTATGAAGTGCATGGTGCAGGTGTCCTTGCTGCTATTGGTGGGACTTACTGGTTGGAAAGGTTTGAGCAAGGCTGAGTATGAAAGGGCCTGCCATCCTCTTCTGCTTCAAAGGATCTGTGAATAGTTAAGCTGGTTCTCGTTGTCTTACAAATAGTGAGCCTCATGGGAGATTTAGGTATTTGTTTCTATTTTGTGTGTATTGAAAAAGAGCAGAGAATAGTCAAGTGGGTTGCCTGAAGTCACCCAGCCTGACAGAGCTGGGAATAGGTTTCCTGGCTCCCAGTACTGTACTTTAAACCACAAGATTAGTCTTTTTTGAAAAGGATAATCTGTATGTTCAAAGAAGGCTTTATAAAGCTCCCATTAACCCCAGTGCCGCACCTAGTGAGGAATCTAATTTATGTTCTGGCAAATGAAAGCGGTTTCGAAGACCTTAGTGCTGCAGGTCACTGTCAGACCTTCAAGGTCTGTTGCCACCAGTTTAATTTTTCTCCTGCCTGGATTCGCCTCTGTTGTTCCTGAGAAAGGAGGTGCTAAACTGTACTCCTGAGGAAAGATTTCCAGAGAAATATCCGCAACTGGATGTTGTGGATAACTGAGAACAAGGTCCACGTGTGGTTTTTTGCTATGCTCAGTTAATGTACAGAACGGCTAACCTTCCCATTGCTACCTCCAAAGAAAGAGATACCTTCTGCCAAAGCTCTTTTTTGTTGCGTTTTATCACTTAGTCAAGATCTGAATTCCAGTAGCCAATGACTGGAAATGTCCTTTCAAACTAAAATGTTGAACTTTAGAGTTTACCCCTGAGTCCTCAAGCTACCTTATCTGAATGGCAGAGGAAATTTTTTTTTTTCCCAGTTTTCTTCTGTTATCAAGGTAGAACACAGCATCTGAATGTTAGAGAAGCAGCAGTACATTAACCTCAGCCTTGCTTTTATTCAAAGATTGCAAGTGTTTTACAGGGCTGGCTAAAGATTATCTAACTTTTGGGTGGGGGAGGAGAGAGAGACGGACAGAGATTTAGCTCTCATCACCAAATACATGAAGTGAGAATAAAAGCCAGGGCTTTCCTGATCCCATGCTCTGCTAATAACACTTTAACAAGCTGGTTATATAATTACCTGTTACCGTATTATTTTTCCCCCACTTCAGGCAGATCAGCTATTTCATCCAACCAAAAGTGTTTTGTGCGGATCTTTGGATAATCCAGTGTCATCACTTCTGCATTGATTTGCAGAAACAAAGCTGGCTACTCCAGCTTACAAGATGTAACAGACCTTTGTTTCGTTTCTTATAATATAATTAAATAACTCTTTTTCTTTTTTTTTTTTTCTTTTTTCCGTATTCTTGATGGGAGGAAGGAATTTAGGAGAAAAAGGTACTCCAAATAATGTCTGTAGAATAAGTGTTACAGCAACAGACCTGGTTTCCTCTGCGTCTGGGCAATAGTTTACTGCCCTTCTCTCAAATTACAGTGTTGTTTATAATATGTATTTTAAGAGTGTAGTTAGCATTAACATTTATGAACTTCATAATAATAATAATTAGCAATAATAATTTGCCGTTTCTGGCAGATATAACCATTACTGAGTAAATAGCCAAGTGTTTTGTAGCAATCTGCAAATTTATTGGCTATAAAGACGACGTTAAATTAAGCTAGAGAAGAATTCCTCTATGGCGTATGTGTTGAAGAAGACATTCTTCCTGTGCTCTGGAAGGAGAGCTACAAGCACTACAGCACCTTTTTTATGGAGCAGCATTGCCAGATGTGGAATAAAACACGGAGTATCCGCCTCCTAAGCACGCAAAGGGCTCTGTATCCTTTCCCTTGGCAAACACACGTGTGAGCTGAGCTCCTTCTAGATGTGGGAGGAGGTGGTAGGTAGTTCATGGCCACCTCTGGCTGAGGGAACAGTTGTACTGGTGCAAGCATCAAGTCAATACTTGATGCTTGTGCAAGTGTCAAGTCACTTGTGATAGGTTTTTAAGAAGAGCTCCATAGATTTTACACTTTACTCGACAGCCTAAAAACCCTGGGACTGCCAGCTTTTTGCTTTGTTTTTCCAAGCAGACCCTTCTCCCCTCTGCCTTCCCCCAGCTGCAGGGAGGGGAACAGGAATTCCCATGGAGCAGCCACCTTGGTAACCAGGCAGCCTTGTTGGGTCCTCTTCAGGTTTTTACCAGCATCCTGTGGAAGATGATGGCACAGCAGAGCAGGGCAGGTCTGCATGTTCAGCAGGACATCCAAGGAAGCTTGGGATTCCTCTTGGAGCTGGGAAGCTGGCCAGGGAAGGCGTACTAGATAGCTGTCACTGGGGTGGAGGCTCTGAGCCCCAACCAGGCTTTAAAAGCTCTGGGGGACTTTTCCACGTATCCAATGAACATAGACTTATATTTTTTTTTGGACAGGGCTGAAGGCAGAGTGTGAGTACTGGAAGAGGTAACTTCTTGCATTTCTTTTGACATTAGGTCCTGCAGTGATGTGCATTATGAAGCCAGAGCTGTGTAAAGAACTGTGACTTGCATTACAATATTCAACAGGCTTGACACACCATTTCCTATGACAAACCTCTCCCTTAGTGCATACACATCTCATTAGGGTGGTAACATTGGTGTTTCATATAATAATAATAAAAAAATTGATAAAAGCCATTCATTTCTGTATGGAAGCATGTCTGGACTGTATAAGTTTGGAAACAAGCTTCAGAGTCTGACAGATAAGCAAGGTGATGCTTTTGGCTACCCAGAGTTGTGCAAACATTTATCCAAGAGTATGAATGAGACCTATTAGTTATGTTTCCACAAACTGGTATGGAGTGGGATAGATGTGTGTTTTTAAAACTTAGGCTTGAAGCTAAGCCTGTTGCAAACAGGCAGTTCACAAATCTGACTGCATCATTGTGAGTGATACTGGTCAGCAGTTATTTTGTACTCTTGCAAATTCTTCTTTGCTAATTTAATAGGAAAAAAAAATATGTTGGAACTTGGATTTCAGCATAGCACCATGGTAGAATTCGTCTCTTGGCCAGGCACGGTGGTGGAAGCCCGTGGGGTACCTGTGTGTGGCTGCAGGCTCTCTAGGAGGCTTTTCTTTTGTCTGACCCAGAGCGAGGAGGAAGAGCTTTTAGAGCCGACAGCACTTTAAGGCCGATCTCCCCGCTGAGCCACCAGCCAGGGTTTGTTTGCGGTGGGTACGCTGTGGGCTGCGCGGCATCCGAAGGGGAGGCAGAAGAATGGCT
Organism: Calidris pugnax; assembly: GCF_001431845.1. NCBI lineage: Eukaryota > Metazoa > Chordata > Aves > Charadriiformes > Scolopacidae > Calidris > Calidris pugnax. Next base: position 4,150,599 of record NW_015090800.1, on the reverse strand, counting down.
GGATGGGGAGATCAGATTAAAGTGAAAAGGCGAGGCTTCACAGCCTTTTTTTTTTTTTTTTTTTTTTTTTTTTTTTTTTTTAATGCATTTTACCTTTTCATCCCGCTTTTTCAGACAAGGATGAGCAGAGACCTTTTTTCCTCCATTCAAAAGCCAGGCCGTTGTTTTCCATAGACGGGCAGAAGGGGATGTAAAGGAATCACCTGAGCCCTTAAGGATTGATCTGGGCTTTCTGTTTATTTCTACCCCCAGGAAGATAATTTTTTTTTTTCCTTGACTTGCTTAACTGGCAGCTAATAGCATCCTGGGGAGGGAGGAGAGCGATGTAAATGCCCAAGCACCGCTCGTTGCTGTTAGAGGAGAAGTTTGGTGGCGTGGGTGCAAACCAGCTGCACAGCTTGCGTGCCATGTTACATCAGCACTGCATGATGGCTTTTTTTTTTTTTTTTTTTTTTTTTTTTATCTTAATGCATTTTACCTTTTCATCCCGCTTTTTCAGACAAGGATGAGCAGAGACCTTTTTTCCTCCATTCAAAAGCCAGGCCGTTGTTTTCCATAGACGGGCAGAAGGGGATGTAAAGGAATCACCTGAGCCCTTAAGGATTGATCTGGGCTTTCTGTTTATTTCTACCCCCAGGAAGATAATTTTTTTTTTTCCTTGACTTGCTTAACTGGCAGCTAATAGCATCCTGGGGAGGGAGGAGAGCGATGTAAATGCCCAAGCACCGCTCGTTGCTGTTAGAGGAGAAGTTTGGTGGCGTGGGTGCAAACCAGCTGCACAGCTTGCGTGCCATGTTACATCAGCACTGCATGATGGCAGGGAATAAATCCCCCAGGGGTTTTGGCCGGTGCGTGAACTAGAAATGTGGAGGTTGGCTCGGATGGGCCTGTCTGACTATATCGAGAGTGGCAAAAAAAAAAAAACAACCCTTAAAAAAATACATTTCCCCCAGTGAGTCTTAAAATCTTTGCAGAAACTTTAGCCAAGCAATCCATTCCAGATTTTGGCGCTCATCCTTTCCCTTCCCAGTGCTCATGCTGAGCAGATGAGCGCAATGGCCAGACCTAAAATGAAGAGCATCTACAGTCTGATCTCATCCTCCCTCGCTGCCTTTGGCTGGAGAGGAGGAGGAGCTTTGAAATCGGATTATTACTTCGAGCCTCTTGGCTTTGGAGCTACAGACTGTTCCCCATGTTGCCAATGGGCTTAAAAGCTTAGCAGAACTCCCACTAGGTACCCAGGAAGCCTCTTACCGCAGGAGATGGTGACACGGCAGGATCAGCTGTTCTTTATTTATCGTGCAGCTGAATTGTCTGGGGAGGGACCGTCGCTAACCCGGTGATGTTGTTTCCAGAAACAACATCAAGAACAGGTAGAGCCGTGCTGATGCTGTTCCCCACCAACAGGGCTGTGCTCACCCAAGGTGCTATGGAAAACTGTTGCTAAAATTTTCAGTCTTCAGCTGCTGATAGTACTCAGCCCATAGATGGAAAAGCTAAATCCAGCCATTTGTGGAGAAAGGGAGTTCAGGGTGGTTTTGGTTTGGTTTTACCAGCAAGGTACTACTGGCATGCGACTGTGAGAATTGAACAATATATATAATCTATATGGTATTATGGAATAGCTTCAGAATGGTCCCAGTCTCTAGCTGTCCGCTCACCACTTTCCTCAGTCTGTCTTCCCAACAAAAAAACCCCAAAAGCCTAAACCAACACAATCTAAAAGTAGTTTAACAATCTGAATACAGCTGATACTCCATACAAGCGCAGCTACTGGGAGAGAGATCCTTTCTAGGTGGTAATAAATGATACCTTTCCGAGGGCGAGGCAAACAGGATGCAATTGGAGCAGACTGTGTTTCCTCTTGTACTGTTGTGTTTGGAGCTTATTTTCAGCTAGAGGAGTTGAACTTGTGGCTTGGGCAATAGTGGTCCGCCACTTTGTGGGGGTGTTTTGGTTTGGGGTTTTTTTTAAGGGTGCAACCCCAGTACTTTTCCCATAAAGGCACAGATCCCTGATTAGAAATCTAAGCAGACTGGTGTTGAGCTTGCTTTTCTTCATTGCCCTTCGCAGGCCTCTTGGAAGCCTTCCACCGGGTCTGCAAGAGGTCTACAAACCACAGTCTGGAGACCATCAGTTCTGCTGAGCCTGAAATTTCTGTCTGTCTCCCATGTAAAGCCAGCTCAGTGCCCAGTGCAATGCTTGCCCCTCAGCCAACATAACTGGCTTATGGTAAATGGTGTAGATTATCTGCTCTGAAGGAAGAGGGGATTATATTGAAAGGGAGAAATGATCCTTTGGAGGGAAATAGCACGATCTCCAAATGCTTTGGCTGCTAATAAAACTGCTGAAAAAGAAAGATGATGGAAGTGGCATCGAGTGTCAAGCCTTATGGCTTCTCTCTCAGCCTTGCCGCTGAGTGAAGCATGCCCCTGGTAAAGATGCTGGGGCTTGTGTTAGCTTCTCCATCTGCAAAATTGCTCTGCATGTGGGTGTGTGCCTCCCCTTCCTTCACAGGTGCTGCAAGGCTTTACTGAGTGTTCTTTAAATGCTTTGATGCTCTAGGATGAAAGCTGCTCTAGAGGCACGAAGTACTAATGTCTGACTATTAACCAGAAACTAATCGCCTGTTACTTCAGAGCTTCAGATGTATCCTGTCCATCTGAAAAGGTACTTTGCAGGGGGAAGAAATGGAATGAGTAGCAGTTTTACATCTTGTGAGTGCTGACAACGCATAAAATTCATAAGGAATGTAGTTCTTGTCCCAGATTGCTCACACTGCAGGCAAGGTGAGCCAGGAGGAGAAGAAAGCTTGATCAGCTCTGGTGCGCTGCTATGGGGCATGAGGGAGACTGGACTGAGCAGTCTGAAATCTCTTTTCAGTACAGTTTAGCCACCCAGTGTGAGCTGCTTGTATTTGTATTACACAGCAGTGAAAAATTCCGGTTGGGGAGCGAGCAGGGGAGGGTCCCTGGCCAAAAGGAAGGATCAGGCAGCAGGTTAACGTGGATGTGGTTGTGGAAGAAGCCACAACCATTCTGGCTGTGTGGGATAGAGGGGAGAGAGCACGGTGGTCTCAGATCACCAGCAGGTTTGTGCCCGTCCCAGATTTTTAAGCATTTTAATAGAGAGGCTAAAGGAGGACAAAATTGAGGGACTGGGGAGGGAGCATGTGGGATTTGTTCTTCGCAAAAACAGCCGTAATGTGGAGGCAATACGACAAATTCTCCCTGGCTTTCTGTTTATAACCATCTCCCTCATACAAAGCTGTCATCTCACACCTCTGCTTAGCCCCGGAGTAACATTATGCCCCTATTTACAACGTGCTTGAAATAGCCTTCAAAGTCTGCTCTCAGAAAGTCAGGGGAGGTAGAGATCTCAGAAGGCACTGACAGACATTAAGGGGGGACCTGAGGAAACAGGAAAAGGGAATGCCTCTGCTATTCTTGCTTTTCCCCCTCCCCAAATGACAGTCCCCTTCTGACAGGGTAGCTTTTATCTTCCCTCGGGTGTTTGCTCTTCATCCCTTGCCCTTGTGCACGCCAGTCCGGCGGCTCAGAGAAGAACTGGGACTTCTGTGGTGCCAAGTGTCACTAAACCTCTTCACCTCGTGCCCCTGAAGCTAGTGTAGAAGGCCAGCTTGGCTCCCCCTGAGCTCCTGGTCCCCAGGGGCAAGGTGAAGATGATGATGTTTCCTTGAGGAGAGCTGCTGACTTTTTTTTCCCTGCTGCCAGGAGCACGGGGAGGACGTTCAGCAACTACTCTCCCTGCAGTGGAAAAGCGAGGTGGAGAAGTCAGGGTCCCTTTTGGCTCAGGAAGCCATAAAGCCCTGGAGCATCATATAGAAGAGAGGACAGGCTCCTGCAGGACTGTGGGGAAGCTGGGAGAGGTGCATCCAGCTTCAGACTTGGAGAACGGGTGGCGTCTCCAACTAGCCACTTAGAATTAAGGTAGCATGGCTGGGAGTCTCCATCAGGAGCAATAACTTCTTTCTGACTTTTGGGCAGCCACCTAAACCCACTGCTGTTTGCGATTCTAGGGTATCGTGAGCCTAGGCTGTTGAGTTTTTTCAGGGCATGGTTTTTTCAGGCATGCTGAGTATGAGACCAACAAGCTGAGTTGTGGGGGTTGGCAGAGCACAAGTGGCTTGTGGTCCTGTCACCGTGGCTCTGGGATTGTGTCCCCCTGTTCCTTGCATTGGCCTCCTGCTGCTGCTTTGAGTGAATTGGCTGGGTGTGCTCCACAGTTGAAAGAGGGGTGCCACATTTCCCTCTCTGGGGTGTGTTGGGGGGAGCAGTTGGTCCCTCCCCAAGTTCCTGTGTCACCCTCACAGCTGGGGAACATCTGGCTCTTTGCTGGGTGGATCAGCAGGAGCTCCTAGTTGGAAATGTGAAGGATGCATGCTGGCTTCAGGCAACACGGGTGTAAACGGCTCTCCTTGGAAGTATGTCAGACCTCCAGTTGACTTGCCATCTTCCTGCTCAATCCCAGTAACTGTGCTCCTGCATGAATTTGCCTAGCTCCTGCCCAGGTACCTGTTGTCATTAATTATCCATGAGGGGAAAAGAATGTCCTGATGACTCTATTTAGTGAGGGTGTTGGAATTTGAGCGCATGGGTTGGGGCTGGCTCAGCACAGCCCACTGGTAGCTTTCGGTGATCTCCTAAAGCCTCTGCAAAAGCCTGTCGAGTCACTTGGGAGCATTGCAATGGAAAGCTGATAACAGCAGCGGTATGGAAATAGAGCTGAAGGGATTGGGGTTTTTAAACTGGTGGCTAACTTGGACAAGGCTTAGCTGTGCTTAAACTGGTTATGTCCATCAGATTCGGTTATAGATGATTCAGCTCCAGCACAGCGGAAGCCTTTAAACCGTAGTCCTGCACCTCAGCACCCCAGCCCCCTCACCCTGGGCTCCTTCATATGCCTGTGGTTTTGGAGGAGCCCATCTTTGTGATGATGCCCTCCAAGAAGACAACTTGCGAGGAGCTGGAGCCCGACCTGGAGCTTTCCATAGTTCAGAAAGCCAGCATGTGCAGCTTCCCCACCATTACCTCAGCACTGGCGTTGGTGACAGTGGTGTCGCTGTTGTTTACCCAGGAAGCTGATTGTCTTTCCTCTCAAAAGTCTGGAGAGAGAACGAAAAAGGAGTATACATCAGGCAGTGTGGGGCTTGGGTCACCATGTGTAGAGAGGCCACAGCACTCAGGTGCTGCCAAGAGCAGATCAAATCAGCCATTGCAACTAATCGCAGGTGATGACGGGGTTTAGCAGATGCCTACAGCAGTTCTGGGGGAGCAGTGTTCCTTTTTGGCCCCAAACTTTCCTCCCAGGCCACCCCTGCCAGCTATTTTCCCAGGGAGTGGGGAGGGAAGGGTTGGTGCCCTCTTGCCCGCTCCGGCTAACCCTGCTTCGGGCTGGTGGTCACCCTTGAGGTGGTCACCCTTGCTCCGGCGGCCACCTCTTCCCGACAGCCTTCGCCTGACTCAGGGGGGATTTAGTCCTGGGCTGGGCTGGGGGGAGGGAAAGACGTTAAACAGGCTTTTCCCTAATGAGGTGTGACGCCAGCTGGAGAGGGGGAGAATCCTGCTTTTCTCCTGTCTGTTGCTCTCTCCAGCTAGAGGAGGAGGAGGAGATGTATCTCTCCCCCCCCCCTCTCTCCTTCCTCTGCTGATTTGCTGCCTCCCTCTTCTGTTTCCTTTCTGTGCCGTCCCCAAAGCGTTTTGGCAAGGTTCAGATTTCTGTGCTCACAGCTCAGTGCTCAAAGAGAAAAGGGGAAAAACAAAAGGGTTGGAAGCGTGGGGGGGGATGGTGGCGGGGAGGAAGCTCAGCCATTCGCTCCTGGTCAGGCCGAAGGAGTCCAGGGACTCGCGGCCACGAAGGAGCCCAGGGACCAGCAGCCGTGGGCAGGGTTTGCCCTCAGGACCAGGGTGGGCTTTGGTGGCCTCTTTCTCCTGGGAGCCCCTGGCATCACTTCTGCTCAGATGTGCCACTTGAGCACCCTGCCGCTTTGCTGGCCCTCCCTTCTTGGAGGGGAGGGCTGGAAAAACAAGGTTTATTCCTCTTCCCGCAAAACGTGGGCTGAAGCATTAGGTGGAAACCCGAGGGGATCCTAACTCTTCGTTCACACTCTTGAGACATTAAGATTTGCATCGTGTCCTCCTGGTCCCTGGTGCTTCCGTAGAGCTCTGGACACGTGTGAAATGTCCAGCGTTTAGGGGCAGAAAGCTGGAGAATCCAGTGGGATAGAAAATTGTGACATTCGGTTAAAAAGGGCCAAGTCCTGGGAACCCAGGGGACCTGGGAACCCGGTCCTGGGAACTTCAAGTGCCTCTTGCTGCTCTTGCCCTATCGCAATCAGCAACAGGAAAAAAAATGTAGACAAAAACTTAACAGGACAACGCCAGTGTGTTATTTCCAAGACAGATAATCATGGTAGCACTTGGACTGTGCCTTTACCATAACCCACTGGCACCAGGTGTGACTGTTGGTAGGGACCAGAGCGGGCTACAGGCAGCACCCTGCTCATGGCATCAGGGAGCAAGGTGCAAGTGCCTTTCTACAGATGTGATGACAGCCTCACGCCTGCTAATGATGGACCTTCGTTAGCCCCGTCCTATGTGTGTGCTGATTAATCCCAACTTGTGGATTAATCACAATTAAACAGGGCCTCTGTGCTGGGATTCCACGTTGGTCTGCGTGCCCAGTGCCCCTGTTGGGTCCCCAAGTTGGTGCTGTACCTGCCATGGTGGCAGGGACGAGGAGCACCCATCCAGGAGAGAGGAGGCAGCAAGAGAGGGGGGGAAACTCCCCCGCCAGATGTTTTGAAGAGGAGTGGTGGGTCCCTGCCCAGGACACAGCACCTTGCCCAGTGCCTGAGAAATGTCCTCCAGCTCCTGGGGTGACCCCACCAGCCCCGAAAATGTAAAGGTCGCTCCTGAGCCTGGAAAACAATGGCTGTAGATAGGGGCTATCTGAGCCGGTTGTGGCCACTGCTTAAGGAGTCAAACAGCAGACTGAAAAGGCTCACGGGAAGCAATTTAAATATTCCTTCATACAAAAGGCTGTCGCATCCCAGCAGAGGCAGGCTGCTGACTGACAGCTCTAGTGCACAAGTGTACACGGCTGAATATGTGTGTGTGGAGAACATCCTGAAGACTTACTTTCCCCCCTGTCCTTTATTCTGGGTCCTAGCATCATTTTTTCACAAGCTGCAGGTTCACTGTGGTAACACACCTGGGATGTTCTAGCAAATCACATACTATGTTGGCACCCCCCCAGGTATATTTTGTTAGAAGGCAGATGTCCACTAAAGTAATTTACAAATAAAATAAGCCAACGCCTCCAAAATGCTAACTGCTTACCAAGTGAATTCGCGCAGTAATTGCTATTTATATAGCATGATTGTTATTTATACAGCAATAATAGCTCGCTCTCTCCGAGGAATGAGAAGCAACTGCAGTTTTTGTATTAACTTGTCATTAAGCAGGATAGTCGTCTAGAAGCCAGAACAGTGATTCTCTGGGCTTTTCCTAGCTCTGCAGCAGGGACGCTGTGTCAGGCTTTGGCTGCCCCCCGCCCTTTCCTTGCCTCGAGTTTCCACATATAATGCATGCATTTAATAGATTCCTCACAGGGCAGGTGTCAGGCTTCTGCTCGTGAAGCACTTTGGATGTGGCACAAGAGGTAAATAAGAGCGGCGTTGATAATGAAAATATGCCATTAATACATTTCCAATAAAAAACTACAAGCGGCATTTAATCTGCAATCTGTTATCAATAATTTTATTACCGCAGTTACTGCGGTCTAATAAAAAAGCACTTTCTCTTCTTTATTGGGTAAGTGCCAAAACGTTTATCCTTTATTCTCTGGCCATTAACCTTTATTCTGTAGCCATTAGCTTAGCCATTTGTGTAACAGTCTGCTGAGTAACATTCAAGCAGGAGTTTGTATTCAATCCATTATTTACTCTGAGACCCAAAAAGAATAGCTTCTTATGCCTATGTTGTTTATCCATATTAAATCTTGTTAAGTGCTGCGTACTGCCAATGATAAGTCTTATAGGAAGTGGGGTTTTTTTCTTACTGTGAATTATATTCTGGCATAGAAATGAAACTGTAGTTAACCCAGTAATATTTTGTAAACAAAACTTGAAATTGCTAGATGAAAACCAGATATTTCTCACAACGTGCGAAATTTGTGACAACTGCATTTCAGAAGTTTATTCTTTTTCTGGATGGGTTGCTGCTTCACACCTTTATGTGAACTCCATCGTGCTGAAATAAGCCATGATACTCTCCACCCCTCCGCCAAGGGTTGAGATTTTGGGTCATGAGGTCTGACATCCCTCCATCCTTTCATTCTCTCTTACTGGAGGGGAAAAAGAACAAAACCAAAGAGAAATAAGTTAAATAATCAAAATGCCTGCTTTTCTTTGAGGCATCTGCTTGCTAGCTTTCAGCCATTTCTGGCTATCCATCTGAAACTGCTACTTCTCTCTGTAAGTGGCTTTTAGAGCTTTCTGAGCACATCTTTTAAATGAACTCACCAGCCTTGGTGAGTGGAAAGCAAAGCAGGAGAATTAAACTGTTGATTCCTGCCCATCAGCTGAACATGGGAGAAAATCATGGGTTTCTTATTAGGCTGTAGCATCTCAACCTCACTGAACCCTATTTTTCCTGTTTCCAGACAAAAGCATTAGTCTTCTGGCTGGAGAGTGACATTCGGTAAAAGCCTTTCAAGGTCTTCCCATAAACTCCTGCAGCAAAGAGGTAGTAGTAGCAGTATTTTTAATGAAGGGGAAGGTCGCCTTACCCAGCGTATGCTCTGCTGCTCTACACATGCTTGAGGCTGCTTGGGTCTTTTCGGTCCTGATCAGCCAGCAGTAAATTTTAAGGAATTAGTCTGATGGTTGGAATTTTTATTTTTTTTTTTTTTTCTCTCCCTGCTCATTAGGAACTGGAAGCTGCTCTTCACAGGGATGATGTGGAGTTTATCAGTGACCTGATCGCCTGCCTTCTTCAAGGTTGCTATCAGCGCAGAGACATCACGTGAGTAACCTCGCTCTATGGCTTAAGCGCTTTGCAAGGGGAGCTAATTAACGCGGTCGCGGGGATGTTTCACGGCTTTAGAGCCATGACGTGGCGGTGATCGGCAGCCACCAGCAATCAGGCCAGATGCTTCACGGAGTGGAAGGGAATTCCAGCTCCTCTTGGGTTGAGTTGCAGGTTTTTAATTGTACGGACCCATCGTTAAGCGAACTTGTTTGCTCAGATCCCATGCAGATCTGCTTGTAGCTCTACAGCATCCAGTGAACGTTCACATCTGCTGTTGTGCTCTGCGCTCTGTTTGGTCAAATTAGTGATATCACAGTAAGTCTTTAAATGATCACATATGTTTTTAACATTTTATATGTGTTGTATGGAATAAAACGTGCTGCTCTGCAGCCACCTCACTGACATGGGAGATCCCATTGCTTTACGGAGGGACAACTGTAATTATTTTCTTGGAAATAAGAGGAGCGTTGGAACTGGCTCACTTGCAGGATGTTGGAAAGCAATTTGGCATGTTCTCCTGATGTTTCAACATCCGGAGACACTTCGTTAGTGTCCACCAAAGTAACCTCCCAGGCGGATTACAACTATAGAACATCATTCTTTGGAGATGCAGTGAATGTGCTCCCAGTGATAACGAAGGCTTGTTGTGGTGTGTTTTACTTGTTCTTCTGTGAATCATAGTACCAGCAAAGCATAATCGTGGAGATGAAGGCAGCTTGGCAACGTTTGCAGTTGCTTAGAAGAGGTGTTAGGCTGCTCCCTAAGATTCTCCTCTTGCACAGAGGCTTAGACTGGTGCATTGGCATAAATATAGGTGCTTGCATTGCAAGCTCTGTTTCAAATTAACTGATTACGTTCAACAAACTTTATGTAGTTTATTTTTTTAGCTATATCTGGCGCTTCAGTAGATTTTCTTGCCCTGCTGGGTTGACGTTCAGCATAAGTGTGTATCGGGACCTGAACCAGGCAGCTGCACTGTGTTTACTGTCTCTGAATGAAACTGATGTGATGAGAAGCTTGATTGTGAAGGGACTGCCATCCTGTATAGCTCCTTCACCAAAATAACCACAGAGCAATATCATCTTGCTTATAAACATGCAGCAAGTTTATTTCTTCATACCAGAAAACCCAGCAAGTAGTGACTAAAGTGTTTTGACCGCCTTAACCGGCTCACCCGTGTAGAAGCAGGGAAAAATATGTCTTTGATAAATTTCATAAATTCAAGATTGCGAGGTTCTCCTAATCTCTCCAGATCTAAGTGTCCACTTAGCAACTGCACGGTTTGATTGTCTCCTCTTTCTCAGCTGTTTTAACTTACTGAAATCAGGGATGAATCACGGGTGAGTTGTTGGGCATTGGCAAGTTGTCCATCTGTCCAGGGAAGGTTACACACGCACACATACCACATACACTCATGCACAGTTCCCTGGCAGCTCAACAATGTGTAATTACTCAGCATCTCGTGTAGGAACCACTTTGTGCCTGTGTAAATATGGTTTTGGTTAACTCGGAGATGCAAAAGCTGCAAGGAGGTAATGTGGTTGGTAGAAGGAAGAGCTGGTAACCCACCCGTGGCTTCGTGCAGCATGGGTAGGTGCCTACGTAGCTGTTGCTGGGTGTCTGTCCACGCACGAGAGGTGCTGTAGGAAATGGAGGAGTGCGAAGGCATGTAGTGAAGCTGTGAGAACTTACACCTCACCCGAACGTCTGCGCCAGGGAAAGCACAAGGTGCCTGAAGGAGAAACGCGCAGCACCTCCTGTAGAAGGGGATGCCCTCATGGGCAGGACAATAACAAGAAAAGGCCTTTTTGCAGAGGAGATGGGGGAGAAGTGCACAGCAGGAGCAGCAGGGTGGAAATGGCTGAAGGAATATAGCAGGAAAACTGCCTGGAGCCACTGGGAGGTTAGGGAGCTGGTCTCTGAAGCACTGCAGAGGAATCAATGGGGGAAGCTGCCTGGAAACAGAGGGAAAGGGGCTGTATGGAGAGGGATGTCATGAAGGAAGAAGCACTGAGGCATAGTCTAAACTTGGAAATGTATAGAGAAACGAGAATAAAAACGATGGCTTGCATACACTTCTGAGAAACAAACTTGCCCCACTGTTTGTTTCATGCTTTCAAACCAGCCATGGAATATTTATCCAAAATGAATGTGTGTTTTTAAAGCCTAACATTTTCCGTGTTCCTTACACATTTGTTTCCAACACCTTTGTTCCCTCTAACCTGAGTTCAAGAGTCATAGGCTTCGGCTAATGCACAGTTTCTCTACCATACCTAGTTTGTCCCCAGTTAATGGTAAGGACTTGAGGCGCTAATTGATCTTTTGAGTGCTCAGCAGACAAAGATATGCAAATGTAAGAGGTGGAATTTGTGCTGAGTTTAGAATTGACTTTTCACCGTGGGTCAGGGCTCTGTATTTTTGTGTCGCGGATGGGTAGTAAGTACCTGTCTCATGTGGGAAAAATCAGCAGTTCCACAGACCATCACAGTGGCGTTACAGCAGCAATTTCTCTGCTCATTTCTGCTCCACATCCTCATGCCGAGGCTGTGAGCTGTTAATCTTTAGGTTATAAACTTCTCTCCCTGTTGTACCTCGGAGGGGAAGGTAGGAGCTTGTTCTCATCCTTGTTCTTGGGCTGGAGCACTGAGGCTCAAGCACAAGATGCTTCATATAACCTCATATAAAACATAGTTTACCTACCTCTCCGAGGTTTAATTAGTTTTGTATCGTGTCTTACGTCTTTGATGGCCAAAATGTCATCTGTCTATGCTTTCTCACAGTCCATCTGGGAGCAGCTTGTAGTTCTTGTCACATCTGTTTTGACGGCGGGCAGAACTTGCGGCTGACCTGGGCTGCCTGGCTTTAATCATGCATCATAGAGGGGTATAAAACTGTCACATACCTTTGCTAATTATAATGTGCTCTCAAGTAATTTTGGAAGTGGAACCTAGCTGAGAGCCCTTCTAATGCACAATTTAACATACTCCACTTTGATTTGCTTATTATTCTTTTTTCAAAAAATTACATTAATTCTTTTGTAGGGTTCTGTCATTCTTAGTTTTGAAAGAGCAACTTTGCCTTGGTTTTGATATTCTTTACGACAGATTTTTTTTTTCTTAAAAAAAAAAAAGGAATTACATATGAGAGAGACTGGTTTTTACCCTGCTTGATGGCTAAGGAGAGTTGAATGTCTCGTAACCTAAAACTTTCTTTGAGTTATGGATATCTGTGTTTAACTTCAGAGACTACTTAATGGTAGGCCACAGGATCTTCTCCAAATTCTTATTTTTCATAGCCTATAATAGCTGTTAGGAGCACTCTTTGTTGACCTGGTTCTTGCTGTGTTAAGCACTGTAGAAGTATAGAACAGAAAAAAAGATGGGAATCTGCACTTCTTGCTTCTAGCATCTTCAGCGATGACCCCGTAGCTGTCCTTGCTTGTCACTGGGTGGTTTGAGCGCTTGGCCAGGACAGTTTCGCTGTGGCTTTCTTCTTTTTGCTCTGACCCAAAATAGTTTTGTGCCATGATCTGCAGCTTTTGTTGTTCTATGAGTAGCTGTCATATACCACCCGTACCGCCTAGCTGTTAACCGCCTAATAACTAATATCCTTGAAGCTTTTTGTATGATCTCTCTGCTCAGTTTTATGCTACAGGCACCATTTAGCTTGATGCCAGTGAGTTTACCCATACATTTTTTCCCCTGCCTCTAGCTTTTGTGCACAGGCTTTGAAATGTCTATGTTGTCTTTTAATTGTTTCAAAATGCAACTGCCCGGACAGCAGGGAGTGAGGAGGGAGAAAACTCTTCATAGAACTGGGGGTTTATAAAGAATAAATAAAAATTAAGCAGTTTGAAAAAATGCTGGTGCTTGCTTCAGATTCTCTCTGATATAAATTGGGCAGCTGCACAGTCCCTAGGGGCTGCCACTTTAATTCCAGCAGGAAATGCGACTTGATGACTTGTATCAAGACAGGAAGATCAGAGCTTCAGCTAACGGCAACAGCCGCAGCAGGAGCCTTCTGCAGCTGTTTTTAAGTAAGAAGTGATGGTGTGACATGGATGTGTACACTCAACTAAAATAATCCAGAAAAGCTCCTGCTGTTCAGCATTTCTCTGGGTGAAACTCATTCTTCACTGCTCTGTTATTGCATTTTTGCTATTTTTCTGATGTGATGGCATAAAAAGTTTCAATGACTTTATCATATTTCTTATTGGGAGACGTGTTTTGTGTGCTGCTATTGTCTCTTGAAAAACATTTTAATCGCTTTTTCTTATAACATATTTTATTTTTTGGGTTTTTTTGGTTTTTTTCAACATGGGTAAAGGTTCCAGAAAGTGAGGAGGAAGAAAAACAATACCTCTGCTCTTGCCTATGCCCCATTAGACTTTTTTTTTTAATTATAGCCCAGGAGATTGGTCCCTCACTGTAGCTGAAAGCTATCTAATTGACTTCTGTGGCACTATAGACAGCATTTGGTTCCTTAGGAACCTCAATTTTTTTTTGTTGTTGTTATTTCTTTCCTTAATGCATTGGAATTTTTTTTCCCAAGTGGATCGTCTGTTTTGCACCCACCTTAAGTTCTTTCTGGATCTGCAAACTAACCTTGGAGTCTTTGGCTTCTAGTTTGTGCCTGGCTTGTTCTAATATGGATAATAAGGAGATATTCTGCAACTCCTCTTCCTTCCCCTGCAATTGTCTTAATTATTTCTTTCGTATCCTTAGTGGTGGCATTGAGAAATACTCCCAGTATGGCATCTGAAGAGCTGTGTTCCCTACTTGTTGCATTGCCAATCAAGAGTACTGCCTCTATTCTGCTTGTTTTCTAATGCTTGTTTGGTAATCATTTATTTGAGCTATAATCAGAAAGAGATACGGGATAATCTGAAATCTTCTAACTCATTGGGGAAGAATGCCCATTTCTGAGGACTGTGTTTAATAGCTCTGAATATTTCACTTCTTTCCTCTGCTTTTCACTTTTGCCCATCCATGTCCTTCATTCTGTGTGGACTGTGTCTTTACAGGATGCTTTTAAGGGTTACCCCAGGCCTCATGCTTTGGTAGGAGTGCCCTCAATAAAACACTTAACATCTTGAAACTGCCCTGCTACACGTGACTACATGAACTGTGTTCTTTAAGAACCACTATGTATTGGTCTGGTCTAGGGGATAAGGTGGCAGGCAGGTCAACTGGGATAGCTGGCAAACCAATGCCAAGTTTTATGGGTACTGTGGTGAACGAAGCTGTAGGAATAGCTAAGCCAAGGTACTAAGACAATCTGAATGAATTCAGCACTTGAGGCCAGGCCATAATATGTAGGGCAGCCAGCCTAAGCTCAGTCACAGCAGACTTGGGGGCCAACACCTCTTGGAAAGAGTTTTAACAGCCAGCTCTTGCAGTTGTGACCTTGATTATAACAACTGTTTCAATGGCCCGGCCACAAAGCTAACTCACTAATGGCCCGGCCACCTCACTAACTCAGAATCATATTCGTGAATGCCAAGTGAATATCAACAAGATCAGCATTATTTACAGTCTGACTTTTAAGAAGTGCTGCCTTGCATACATCATGGAGATTGGTGGATGGCCTCTGGGATCGACCCCGTATCGTTGGCGCAGGAGATACCACGAGGGGGCAAGGGAGATGAAGTGGCTACATTGCTCATCTTGAATCTAATATTAATATTTATTATAATAATAGCCAAACCACGCAAGGTGAGCCTTTTAAAGGGTAAAAAGTGAAAATGAGGCAGCTGGCAGATGTTGGGAAAGGAAGGATGAGATTACAGGAGTAAAATAACACGGTCATTCAGAGATTAACGAGAAGCACAGTGGAATAAAATTATAGAGTTCAAGCATAAATAAAGCTAAGTAAATGTCTTTGATTCTCAAATGGATAAAATGAATCTTTAAAGAAGAATTTGAAGAAAAGTTGGTAGCATGTTCTGGAAGTACTATTCCATAGACGTGGTGGAGAACAAGGAATGAAAATGGTGGAAGAAAAGGAGAGCGTGAAAGCTGTGCTGTTACTGTCAGGGCAGATGGATGAGAGACATAGATTGGATAGCTGGGGAGAGGGAGTTATGTGAAACACTGACAGGGAGGAATAGGTGGCTAAACTTAAAAGGATGAATAGGGTACAGGCAGTGAAAGGTCTTGGAGACCGCAATGATGTCATCATGCCAATGTCAGAGTTTGAAATATGAAATGGACAGCTGTATTTTTAAGTTATTGATGTTGCAAACCAAGTACTCCAGAGAGGAGGAAAAAAGCAATGATGAAGAAAAATTTCTCTCTACATGAAACCTTTGTCCTCACTTCTGGGACTTGTATTTCAAAATAGTGATGCTCCCAATTACATGTGCAGGATTTTTCCTCCAGCATGGTTGCAGGTCACATCCCGGCACCTCAGCCAGGTGTGGAAACCAATTTTTAGCCCAAGGGTGGACATTGCAGAAGTTCTGAAATTATTTTCTTGGAGCATTTTAGCCCAGTGATCTTGATGAATAGCTGGAGTGGCTGCTGGCCAGCTGCTAAGCCACTACGATGTTTTGGTGTTGTCACATCAGTCTTTGTTCTAAGTCACCTGTACTGTTAGGTTTTATCTCTTCTTACCTTCCATCCTTCTTTAGTTCACTTCTGGTTCAACCACTGTAGTAGTTTAAACTTTGGAGAAAAGAAGATGAAAAATCTGTTCTGAAATGAATCTCAAAAGGAACTTCTTTAGGACCAATTCATTTATCTGCAAAAACTTGGGTTTATCCTTGTCCCCAGGAACTTGTGATCTGTGGGGCTGGTTGTAAGTAATGAATTTGACAAGTTTGTTTGCTTCAAGGCAACCCCACACTAGGTTTTTTTTCCTCAGAAGAGCCTCCCTTCTCCCACATTAAGCATTTTTCTAGGAGCAGCAAGGCACATAATGGCTTGTTTCATATGGATTAGTGCCATAATACACGCATGTGTCCTATTTCCCCATCAACATCAAGACAGTAACTCTAGCTTCTTCCCCACAGTGCTCATCATCACTGTAATACCCTAAGGTCTTCTCTACAGCCCCTAAATAATCAGAAGACCTTATGGCAGAGCAATACTGTTGTCTTTCCTTATGGCTATGAATCGGGAGCATGCTTTCTGTTGATGGGCACTAGGAAGGAACAATGCAGCATTAAGCTGGCTTCACTTGTTCTTCAAGGATCCAGGAATGAATAGTAAGTAATGATCCTCTTCCAGCATGAATGTGGGGCACAGTGAGCCTCATTCCTATTTCCCTTTCAGAATATAGGAGATGTATTTGAGTTTTTCATAAGTTAAGCAGCTCCAACTCCCAGGGGTTGATCTACTCTTCAGAAAGAATGTCACCATCAAATAACAGTAGTAGAAAGGAAGAAGCATGTGGATGAAAATTGGCAAGCATGGATTGAAGGCCTGGTTAGATATAGGTGAAAGTAATTGATAGGAGAAGTGAAATGCCATCACAGAGCAACCAAAGCCCTTGTTGTCTTACCAGATCTGTTCCCAATGTGAAGTTGGGCTCTAGGTATGTTCCTCTATTCCGGACCATCCAGAAGGCTGTGTTCATCCAACCTGAGGTGGAGACTACTATGGCTTGATCTTCATTTCATCACATCTGGAGTAACTTGTTGGGTATGTGCTGCGTGGCTGGTTGTCAAGATCACAGAGAATAAGACAAAACAAAGGGAGGGGGGAAAGTCAGTGCCTTAAGAGTCAAAGTGTGCACATGGAGGCAGCGTGTGGCAAGAGCAGAGGGCACAGCAGCAATTCTCACACTTCACTGTGTTTGTGTGGCAGTCGAGATCCTTCCCTTAAGGACTGCGTGTCTTTTCCAAGTCAGATCAGTATGTGCTGGCTATACCTCCAGCGTGCATGAGCCAAAGTCTCCTTCAGCAGAACCCTTTGAAGCAGTAGCCTGCAACCTGCATCTTGCCAAGCCTCTCACCCCACACCAGTGTTTGCCCAAATCCCACCCCACACTGACTGACAGAGTTGGCTTCTCCCAAGGTACTTATTTCCTTCTTGAGCACCCAGATCCTTCTCTTTTCCATTTTATTGTATCTAACAACCGGTAACTAGTTCTTGGGTTAGTTAATAAATAGTTTAACACTGGTTCTTTTTGTTTTCCTTTTGATCCTTCAAGAGATTGCCTTTTGTTATTCCAAGCTGAAGGTGCTTGACACAGAAGCAATGCAGAAGCCCTCAGGCTTCAGACACTGTCTTGACTATGGGATCGTTATTCCTATAAGTGATTCCCATCCTCTGTGTCTGATAAGCCTTGGGGAAGAACTGGGCAGAGAAGAATGCAGCACTCTGAATTCCTGAGGGGTGCTGGGAGGCATCCATCCATGTGGGGACTGGAGGAGTTTCACTCACTGATCAGCGCCTTTCAGGATCAGCGTTTCACCCTGCCCAGGGACCCTCCTACCTTTGTCTGACTTCCTTTGCAAGGCTGACAAAAAAATCTGGCCCCCTACCTGGGGGGGGATGAAGGTACATCTCTTTGTTAAATTGAGCTCAGAAATGTCCAGGTCAGACGGTTTTGGTTTGAGGCCCAGGAATTGCTCTTGAGCTCAAAAACTGACTGCGGGAACTGATGTCTCTCAGATTAATTACCTCATGAGAATGTGCTCTGAGGAGAAACTAGGTTCTTTGCTTTTCCATTGCATCCAAAAAGTGACATAATTTAGTGATGCCATTAAGTCTGTCAGTGTCATCAAGCCTGCTGATGTGCCTGTGAAGTCTCCAGTTTGGCATCAGTATTGCTTAGTCTTCTCTTGGTGATCTTAGCGCATCACCAGGAGACAAGCTGTGCCCTGCAGATCAGCAGCATTCTTCCTTCAGCTGGCTTTCCTACTCTGCACCTCTGTCTTGTGCACTGGTACCACCAGCTTCAGTGCTGATCATCATGACACCTCGTCACCGTTATCTTCCTGTCCTTTGGTACCAGCATAAGCTCCAGTGCCTTCAGCGCACACCCCGCTCTTGGCTCTGGGACTCAGGACCTCTCTTCTGCCTCCTGCCATTCTGCTTTTTGCCAGTGGCATCTGTTACTCATTTCCTGATTTTGAGCCTGTCAGAAAACTCTGCGCTTCAGGATCTCAGGAGATTCTTACCACTTCATCTGAGCATACTGTCAGGGAGAAATTCGCGTTCCCAGTCTAACTGCCGTGATAGATCTTCTTGGACAGGGAATTGTTGGGCTCCGACTCTCCTCAGCTCTCTTACCCTACTCACCAGGATGCCAGGGAATTAATTGCTTAATGAAAGCCATTTTACCTGGCCCCTCCCCAGACAAGATCAATGTCATCACATGGTAAAAGGTGACATACACTTAGACGCCTCCCTTGTATCCTCCCACAGTATCACACGTTAGCTTGACACCAGACTTTCTCCAGGCACGGTACAGAAACATTTTCAGTTCTGTCATTAATTTATCTTAGGTGCTTGGGGTGGGATCACTTCTTTTCTTGATCCTTTCCACCTTAGATGTAATATGTGATGGCATCAGAGATGTGAGGTCAGACGGTTTTGGTTTGAGGCCCAGGAATTGCTCTTGAGCTCAAAAACTGACTGCGGGAACTGATGTCTCTCAGATTAATTACCTCATGAGAATGTGCTCTGAGGAGAAACTAGGTTCTTTGCTTTTCCATTGCATCCAAAAAGTGACATAATTTAGTGATGCCATTAAGTCTGTCAGTGTCATCAAGCCTGCTGATGTGCCTGTGAAGTCTCCAGTTTGGCATCAGTATTGCTTAGTCTTCTCTTGGTGATCTTAGCGCATCACCAGGAGACAAGCTGTGCCCTGCAGATCAGCAGCATTCTTCCTTCAGCTGGCTTTCCTACTCTGCACCTCTGTCTTGTGCACTGGTACCACCAGCTTCAGTGCTGATCATCATGACACCTCGTCACCGTTATCTTCCTGTCCTTTGGTACCAGCATAAGCTCCAGTGCCTTCAGCGCACACCCCGCTCTTGGCTCTGGGACTCAGGACCTCTCTTCTGCCTCCTGCCATTCTGCTTTTTGCCAGTGGCATCTGTTACTCATTTCCTGATTTTGAGCCTGTCAGAAAACTCTGCGCTTCAGGATCTCAGGAGATTCTTACCACTTCATCTGAGCATACTGTCAGGGAGAAATTCGCGTTCCCAGTCTAACTGCCGTGATAGATCTTCTTGGACAGGGAATTGTTGGGCTCCGACTCTCCTCAGCTCTCTTACCCTACTCACCAGGATGCCAGGGAATTAATTGCTTAATGAAAGCCATTTTACCTGGCCCCTCCCCAGACAAGATCAATGTCATCACATGGTAAAAGGTGACATACACTTAGACGCCTCCCTTGTATCCTCCCACAGTATCACACGTTAGCTTGACACCAGACTTTCTCCAGGCACGGTACAGAAACATTTTCAGTTCTGTCATTAATTTATCTTAGGTGCTTGGGGTGGGATCACTTCTTTTCTTGATCCTTTCCACCTTAGATGTAATATGTGATGGCATCAGAGATGTGATTTTTTGGTTTTGTCAGAGTTAGGTTGAAGGTTGGACTAGCTGATCTTAAAGGTCCCTTCCAACCTAAACAATTCTGTGGTTCTATGTTCTAGTACCAGCACTGCCTCCCTTTCTGAGTAAGCTTTGGTAACTGATATTGCCTATTTCTTGGGCTCTCTCAGCTCAACAGATTGATTCCTCAAGGCAGGGAAAGAGTGGCTGACACTGCTGGGGACATGCATTTTGTCTCCTCTATGACTGAAGGACTGTGCAGTGCAACCTCTGATAAAGGAACAGAAGCCACATATTGCTTTACAGACATTCAAGTCTTCTTCCTATTCAGACAGGCAGGATATCTGACAGACTGTCTTGCCAGGAGTTTTCTGGAGGTTCCTATGTATTTCCAGATGTACAGTATTTTACAATTTCAGCCATGTCTCAAGGAACTGAGGTCTCTATTTTTAGGCAAGGAGAGAAAGAGTAGCTGCCGTATCATCTACTTTCCTCCATTCTGGAGCCGTGGTGCATGTTTCAACACAGTGGTAGGTAGGAAAATGCATCTTAGTGGCTGATTACAGAGCTGGTTTCCTCTTGGGGTTTAAACCTCCCCTTGCTGCTCTCCTCTGTACATCACACTGAAGGCAACTGATTTGTTATTGTATCCTTTAATGGCTTCAGGGTAGCATCTTAAAGGTAAAATTGAATAATCGGTGAAGTACAGAGGGGTTAATATTATGGTAAAGCTGGGCAGGTGTTTTTAAAAACACCTTTGGTGTGAACGTGGTCATCCTGAGTCAAACCCAACAATGCCCGTGGACAATAGCATAATCACACTTCGTTAATTGTATTTATGCAGTTATAGTTAAGGAAAAAGATAATTTTTAAAACTGTCTCAAATCATCTCTGCTTTGTATTCATTCAAGGTAAAAAATAATTTATTTCCATCTGTTGCTACCTCAAGTCATGTTTCAGAAATATATATAGCAATGCTGTTTGTTCACCACAATGATGTTTCAGGATCTTTTAGCAGAATTATTTTCCTCCCTTTTTTTATCCAGTCAACTGACCCATTGATTTGTCATTATCAGTTTTCACTCAAATTGCAGCTTCAGTAGTGGGGGAAGGGGTTTCTGCTTCTCTGTCCATATCAGTGCCCCAAAACCCTCTCTGCATTGAGAGAGCACAAATCTTCCACTTCATGGAGACTGCAGAGACTCGCCGAGTTTGAAGGAAGGGTTGGTTGAAAAACAAACAGGCAGTCATCACATTTTAAGTTTTATTTTAATTCTGTTAACATTCCCTGAATCTGGGCAGCGTATGCATCCTCCTGCTCATCCCCTTTGCCCCCAGGACTTTCTCTTCCTTTAGAAGCTTCAGCTGTTGTTGGAGATGTTTCTGGCTGCTCTGGTTTTATTACTGCTCGTATTCTTATTTCTTCTTTTCCCTAATCAAACAACAAAAGCACACAAGCAGCCGTGCTCCTACCTAAAAATCAAATGCAGGCCCCCACGCCCAGTATGCATCTAGTTAACCATATGTGTCTTCCTTATCCTCCAAGTACTGCATAATCCACCAGGCTTGGCAAATCCAACCCCTCTGTCCTCCAATGCTTCACCATCTTCACACCAATTGCTTTCTTTCTCCTGCTTGCTTGGCCCAATAGGCTGCTGGTCTCTTGAGACAGGGAGATGGATGCTGGGCATCTGCTCGCTTCTTCCTGGCGTTGTGGTGGGGAGGGAGAGGGGGAGCAACAGAGAGGCAGATAAGAGCAGTTTTAGCGTAGGTTGAAGAAGGCCCATCAGCACCTTCAGACTGTATTTCCTTCACCAAAAATCACTTTCACCTTCTCACACAGAAGGAGAAGCAACAACAAGGTGCCTCTTTGTTGCTTCCCTGTACCTTGAGGTGTTGGAGGAAGGACAACCACACGAAGCACTTTGTGGCCCCTCCTGCTGATCCTAGGGATGGCGATGAAAATAGAGCAGCCTTGGCTCACAGAAGGGTGCTTGGAGCTCCTGCAAACAGGGAGACAGAAAATGACAGGACAGTTCAAAGTAACAGGTATGTGTGATTTCTCCTGCCGGTGCTGCCTTTCTCTCACACAGCTCAATTAACAGGGGTCACAGAGCACTGATTAGCTGCCTTGGCGTTCTGTGAACATAAAGCAGTGAAAAACCCAGGGTGAATGGGGAAGAGAAGATCAAATAGACACTTATCTCAGCACTCCCGCCTGTCCCTGGCATTTGCCAGCCTAAGGAAAGAGCCTTTCCAGAAGAGGCCAATGTGGGACAGTACTGTATCTGCACCAGTATCTCTGCTGCTTTTCTGCCTTCCCTCAGCAAAATAACAAACAAGTCACCCCCGGTGGCTGTGTCATGCATGGGGGGGTTGTTAGATAAAAGCAGAATCACAGGAGAATCGTGGACTACAGGCAGCTGGGGAAGATCAGAGCATGCCCTTTTGCCACTCTGCTGTGTGAGATGAGTTCAGTTCCTACAGCTGGTGTCTCCTTTTGGAGGGGTGGATTTGGTGCCTCCTGGCCCTCGTATGAGGGGAAAAGGGGTAGAAGGCAGCACACATCAGCTCACAGCGTGTAAAATGGCATCTCCATCTAATTCAAGAGTTGGTGAGTGTGGGTTGGTAGTGCTAAAAAGCCCGAGCTGGAATCTTCCTTGGTTGCTCAGTTTTTCTGCTGTGGCTGGGGGGAGAAGCCTGGGTGAGCAGACCTGGAACCTGGGGGCAGCTGTGGTGACTTTGTGCCTTCCCCTTCTTCCTTCGTGCTCCCCGTTTTTGGGGGGTAGCAAAGCAACGCTCCCACTTCAGCTGTCATACCCAGGTTAAGTGGCTGCACTTGCTTCTGTCAAGCCAGCACATGCTCCTGTGGTGTGATCCCTTATTAGACTAGACAGCCCACATCAGCTCTCCATTCTCTCTGCCTCCCTGGAGACACTGCCCCGCTCCATAGCTGTTCCTATTCTGCTTCTCTGTGGGATACAGCATATCTGCCAGCTCCCCTTCCAGCTTCCCCAGTTTTTATTGTATGGAATATCGTGTGAGGTAAGATGGAGGAAGACAAGGAGCAGGAATGGAGTATTCTGAACTGCTGACAACCTTGGTTTTTCTTAGCTGATTTTTTTCCTCTCCTAAGCATGAACAGTTTAGGAGTTCACATTAAAGGAGTTCACAGGAAGGCAGTGGATTCCCTGGCATTTTGACCATGTAAATTAGATTTCCTTGGCAAAATTGAGCAGCCCTTCTGCTAGAGAATCTCTTGTCCTAACTTTGTAGTATAATGTTGGAGGAAAGGTCCAGAATCCTGATGTCTTCTCTGAGCATCTCTTCAGCATGTTCTTGGGGGTGGTCTCAGTGCCACATTTGAGCTCTGTAAGCAAATTATGGGGTGGACAAGTTGAGGAGCAGGGAACAGGAATTGCTAGGATGCTGAATTTACTCTGCTGTCCTCTGCTTGTGTGGAAAACTTGGGAGGTTCTTTTATGGATGTGGATACCTCTGATCACTCATGTTTCAGACTGCCAAATCCAGGATTTAGACCAGACTGCTTCAGGGAAGAGCTGCCACTCACTGCTTAACGTTTGCTAACCAGCTATTTTTTTTTGTCCTTATGGTTTTAAACAAAACCATGGTTGTAATGTAGGAAGTTCAGCAAGGGTGATGACAAAAGTCACTGTATGTAGAGCTCAGTGCAATGCACACTCTGATTCTTCAAGCTTCTTTCTCCTTTCCTTCACTGCCAATGCTCCTGATGGCCACACAGGTAAGCCACAGAATTACCTGAGATTTGGGCAGTATCAGCATTCAGAAAACTAGTTCTAGCTAGAAGTGGAGGCCAAGAGGCAGGCCTGTACATGTCTTGATGGTCTTGTACTCCAGCAAGTTCTGCTATCTTTCTGACTGGGCAGAAGAACTTCACTCTGGAACCTTGATAAGCCTGGTTTAATTTTGCGGTCTCATTCAGAGTTCATTAATGTA
This sequence comes from Calidris pugnax, assembly GCF_001431845.1. Lineage (NCBI taxonomy): Eukaryota > Metazoa > Chordata > Aves > Charadriiformes > Scolopacidae > Calidris > Calidris pugnax. The sequence goes on along the minus strand of NW_015090800.1, from coordinate 4,127,057 downwards.
AGCTGTCCTCCTTTTGTTCACAGCCCCTTTTAGGCCAGCTGGTCTTCTCTGGGCACAAATCAAAAGAAGGCACTGAAAAGCAGGATGAGCCTGGGTGTTTGTTTCCTCCATCACAAGGGCTCTGCCAGGGTTTGACCTTGCTGAAGTCTGTCACCAATTTGGTGTGGCCAGGAGTTACTGCTTCCCTCGAGACTGTTCCTGGCTGGAACTTGTGAAGTCTGTCCCCACCAGTGGTGCAGGACAGTGGAGCAGTTAGTGGTGCTGCTGGTTGAACTGGAAACTAAATCACAGAATCATAGAATGGTTTAGGTTTGAAAGGATCTTAAAGATCACCTAGCTCCTAGGTTATCACCTAGCTCCTAGATCCTAGCAGGGACACCTCCCACCAGACCAGGTTGCTCAAAGCCCCATCCAGCCTGTCCTTGAACACCTCCAGGGATGGGGCAGACACAGCTTCTCTGGGCAACCTGTTCCAGTGCCTCACAACCCTCACAGTAAAGAATTTCTTCCCGATATCTAATCTAAATCTCCCCTCTTTCAGGTTAAAACCGTTACCCCTCATCCTGTGGCTACCCTCCCTGGTAAAGAGTCCCTCCCCATCTTTCCTGTAGTACTGGAAGGCTGCTAGAAGGTGTCCCTGGAGTCTTCTCTACTCCAGGCTGAACAACACGAACTCTCTCAGCCTGACTTCATAGAAGAGGTGCTCCAGCCCTTCATGGATTGGAGATCATCTTTGTGGCCCTCCTCTGGACTCACTTGTGATTCCTGTATCTCCAGCTTCTCAGTCATTTTGCTCTGCTTCAGTGAAGCGTTTTGAGGAGGGGCTTCAAGGTGCTTGTTGTCCTTGAGCCTCTGCCAGTCTGATTGCCCTGGTGACAAACTGACTCATGGTCTGAAGAATATGTGCTTTCTGATGGCTTGCATGCCTTCGGAGTGAGTCGCACACAGAAAGCTTGAAAGGAAATGGGGAATATACCTATCCAACCCTTTCATCCGCCAGATGGAGTGGATAGTATGTTTTTTTCCCCCGCATCATGCTTGCCTTAGTTTCTCAGTAGGGTAAATTGTTTGAAGGTAAAGTACAAGCTGGTCCATAAGGCTTCCTCCCCCACCTCAGATAAGAAAGCTCATTAATACAGTAAAAAAAAAAACAGTCTCCATTGTTACATGAGAGCTCAAGGTCAGGCTGGTAGTAGTAACTCATATTGCTTCTAAGGTCAGCCTAAGCTTTCTCTTTCTGACAAGCCACATAGATTGATCATGGGGGCCCTTACATTATTTTTTTCTTCTGAAATAGGCTTTGCTTCTCCTGACCCTGTTAATGATGTTTGACTGAGGTCATCCCAGCAAACCCTGAATCCTTCCCATTACCTTCTAGAGGGCTTGCCTTTGTGCCAAAGCATTGTACGCTTGTTAAGAATTAAGCTTTCCTGATCTCCGCTGTAGCAAAGAAGCTGTCTTCATTGGAGAGGGGAGAAATATCTTGAATGCCATCTGTCAGTTAATGCTCTCATTAACACCTGAGTGACTCCCAACACCAAGCTGCTGCCTTTTTGCCAATTCAGAACATAAAAGGTGCCAGCCCATAAGGTGAAATATCTTCAGTCCATAAAATTAATTCCATGATAAAACGTCTGTTCTGGTAAGACCTTGATTGTTGTTGTTGTTTTTTCTTTTAACTAGAGAGATCACAGAGGCAAAACCAGTTCTCTTGTGTGCTGCCCAAGAAGTCATTTTTAATTTATTACTGAGACCCTTGTAAAAGCATGGCTTGTGCTGGGTGGCTGAGGGAATCCAAGTTCTTTCATCTTTTAAAGCTTTTATCAGACAGAAGTTTCGCCTCTATTATTTTTCTTACTGGCTAACTGTGTAAAAGGAACTACAGGAATAATTATATTCCCGTTTAAATAGTCTTTGAGGGAAAAGCTGAGCTCTCCCAGTCTTGTTTTCCATGTTCCTCCCACATACTACTCTTGGGCAGGAGGTGGAGGAGGTCTATTGTTGTTCCTGCCCTCTGTTGTCCTCTGGTTTTGTCAGGGTTCTTGGTTTTAATCTCAAGTACAGAACAATGTACAGTCTGGGATAAGACATAGGTCAGGCTTGCCATTTTCCTAGCAGTTTTAGCTCAAGACCGTTCCAGTATTCACTCTCCCGTTGCATTTTGTAAATTAAATGAAAAAAAAAAAAAACAGAGAGACTTAAAACACTGTCAACATGATAGATATTCTAGCTAGTGGGTCCAGGCAATTATTTGGAACCTGAACTCTCAGAAGGCTTATCTATGTGTGCCAGCAATATCTGAGCATCATTGAGAAGACTTTTGTCTGCAGTATTTCCAGCTCCTTACCCTAATGTTTCTTTTCATCCAATACTTATTCCCACAGGTTTAGGGGTTTGGGGCTGGGGGCGGGAGGGGGGATAGGGTTTTTTTGAGGGGAGGGCTTGTAACTAAATTGGCAGCAATAGCCCAGATAGGGAAGTGTGCTGTGACAGTAATTCCACACTGGGGCCATGGCACCCTGCCTGCGGGAAGTGCAGATTGACACGGGGATTCTCTTACTGAATCAGTGTTTGTTTTTGCTTTTGGTTTTTTTGGCTTGATTTTGTTTACAGTTTCCCAGCCAAGATTTTATTTACTTTGGAGACTTTAAAACTAAAAGCACAAGTCACTGCTTCCTCCGGGCACGAGGATAAAAAAAAAATAATTGTGTGTGTGTGTACACATTTAATTCCAGCCTCAACAGTGCCGGGGTTGCCCAGAAGGCATTTCAAATCGAGTTTGCCCTACAGGGTGCCTATCTATGGGGCTGGGGTCTCTAGGCACAGCTGTCCCCTCCCAAGCGTGCTCACCCGATGCTCCAACCAGATTTTTCCATATATCCTGTCAACCTCGTGAAATTTGCACCTTTTCTTCCAAAGGAGCCCCTCTGGGGAGCTGGGCACAGTGAGGAGCATTAAGGCCATGCTTCTTTTTTCAACAGCCGAGCGTTGCCCCACAAGATTAAAAGCCCAGGAGATGGGAAAGGTGCCTCTTTTGGGAGCAGGGGAAGCCACAACGGAGACAGGCTGCCGAATTGGGATTGCCAGGATGGGGGGAGGAGTCCTCGGATCCCCTCTCCTGGAGCAGAGAGAAACCTCCCTCTTTGGGAGGCAGCCGGGTGGCAGATGGCCGGGCTGCGGCGCTGAGCTCTCAGGGGGTGTATCGTTTCTCTGGCTGTTCTGGATGCTGATACCCGTGTTGGGGAGGAGCCCCTTCCTTTGACTTGCTCCCGTCTTCTTTTATGCCCAGATTTCTTTGCAGCTGCTACTAAAGATCACAGGCAACTTGAGCTGCAACCTCGCTGGTACTCTTGTGGATCGTCTGCCACTATTCCTCCCCTTTGACACTGACGCGCTAGGTCGCATCCTTCCCCGGCCCCCAGATCTCCTTCTGTATATATAGAGGTCCACAATGTATGACTAAAACTTTCAACCACAGGCACAGGCTTTGAACTCTTTTCTAAACACTGCAAAAAAAGGTAGGGACCTCTAACAACGACCCTGTGGTTTCAGGGCAGAGCCAGGGGCGAGACGAAGAATTGCACTGGGCTCACGAGAAGTCACCTGCATCGGTTTGGGATTCATCACAGAGATAACACATGTACTGATCCACTGCTTCCCCACCACAGCTTCCCAAATCGCTTTGCCCATCAGGTGGCAACTGCCAAGTAAGGGATGTTGTGACAAGCGAGGGAAACTCTGTCTCATTTGTCTGAAATATTAATGGTGCTAGTGAAGTTGGGGTAGGAAATAGGACAGTCGGTGGGAAGGATGAAGTTTTACAGTTAGAGAGTTACTCTAAGGTAACTTTTCTGACCTCTTGTAGATGATTTCTGTAATACTTTTCCTTGGTTAATGAGCTGTATGGAAAATGCTTGTGCTGTGTGGCAGGGGGAGGTAAAAGTGGTTGAGATGTAGTGACAGTTGTGGCCCATGGCCTCACATTTTGTTATAAATTGTTTCTAGGAGCCCCAATTTACTTTCAGGAGAGAGTTTATTTTCCTTTGGATACGTGCCCTGAGTCAAGATGTGTCCATGTACCGGTTCATCCTCTTTGGGAATATTTCAATTTGTGAGAAAGGACATTGCTGACCTAATATTGCCTCCATTGGTTGAGTGTTTTTACAAGTCTCAGTGGTGCTGAGAAGCTCAGAAGAGATACGTCTCTCTCTTCGGCTCAGTGATCTTCTCCCTACCACCTTCTCACCTCCAAAAGGGTTTTTGGAGGTTCTCGATTGCAGCAGAGACTCTATAGGACTTGCTACACCTGCAGGTGTATCCCTGTCCTAATAGTGAGCTTGAAAAAAGGGTGTTTGACAGACTGCATCCAGGTCATTCCACTCCTAGACCCTATCTGATTCTTGGTTTTGAATTTTACGGGTAGTAAGTTAGTTAGCTCCAAGTAACTGTTAGCTAAACAGTTAGTCCTGAGTGTTTCTGCTTTGTGTGGGGAAGAACCCCAAGGGCAGGGTTCTTGCAGATTGCTGTTCTGCCTGCAGATTTTCTTCTCCAAACCAAGGGGGCTGTTTCAGAAACCTTTTTCAAAGGGAAACTTATTAGAGACGGGCTAAGTCGGACTAACCGTAGGTGTGGCAGACAGGTTGAAGACGAGCACCCCACATTTGTCTGGAGAAAAGAGGCCAGCCTCCACAAAGAGGGAAAATATAAATTGGGTAAGATTGAGAGTGATTGGGAATGCCTGGAGACATCTGGTTCCCATCTCTGGTTCTCATTTCTATCCTTATTCAAAGCGACAAATGCACAGTAGCTGTCTTTGAAAATTGATGGGGGTAGGAACTCAAAGTACTCTTGAGAACAGAGCTTGTAATGTATCGAACACTGGGTGGATGGCGGAAATTTCTGGTGTTAGCCACTTATGTGAAAGTCAAACTCAAACCAAATTGGTTAAGTCAACAGAGCCAGTCCCCAGGGGGAATGAGAGTTACATAGGCAAAGATTTCAGATGATCTTCTGGAATTGAGGGGCTTCCTGGATCAGTTTTCTTTGAGAGCAGTCAAAATGGTAGAGCAAGATAAGTGAAGTCATGCAAGCAGTAAAAGTATCTGTCTGATCTCTGCTTTTCCCTTTTTTCTTTTTTTTTTTGTTAGAGAAAAATTTAGCCACAAAAATAGGAGCAGATAAAATCCTGTTACTTTTGTTGCTTCTTCCTGGAATCCCATGTCACCTGCTAGTTTTTCAGGATCCTAGGGAAACTGTTTTTTCAGCCAATTTTATTGGAAATAGGCAGAGCCTCTGTACCGGTTCTGATGAAATAATCTTCTGCCTTGAGCTCTGACAGAATTGAACAACTGAACTCAGGAGGCTGAAACTGGGACTTTCTCTCAGAGCTTATAGTCGTTCCCCTTCTATGACGAACTAAGCATCCAAATACAGTGTGGCTTTCCTGCTTTCAGAAGATATTCTCATCACTCTTTCTGTCCTTGAAAGCTAGAGTCAGATCTGTCTCTTTTTTTTTTTTTTTTGCTTTAAGCTGATGGCTTCAGTAAATATGTAATATTTAATCTGTGTGCGACCAAATAGCACTCTTAAAGATAAAAAGTCTATAAAGATCATCTAGTATTGCTCTTCTTGCTACGTTGAAGTCCTTGCTGGAGGTTGGATTGGGTCTTGAGGTATACGAGGAAGACACTGTGGGAATGCACAGCTACTTCAGGTAGGTGTGCTGTGCACTGATTAGTTCATATTTTTAGAAAAAAAAAAGGAGAGTAGCTGTAGTTTTTACCCTAAAATTAGTACTTGAGACAGCACAGAAATTTCTTGAAACAGCCCTTTATTACGTTGACTGAACTTTGTGAGTGTGGCGGACTGTTTCAAGCTGCATTTGTTTGATTGCTGACATTAGTGGGGCAAAGCAATGACACTTGGAAATACCAATGCTTTGCTTGTGTCATGCAGAGAATAGCAAGCTCCAGGCTGCGGAAGGCACTAGATCCAGGTACATTCAAGCATCTGTTGTTAAATACAACCAGAGAGCTGGTAAAACTCATCCGGTGAGAGGAGTTATCTCTGGGAGGTCAGCTTGCATTTGACGTCAGAACGAAGCAGGCTGGTGGGGAGTGATCTGCAGGGTGGTAGCATCACCTTATCTCCACTCGAGGAGGAAGGGGAATGCTGCCAGGTGGACGTGGCTTGAGGAATCTTGTGGCATCTGTTCCTTCGTTCTTGCAGTCACCATCCAGTCATGGTCCTTGCAAAGGAGTCCCGTCTTTACCAAACGTGTGAAGCCCCCTGTCTAATAGCTAACTTCTTGTTGACTTTTAACAATCTTATTCCAGTTGGATCGCACTCCTCTATCTCTTTGTTCAAAAATAATAGCTTTTGTCATAGTTAGCAATTTCTCAGGCAAATGGGATTCTGTAGCATTGGCACGGTTCCATTAATCATATAGAGTAATCCGTTTGTGCCAAAAACCTATCAAGTTGAGCTGCCTTTTTGAGAGCTGGTGGGAATGTGTACCCAGTGGTGTTCTTGCCGGCATATGGACTTCCCGTGTGTGCAAGAATGGCTGGGGCATGGGGGGGGTCCCCCTGCTTTGCTGTGCTCAGGGTACACAACTCGAGCAGGCTGAGAGAGCCTGGCAAGTCTCAGGACTCAAAGTGACATGGACAGATCTGAAGAAAGTTTGATATTTAGGGACACATGGCCTCACCAGCCCTTTTTCATTCCTTCCCCTGAAGTTTTCCGCAGTCAGAATAAGGACTTCAGTGTCCTTAGAATATAGACAGGAATTCTTTTAGCCTTGAACTCCACTAGCAGTATAATGTGTGTCAGATGGGGATATTTACACTCAATACCAGATGAAGGTAAGAGAAATGTGTGTTTCCTTGGGATATATCATAGAATCATAGAATTGCCCAGGCCAGAAGGGACCTCCAAAGGTCATCTAGTCCCACCTCCCCGCAGTCAGCAGGGACACCCCCAACTAGACCAGGTTGCCCAGGGCCTCGTCGAGCCTCTCCTTGAATATCTCCAGGGAAAGGGCCTCAACCACCTCCCTGGGCAACCTGTTCCAGTGCTCCACCACCCTCACAGTGAAGAACCCTCTCCTAATCTCCAGTCTAAATATATGGTGAACTGTTGGCAACACACAGGGGACTTAATGCGGCCCAGCTAGCAAATGAGAAAGATCGTTTTAGTAACGGTGTTTAGGAAGAGCTTGAGTGTTCAGCTCAATCATCTGGGAGACCAGAGAGGAGAGAGTCCTCTGGGCTGAACCCTGTTTGGGGGAGGTACCCTCACGCTGGGAATGAGCCCTGTTGTGTGGCAAGGTCCAAGCCATGTGCATTAACTAGGCTGTGCCAGGTTAATGGCCAGAGCCACTGGTGGAGGAATGGGCAGAAAGCGGCAGCACGTTTGGGGAGGGAGGGAGAAGGGAATAGGGGCTACAACAGGAGTATGGGAAGCACACGGTAGCAAAGCGGGAGGAGACAATCAGCTATGGAAAGTTTCAAGGCACTGAACCAAGCCGTGGAAACCAAGAGGCAGAGAGAGGAGCAGGAGTTGAGAATGGCAGATGCGAGGAACAAATAGAAAGCTGAAGAAGAGGGTCTGCATGAAATGGGGAGAGGTGGAAAGGGATCAGGCTCATCTGCTTGATGGCATCATATTTTAGTGGAGGGTGGATGTTGGTGCTAGAAGAAGACACTATCCCTTGGGATAGAAAGAGGATAGGGCTGAGGTGAGATCACGCTTAGCTGGTTCTTTCAGGTTGGAAGGAAATAACATTAATACAGCGTCCTGTAAGCTGTGTGTGTATCATGTGAAATCCCATGGTGACATAATGAGATTGCTGTGTTTTAGAAACCATAGCTGTCCTAGGGCATGGTTTTCCTTCAAGAGTTAACTGTCTGTGTTGTGTTTGTTCAAGTTGCTTGGTTGCCCAGGTGTTTCTGGCGCGGCAAACTCCAGTGAGTGTGTGGGACTTTTTGTTTCCTTGGTTAGATCCCAGACGTTTCACAGCTACCTGGAGGACATCATCAACTACCGCTGGGAGCTGGAGGAAGGGAAACCCAATCCCCTGAGGGAGTCCACCTTCCAGGAGCTGCCCCTGCGCACCCGGGTGGAGATCCTGCACCGCCTCTGCGACTACCGCCTGGATGCAGACGACGTCTTCGACCTCCTCAAGGTGCTTTGGGGCAGGAGGGAAAGGGAAAACGGTGCAGCCATAGGAGCTGGGACCAGATCAGTGAATCATCCTGGGAAGAGGGAGGGTTGCTCTTTACATTAAGTGTATTTTAAGGCCAAGGCAAGCGCTGGGGACAGCTCTTGGGGCCCGTGTCCTGCGCGGATGTATTTGTAACACGGGAGTCATGAAGTCAGTTGGCTTCGTTGGCTACTCGTCCTCTGAAGAGTGAATCTGGAGATGCTCCAACTGTAATGGCAGGGCTGTGGGAGCTGCAACTGCCTTGCTGAGGGACGGTGTGAGATGAAAGGATGGGGCTGAAGGGTTCTGGGGGAGCTGG
>NW_015090800.1:4051271-4117939 GCF_001431845.1 Calidris pugnax | reverse complement strand
GGAAGGGTGATGGCGGGGAGGGGGGAGGGAGCTTCTCAGGGCTGTGCGTGACTGTCGCCAGCACTAATTAGACCTTCCCTGTCAGGAGCACCAGAGATGAAATGTTAAAACGAGAGAGGCCATTCAAATTAGAGATGCCAATCTAAATCCCTCCCTGGACAGAGAGCGAACAGTCACCTTCCCCCTGGAGTAACATTTTTTTTTCCCAGCTCGGCCAGGAGGAGCAGCTGTACCGCTGCTGTGGGGTTGGTGGGAGAGGAGGAGGAGGAGAGGGAGGGAGGGAGGTGTTTGCGGAGGGGTGTCATCATGTTTTGTGTGACAATGTGGCCGCTTTTCAACTTGTCACCGTCTGGCGGGGCCTGGGGGGGGGTGTCACACAGGGCTTGGACGCCGACAGCCTCCGCGTGGAGCCGCTGGGCGAGGACAGCAGCGGTGCCCTGTACTGGTACTTCTACGGCACACGGATGTACAAGGAGGACCCCGTGCAGGGGAAAACCAACGGAGAACTGGCTCCAGACAGGTAACAACCCACCACCACCATGTTCCCCCCGTGTCTGGGTGCAGGGGGTAAAGAGAGGGGGGGACATCACAGCCAGCCCGGCTGGAGGGGACTCCGCTTGACTGCTGTTGTGTCGGGAGGGGGATAACGGGAAGGGGGGGGGGGTTAGCCTGGGAGAGAGCTGGGGAGGTGTGGGGCGAGACTGGAGTTGCCAAGCAGACTGCGAGCTGCCCCGTGCATTGTGTGGGAAGCCAGCCCTGCAGCCTTTGTGGCACCGGGAGAGCCTGCTGTGGGAGCGATGCTGCCTGCCCCACCGCATTCCTCCCCGTCTGCCCCGCACCGCGCCGGCGGCTCCCACATCAGGCTCCCAGTGAGTGGGAACCCCTCCTCTCCTCCCCTCCCTTCCCCTGTCCCGTCCGCTGCTCTTGATTTAATCCCTCCTTTGGTTGGGTTCCTAGCAGCTGTTCCGATTTCCCTGCCCTTGTCTCATCCTCCCTCGCTCGGCGGATATTTCACGGTGGTTTCGCCGTTTCGCAGGGGATGCGGGGGGCAGGCAAACGCCCCAAACGTCCCTGGGAAAACGGGCAAGAGACGAGGGCGACCCCCGAAGCGGAAAAAACTAATGGAAGAAAATTTGCTGAGGTATGGAAAGGTTGTTCCTGCAATTGATGTAAAATGCCTATGTTCCCAGAGGTAAGTATAATGTACTTCTGGGGTTCCCCCAATAAGTATGTATATACCACGAAGCCATCATTTCAATACATCTGAAAAGTGAAGCAAGCTCAGGCACGGTGGGTGCTTTGATCCCTCTCCAAGGAAAATTCTGACTGAGCTGGAAGCCAAGTTTGGCAAAACAGTGGGTATCACTCTTCCAACCGCCTCTCTTCGGATGCAGTTCCCCAGTGCAGTGCTAGGGGATATGCACCTGATAAAGAAATCTTTCAACTACGTAGCACTTGAAGCCAAAAGCCTGGCCACTTGAGACAGTACAGATTTTGGGATGCTTCCCATAAGAATTGAAAGACTGTCCTTTGCTAAACTCCAGCCTGCACCCTTCACTTCTTGAAATTGTACGAAGCTATGATAAATATATATGTGAATATATATATCAAATGTGTGTCCTACACTCTGTTTTTTTTCATGGTTTTACTGTGCATTAAATAATTGCTGCATCCTCAGTTCTCTGAAGTGGCTGCATTTCAATGATGTGAAGTAATGTATTTATTGTATCTTTCCCTTTTTTTTTTTTTTTGGTAGGGAGAAGGCAGAAGAGAACTTGCTAATCCGCGAGACTCAGATAAGAAATGGTAAAGAGATTTTGCGGGGTCAGGGTTGATACGATCAGCTAACACAGCCCTTAAATTATCAAAGCCTGGAGAGATGCCTTTCTCAGGAAAGGGAGACTCTTTCTGCCGGTTATTGGGGCTGAGGTTGGAAGGAGACGTTGGGAGTTGCAGGCTGCCTTGCAGCTGGGAGCCTGGGCACCTGCGGGCTTCCTGCCTTATCCTGGATTAGTTTGGGATGAAGAAACCTAAGGTATTGGGTTACACTAGGCCTTGGGGGCCCACCTACTCACTGAAGTTGATGAAAATGGGCTGCAAATGGCCCTTGCTCCTCCAGGGATGAGGTGAGCCCTGTTTTAGTGGGTTTTTTCAGACTGGGAAGAGAATAGGGTCAGTGATGCCAAGATAGAGAAGGAAGAACCATTTTGGTTGTCCTCGCCTCTGTTTCCCGATGGCCGTTGGGTGGCTGAACTCGGTAAATGATGACTTGGAGTTACCCACCTAAGGGTTAACGAGGCAAGCAGTAAAAACAAGTTGGCAACTTAATGTGAAACTGAGTCTGAGGGGGCTGGAGACTCATTTGTCATACATGTGGATCCATTGGCCTCCCCATAACCCAGGGGCTCGCTCAGCCTGCGTGTTGCCCCACAATAAAAGGCAAGGGTGGCTTTATCTTTGCTGTGCCTCCTTCCCTTCGCCCTTTGTCTTCAGATTTTTCAGATTTCTTTCCTGGTGGCTGCTCCAGAGCTGGAGAGAAGTGCTGAGGGTTTTATCAGATCATTGTCCTTCAGTACCTTGTGTCACTTCAGCTGTGGAGTAACCTTCTGGTGGCACGGAGCAGTGCCTTAGTCCTGGTTGCCTTTGAAACGAGTCGTCCATAGGCAGCTGGCAAGGGAAGGAGAAATGAGGGGGTAAGGTCCTCACTGCAGGTGGGCAGGGGACAGCTTTGCACAGCCAGGGTGGCAGAAACCAGCACGTGGTTGGGCCTTGACCACCTCAGTTACATTAAACCCCAGCACGTTAAACTCGAGAGCGGGTTAAGCTACATGCTGGCCCGTGACCTGGAGCCACCACACACCTCCCCCTGGGCGGCCACCACGGCACGGAGGTTTCCGACAGAGGGCATGTGGCTGGAGGGAGGCTGCAGCTCTCTGGTCTTACTGGAGCAACCTGATAGCTCATGTGCTGGAGCCACCGGCAGCTCAAATCCACAAAGGGCCCAAGGTCAGGTTTAGAAAGAAAAGGGCTCTGTTTTTTACTTCTTTAGATTTTTCATAGTCAGTTTGTTTGAAAATGGGGTGAGAAGCTGCATGACATCTGCCAGTGGGGGTGGTGACCCTTGCTTTCTTTCCAGTAGCCTGGTGGTTAGCTCTAGAAAAGTCTGGAGTCAGCTGAGAACCCCTCAGCCTGAAGGGGTTTCAACCAATGTCTTCCCCCTCCCCAAAAACGGGCCACAACATTTTTTGCTTAGAGAGCTTCCCGGGGCAAAAGCATGCAAGTTGCAACCCATGAGGCTTCTCTGCTCTGTGTAAACATTTGTGGAGCAGGAACCACAATTCCCCTTCTCCAGGTGGGTGTTCCAACCACCACAAGAGAGAGTCCTTCCTTTGCAATTAATATTCAAATGTTTCACACAAGGCGGAACAGCCCAGAGTGTCTTGGTAGTTGGGACATGCTTCAGAGCAGTGGGAGATCTGCTTCAGATCCCACTCTGGATCGAGCAGGGATGGGATGTGAACTTTTGGAACTTCCCCCTCATCTGGCAGCCCGATGAAGCCCATCCTTCACTTCCTCTTCTGTTCTTTCAAGTGCCTGCAAACAAAATGTTTCGACTGGGAAGAATGGGAGGTTTTATTCACTGCAGCAAAGGTTTGCAGTACTAAAAAAAAAAAAAAATTGGCTTATTTCAAATAACATTAATTTTCAATGTTTTTATTCTGCTGCCAGACTAAAGCAGACATTTGCATTACCCTATGTCCTGCTCTGGCTGAGAGCTTCCATTACAAGAAACAAATTAAATCCTTTTCCCTGCTCTGTCATAGCTGGAATGGAGGCTTACTTACAGGGATGTCATGCTACCCATGTGTTGCAAAGGGCTACCATTACTTCTTCACCTGTGTGCTTCCTCTGTGTCTTGGCATCACTTTGGGCCTTGCTAGGGGAGGTAGCAGTGCTTCTGGTGGGTCTATAGCAAAGAGCATGTTTCTCATAACAGTGGCCATTGGCAGTATCTTTTGCTCTTCCTGAGCCCTGAGGAGAGGAGAAGGGATAAAGAAAAGTTGTTAGTCATATCTGCTGTGGAGATAACATCCTTTCATGTTGTTGAAGGGTCCCAAGGGCCTGGCCGTGGGACATGGTGGCTGCTGTGTCAGACGGAAGAGGAGTGGAGGCAGGTCACAGAGAGCTTCAGAGAGAGGACTTCCCTTAGAGAGCGGCAGCTCTACAAACTCTTGAGTGAAGACTTCCTGCCGGAGATCTGCAACATGATTGCACAGAAGGTGAGGAGACATGACATCCTGTTTACCTCTCCATGACCGCTTCCAAGAGCATGGACGTTTGCTGATTGAAGGAGAGTTAAATCCAAGCAGCCTGGCACCCCGTCCTGCTGCCCCCTACTCCAGCCTGCAAGTGTTGTTGATGTGGGGGCCGTTGAGCTTGTGTATGGGGAGAAAGACTCTCCTCCATGGAGTGGCAGGGCTAGAGTCGATAATTAAGGATCTGGTTCGTGATTGCACGGCAGCATAGGTCGGATGGCTGAAGGGGTTACTGTCTTCAGCCACCTTCTGTGTCCCTTTTCTGCTAGCAGGGAATCTCTGTCTGCTTTTGAACTGCTGCGATTTACAGCCTAGCTTTTCTATGCAAACTGCCTCTGATTTCACTTTTACTGCCATTTCTCAGCTGGCTCTGCTGAAGTGGCTGCTTTAGCTGTCCTAAGTCCTCTTGAGCTGGTATGTCAGAGCCCCGAAACTCCGAAGGGTATTGTCTGTCAACTGAATGTTTTCAGGTGGGACAGATTTGGAACAAGATCCTTCGGCTAGATGGCTTTGTAAAATGGGCTCTGCGTTCAGCCTGATGTTCTTGGATTGAGTTCAGCTTGCTTGTTTGCTACCCTTGTAAAGCTAATAGGGATTTCATGGTCACTTCTAGCCCCCAGAGTTTCTCCTGCCAGTATCACCGATGTGCCCTAATTTCCTCCACTCTCTTTTTCCTTCCCTCAATTCTCAACCCCGTTTCAGGAGAAGCGTCTACAGCGGACAGAGTTTTCTCCCAGGTGGATGTCTGACCATCAGCCCATCAAACCAATCAAGCAGGAGGTGAGGGGGGGGTGGTGTGAGGGGGAGGACGACGGAGGGAGGCGAGAGCAGATGCCTCCTGGGGGAAAAAATAAACCGCAGCATCGCTATTCAGTGGGAAGGAGCCATTTGAAAGTGCTTGTGCTGAAAGAGAGATGGGTGGTAATGCCTGTCAAAGGCAGGCTGACATTCGGGGTTTGTATGGCGAGCAGGGAGGTGCTGCCCTCTGGATCGCAGAGGTAACCGGCCTCGCCGCAGACTCCGGTGCAGCTGCATATGGAAATCTGCGCTCAGTCTGGGGAATTCCACTTCAATGAAAGTGCTGGCACATTCGAGGCAGTTCAAAGAAAAGTTGAAGAAGGATGAGAGAGCTAGAAGAACCGGCTTACAAAGGGAAATGACAGAAATTCAGCCAAGGGGAAAACGTGAGGCTGCAAACACATGAGGGTGTCGATAGCGCGGAGGGAGAGGAGGATGACTGATGCGGTACGGAGCTGAGCGAGGAGGGGGTCAGCTGGAAATGGAAGTCACAATTTAGGCTGCTTAAAGAAACGCTTATCAAACTGCAGCCTTGTCAGCTGAAACGGCTCTTTCCGTGCCTCTTCACCCTCATCTCCTCTCCGCCCCGGCGGTGTAACAGCACTGCCGCTTGCGGGTCTGTGCAGTGAACCAGACCCAGGAAAATGACTGGAGTTAAATATAACCTTTTTCTTTGGTCGGGGTTATTTTTAACGTAGATCAGCTTTCCCATCCAGTTCGCCATGCGGCCCCCAACAGTCATGGTAGGGTGGAGATGGGGGGTCTTTGAACTGGCAACTGCTACCTAAAGCAATCGGTCAGGCAACACGGGATTAGCTTTGCAGGAAAAAAAAATTGGCTTGATTCTATCAGGCTGTGGCATAATCTCTCGCTGTAGATGTAACGAAAACATAGTTACCTGGTGTTTTGTCAAACCCTGGGAAATTAAACTGCAGGGAATATTCCGCGTGAGCCAGGGTCAGGGGTTCCCGCAAAACAAAGGAGAAAGTACAGTTCTCCACAATAAATAGAATTACTTACAATAGATAAATAAAAGGAAGGAAGAACTTCTCATCACGCTGCAGATAAAAGCCTGCCGAGAGGAAAATAAGACCCCAGTGATGGTCAGTTTGGGGCCAGTATTGCTCTCTGCAAAGCCCACCAATGCAGGAAGCGCCAGGGACACGTGTTTGTTCACAGGCAGCAGAAATCCCAGAGGAGGAGGGGAGTGGGAAACACATGGAGCCTGAATGATGCTAATCAGTACCGCAGGTGCTCCAGGTCTGCGGCGGCAGAGGGCTGTTAATTGCTGCCTGTGGGCCAGTGAAACGTTTCCAGCGAGCGGGGGGCCCTCTCAGCTCCCGCTGCGCTGAGGCATGGGGAGCCAGCCCCAGCGCAAGGGTGGCGATGCTCCTGCTGGCTCCCCAGCAGGACGTAGCAGTCATCCCTGCCCTGGAGAAGCCAAGGAAGGTGCCAGCATGTCTGATGGCTTGTTTGCCAAGTGAAGGGCGGACAACGGGCAAGTCTGGGGGAGAAAAACCTCAGTCCCGGTGCAGGGGTGACCCCTTCCTCCCAGCTCGGTGAGCTGGATGTCGCTTCGGTCCGAGATATAACTGCTCCGTAGGCTCCTAATCCTGCGGGGGATTTCTCAACAGGTGGTTCAGATTAGCTCCTCATTAAAGAGCTGCCTGAGCAGCACCCTCATTAGGGCAGCGCTGCGGAAATCGGAGCAGGGAAGGTTTGGAGGGCGAGGGGCTGGGGCGCCCGGGGCACCCGCGCCTCCTGGCCTTCTGCCCCTGAAGCCTGATACCCACTGTCTGGAGAGCAAAGCAAAAGGCAGAAGTTTGGCCCTTTGGGGGTCCCAGGGGGGTTAAGGCAGATGTTGTGTCCTGGAGTGCTCTCTGGCGGAGGGAAGCAGGCGGTGATGCTGTGGTCGCAGATGAGAGGGGTGTTTTTTGTCCTCCAAGTGGGGAGGAAGCTGGAGAAGAGTCTCTTTGCCACCTCTTCCTTCCTGAAGGAAGTTTAACTCGTGTTGGGTTCTTGCTTTTGTTGGTCCAATAGGTGTCTGTTTCCATCGCATCTAGTAGGAGTTTGCTTGTTGGTGTTTGCTTATTTTTTTTAACCCTGAGTTGAGCACCCTTCTCCCCAGTGGGCTTAAGTGAGGCACTGGGCAGCAGGTCCCTCTCAAAATCTGGCTCTTGCTGCGCCTGAAGTGTCTCAAAGAGCCCATGCCAGCATTGCTGCTGCCCTGCAAGCACTGCAGGGAGCAAGTGCCCTTGTCACCAGCATCCACTGCAGCCCTCGGTGCTCACCAGACTCCGCTTGTGGGTCGTGTATTTCCCTTTTCTTCTCTTCCTACATCTGCTGGGATGACGTCTTCTCCTTTGCATCGGATTGCCCCGTTGCTTTGTCGGTGCCGTGTTGGTGGTGGGTGGGTTGAGGTGGGAAGTGCTATCACTTCTGTGTCACGCCATTACAGACCAGGGTGCTGAATGCACCCTGAGGGCTCAGAGGGGCCCTGGTGTCAGCCCTGCAGCTTGGATGGTGCAGTCACGTTTCTGTAGGACACAAGTGGTGGAAGCTGTATGAATCCAGGGAAGGGGAAGGCCAGACCTGTGCATCAGCAGTTGAAGAAATCAGTGCAGCACGTCAGGCTGGCTTAGATCTACTGGCTGGAGAATCTAGAGGCTGATGGTCGCATCCTCAATAAAACATCTTGTTGTACCAACTTCTGGTGGCTGATTCCTGCTCACTTCTGTCTCTTCCTAATTGCTGCAGAACCTCGTGGTTTTTGGTTCCAATTGCAATTTAAAGATTGATCTAGAAACTTTAAGGGAAAACAAGTTGATGATGATCAGGGTCAGGAAAGGAAAGATGTTTGAAGTGCAAGATTAGAAAATAGGATGGTAGAGTGGTTGAGAAAGGGATATGAAAAGAACCAAAAGTCGAAATGTGGAAATTGATTCTGTAGGTTGTTGGGCTCTTGTACTTGGCAATAGCAGTTTCAGTCCTGGGCATCCTGGTGTTTGGATATTGATCAGTTGGAGGAAAGGTCTGAGAGAGACAACTGGAGTGATTATGGAGCTGGAAGGATTGCGTTATAAGGAAACATTTAACCTAATTACAAAAACATGGGAGTTTCGTCTAAGTGTCTGAGGAATCCCATAAAGACTGGAACATGGCTGAAGAAGAGAATTTATGCTTGCCCAGAAGAGCTTAACTAGGAATTATTGGATGGAATGAGGGGATGAGAAATTAACTTTAGACTGAATATGAGGATAAACTGGTTAACCTAAAGGCAAGTGGACTCACAGAATGGTTTCCTTAGGAAAGCGGTAGAAGAGTGAAGTACTAATATTTGCCAAAGATCTGAAAAGGCAAAGAAGATGGTCAGTGTTCCCTTGTGGTGAGTTCATGCTGTAGGTTTCACCTAAAAAGACCAGCCCAGAAAAAGTGGTTTTGCTGTCTAGTCTGTCAGTAGATGCAGGATATGGTCCTAATGCCATCAAGGACCCCTCACCCTCTCTTGGACATTTCTCCGTGGCTGTTGGAGGTTGAAGCATAATTCTCTTAATATCTTGTTGCTGCTGGAGACAGGGAGATAATACATGATGCTCATCCTCGGAGGGCTGCAGGGGGAGATGTAGGGCAGTGCTGTGTAGGGAAAGGGAGGTAGAGTGGGAATGAATGTACAATGAAACCAGACAACAATTCTAGGCGTTTACCAAAACACCCCAAGGTTCCACTTCTAGGCAATGAAACAAGGACAAAATAGTAATTGTGGTGCCAGATTTTTTTCTGGGGATTAATAATGGGCCTGGAGAAGTTGATGGTCTGAGCAGCAGCCAAAGGACCCCAGCTGATTACTAATCCTCAGGAAATGCCTGGTTATTCCCTGAAAATGAAGGTGGAGAAAACTGTATGGGCACTGTTCTTTTCCGGCCGATATTCCCTGCTGATAAGGTACGCATATCTTGGTCTTGCAGAATTCAAAGAGGTAGGAGTGGCTGGCAGATGACCGATTCATTTGTCTTATAATTAAATTGAGCTAATAAAGCTGATTCCACACTGCCATATAGATACCTCGCACTTTATTGGAGAAATAGGAGCAGGCGATCGCTGAGGAGCCCGCAGTCTCAGAGGGATCAAACACAGCTCTGCAGCCTGATGGCAGTGGCGGTGGGGGGTAGGAAGTGGGGCAATAAAGACCCAGGCGTCCTTGAATGAGGAAACTGGTTGGGAGACCCAGCAGGAAAACTGTCCCAACAAACAAGCCAGAACTAGTTTGGGGGAGATTAGTTCATGTAAATATGGCAGGCCCTATTTTGAAGGGGAAAGGAAAATACCCCAAACGATACCTTGATGCAAGGTGGTACCGGCCCCTTTTCCTGTCCTAAGGACTGTGTTTTATAGCAGAGCCAGCTTTGACAGAGTAGTCCTTCCTGCTCACACTTGCAACTCAGGGCTTTGCTAGCTGGAAGGCGTAGAGGTGTTGTGTGGTGGTGTCAGCAGCCTGAATCCTACGCCCAGAAGGGAAATACATGAGGTGCGTCCCCTGGCAGAGTGGCAGCTTGTCTAACCCATCGCTTCTCCTTCCTTTGTCCCTATGTCAGTAGGATTTCATTGCTTCACAAATAACTTTCCTTTACATGTTGCTTTTCATCTGCAAATTCATATGTGCATATGTTTCTTCTTCCTTCTTTTTGTTTTTTTCCCCCCAGCCATTCATTGTAGGTGTGCTTTAATGCTTGCTCAAAGTAAACCTGCCTCTGTTCAGGCTGCAATAAGCCGATGCATTACAATTTTTGGTGCACCATTTTGTCCCAGGTAAACCCGAACGTGCTGAGTTCGATGGAGAAGCAGAGGCGCAGAGAGGAAGAGGAGGAGCGCCAAATCCTTATAGCAGTACAGAAGAGGGAGCAGGAACAGCTGCTGAAGGAAGAGAGGAAGAGAGAGATGGAGGAGAAGGTGAAAGCCGTGGAAGGTATGTGCGGCCAGTGTGAAGCAGGAGTGGAAGCTTTCAAAGCCAAGATTGAGATCTTGAATTAAGATTTGCCATTTGCATACCTCTCCTGCCAGACCTACTAATGGGAATATCTTTTCTTGCACTTACCTTGGATAAATTGGTCTGACTGTAGCTTCTTTTCCTTTGTCTATCTCCCTTGGTGTGTTGGTAGATGTTCTCTGGTGCACCCTTCGACTGTGTCATCTTCCTCAAGTCATGCTTATTTTCTCCCTTGCCCCAGCTGTACTTTTTTTGCTGCTATTTGTGGTTTTCCTCAGTTCTCTTCTGTCTCCCAGCTTGTGTCCTCATGGATTTTCCTGTGTTCAGGGTCAGCTGGCTTTGCTCTTGCTGAATAGCGTTTGGTCCTTTTGCCTCAATGCCTGATGAAAGGATTCCCTTTGAGGATGAGGGGAAGGAGACAACATGGGAGTAGCAAGAGTAGTTTTATATTGGTACTGGCCTTATCATCTGGAAAATTAAAGATGAGAGGACCAGGCTAAATAGAGCACCAGAGGTGGCAACTTCAGGTGTTCAGGTTTTGAATTAAATGCTGATTAAAGCTGTTCTGCAAGCAACAGCCATGTTGCATTTAATATGTCAGATCAAGGTACAGACAGCAGGTGTTTAGCCAGTACATGGAGGCACTGGTGTCTAAGAGCAGGCTCATTTCTGATGACCTTCTCTCTGTCAAACCTCCCTTATGGGGATTCCTTTATCTGCTGCTTTTGCCGCAGTGGCTGGCTGGGCTGTTGCAGTTCCAGGAAAAGGCTGAACATCTTCAGAAAACTGTGATGGTGGTGTGTGGCAGTATCAGTATCATGAATCCTTAAGTGGATAAAGAATCAGAAAAGGAAAAAAGATTAAATTCATGCAGACCTTGTAAACTTTCCAAGATGAAACAGTCTGCTACCAGATGTTTGGTAGCAGACCAGATGTTATCTAAGAATAGTTTCTTTTACCTGCTTACCTTTCTAACCTTTAGAAAATCCAATTACTTGCTTGCCCTTCATATATTCCTGGTTGGCAGTCCTATCTAATCTGGTGCTTTAAACTGAGAATCATCCAGCTTCTATATCTGCCACAGATATCTGTTTCACCTTGGCAAATTGCATATTCTCTGCGCTTTAATTCTCCATCTGTATAGACAAAATGAATCTTGAAGTTCCAGAGAGCTGCAAAGTTAAACGTACCTGTTAAAAGGTCTTGTTTTGGTATAAGCCATGTCCTTTTCTGGGTGAATGCAATCACTACATCACCTTATGCAAAAGGCACCAGAGCCATTCAAAGAAACTGGCATGGGAGTGGGCAGTAAACTGTTTTAAGCCAATTTAGCATATATTCACGCTTTTCTTGGCAGAGGTGCTTTTTATTTTGGTTTGTGCAGTTTCTTACAGGTTAGTGTAAACTTGTCCCTAGTCAGTTTAGGCTAAGTCAGGAGAAGTCTCCTTTTAAGCTGATGCAAAAGCCTTTTGGAAAGGTTATTTAAATGGCTGACTTGTTCAGTTAAACCACTGCAGTATTTTTCATCCCTAGAAACGGCAGCTATCCAGGTAAAACTTTGGCTTCTTAGCCATCTTTCCTTATTGCCAAGCACACCCTCCATTAGCATTTGCTTTCTTGACAGCTCTTATGGACAGAAAGTGATTTGAAAATTAAGTAATTTGTTTTGCTTGGTTCAGATTTGTTAAAGCTGGACATCTGTTCACAGAGGTTTTCTTGTGTTTTGCAGTCTGTTTGGGATTTAACATTAATGTTGTAAGGTCTTCTGTAGAGGGGTGATGTGAAACACAGGGTGAAATATCTGCTCTCTGATGAACTTCATCAGCACCTCACCTGCTTCTCAGTTTGGGACTGTATGCCTGTTTTTAGATTACGCTCCTGTTTCCAATCTGGGATTTCACTTCCCCCCAACACCAACGCGCGCCCCGGGTAGCGAGCCTCCTGCTGGGTCCATCTGTACTTTCCTGAATTTAAGAGTTAAAGCAGCTTTCTAGATTTCTACCACAACAGCAGGTTAGAGTTTCCCAGTTCTCTTCCCAGATGCTGCTCCAACATTATCTCACACACATGACTTTCTAGCTGTTTGAGGTACTTTACAGGGCATTGGTTAGACTTTGAAAGCTGGTAGGCAGGACTCAGCCCAGGCCAACAGCATGATGACGAGCTCTGCCAGTGATCTTTAACACACTATATTAATCATCTGCTCTGGTAGAGGGACCTGCCATTAAATCCTGAGTGAGCTCCAGTCCGGTACCAGGGTAGTGCTCCCTGATTCCTGTCAATTTACCAGGTCGGACCCCTGGCAGGCCTTGATGGATTGGGGGGTTGGACTAGATGATCTCCAGAGGTCCCTCCCAACCCCATATCGTTTTGTGATTCTGTGATTTCTAAAATTATACATCACCTTACCTCATGGCTGTTCTTGCCATGAGATTTTCCTTTTGCTGCCCAAAGCATTGCCTCATTTTTTTTTCAGCTGTCTCACTTAGGTATCCATTACAATGTCATCTAAGTGATGTTAATTTTATTAAAAAAAGCATGAAGTACTGAACCATGCTTGGACAGACTCAGATAATCTCTGTTCACTGCAATTTGTTGTTGGACTTCTCATCACTAAATGTTATGATAGATACTGTTGGATTCTGAAGGATATCTTAGATGCAAGTTCTGTCCTCACAACTTCATGCTATCCAGAATTTTCTAGCAGGAAATTGGACTTTCTTTTACCAGTCTTTGACATACCTGGCCATGGACCTCCCTGGAAATAACCACCTTGCAGCTATTCCTAGTTTTTTTATGCCTTCAAGCCCCATCCCAAGTTTGTTTTTAACAAAAACAGAGTAAGACAGTAAATTAATACTTTTCCACAGAGCTGGTGCTTCTTGAGTCTTCGACATGTTCCAAAAATGGAGCCTCTGCTAAAGGGTATTAACCAAGTATCCCCCATCTTTCTTTTGCTATGAGTGGTCCCCAATGTGGCCTGTTTTCTGGGGTCTTACTCCTGTGACATCTCTCCTTGAACATTGCTTCTGCAGAATTCTGCTCCTACAGAAAGTTGGTGCAACCGCAGGTGTTTAGCAAGTCAAATGAATTCAGGTTTCCTATAAGAAAAAGGAAATGAGGTTCATAAGAGCCCATAAACTTTCTATTATGAAGCAATCTGTTAGCCAGCTGTCTGGTTGCAAACCACAGGTTATATTACCAGCGTTGCTTCTTCCTGTCTCTCACCTCTTAAACCAAAGCTGTCCCAGTGGCCCTCCTGTGTGGCAGCTTGCTCGTTCTGGCTGCTGGCCGTGAAGGCCTACCTGAGCAATCTTCTCAAGGTTAACCATGGTGGTGGAGGATGTTAATGACCCCAGTTACTCATTGCCACCCACCTGGTAGAACTTCACCCTTCCTTTGGCAGTGCTCTTCCTCCACTTTGGTGCAAAACTGGCTGCCTTGAGTTCACCTGGCTGAGGTGAAGCATCTGAAGGATGGTATCTTAGCAAGCCATCACTTTCCATAGGGCTGATCTACGCTTAGATCTGTGCATTGAACTTCTCTCTTTGTACCACACCGTTGTCAGGAATTTGTCTGGAAGCTGCCTGGGGGAGCATCTGTATCGCAGTAATGCTTCAAAACCACTGATAGTAAATTCAAGGGGAAATGAAGAGGCGTGTTGATGGTGTGCTGTATTCTCACCTCCTCTGCTCCTGTTCTGTTGCTGCTCTTCCTGAAAGAACAAGAACATGTCACGGGCGTTCTTGAGAGTCGCAGGAGCTGCCTTCGTTTTTCCTGCAGGATCTTGTTGACAAGGAGTGCTGAATGGTTTTTCATCTCTCTCCCCTCCCCACTACAGAACGGGCCAGGAGGAGAAAGCTTCGTGAAGAGCGGGCCTGGCTGCTGGCGCAGGGGAAGGAGCTCCCCCCTGAGCTTTCCCACTTGGATCCCAGTTCCCCTACCAGGGAAGAGCGAAGGACCAAGGACCTGTGAGTGTGCAGCTGGGCATGCATGCAGCACATGAGTATGGGGAGGAGAGGAGGGTGATCATTCACAGGAATGAGAGGGGAGAAGTGAGGTTAGAGAACAGCGAGGAGTAACCTGAGAAATATCTGGATTTGGTCCACACTAGAGGAGTGTGTGTGCTGAGTCCTGTTTCTCACCATCATGGCATGGGGTGGAAGGGAAGATGAAGTAGAAGAGCGTGTCTTATATGTCCTCAGTCTGCATATTCACTGTTGTGCTTCCCATTACAGCTTTGAACTGGATGATGAGTTCACAGCCATGTACAAAGGTCAGTCCTGCCCCAGCTTTCCCCTTTGCGTGACTTGCTCAAAGTGAAATACTCCCCTGAGCGTGTGTGTGTAACCGTTCACCTTTCTTACTGCCAGTTCTAGACGTGGTAAAAGCTCACAAGGACTCTTGGCCCTTCTTGGAGCCCGTCGATGAATCATATGCTCCCAACTACTACCAGATCATTAAGGTATGGAAAGTGGTCCCAGCTGACTTGACTGATGCGCTTTGACTGGGTTGCAGTTTTTGTAGAAGTGTTTTGAAGTTTTGCGGGCTGTGTTACCCTCACAGTCAAACTGCATGACTCCCAATAGTCCTTTCTAGCCTTACAAGTCAGGGAAACCAAAGATGAGAGGCTGCCTCTCAGGACAGCAGCCTCTGCTCCCCATCCCCACTCTGTAAGGAAGCTGTTTATACCACGTGGTGAGCCCCACTGTGCTTGCTTTAACTGAAGGGAGGTTTTGTTGCATTTCAGGCCCCCATGGACATCTCTAGCATGGAGAAGAAGTTGAATGGAGGTCAGTACTGCACCAAGGAAGAATTTGTGGGCGATATGAAGACCATGTTCAGGAACTGTCTTAAGTACAATGGTGAAGGCAGTGGTAAGAGCAGCAAGATGCTAAGTTCGTCTATTTGCAGTGCTGAGTCAAAGCAAGCACTGATCTCTCCCTACTCACCAGTACTTGATTCCTGCTTATTTTCTTTCAGGGCACTTTTGGGAGGCTGGGTGAAAAAGTAGGACCTCTGATTATTTTAAGGCCTAGGGTTTTGGCCAGATTTTTAGCACAATTTTCTCGTACTGAAATGGGGCCTGACATGCTAAGGGACTTTCATGTTGGTAGACGGTGAAAAACGTACAAAGAGAAGAGAGCCTGTCTCTGAGCTCATTTCTTTGTGTGCTTGTGTGTCTCAGTGCACTCCTTTGTCTCATAATATCTGTCACAGACTTTGAAAAGCACAGGAGTCTGCTTAGCCCCCAGTGTTTGTTTAGTACCACAGAAAAGTGAGGAAAAACCCAGGTTTGTCGTCCTTTGGATGGAAAATGTAGGGTTTAGGTTCCTTGGCTGTTGAAGGAACAACCGTGACTACAAACAGGAAACCCTGGGTTTAATTGCCATGCCAATTAAAATTCTGCATGTTGCCTAGGTAAGAAACCGGCTCCCATATGGTGGGTCATCACTGCAGACTGTGTCTCACCAGCACCGCCTTGAAAGGGAAAATAGAGCTACCCAGCTTGTCACTGTGGGCCCCAAGTAAAAGCATTCCTGCACTGCCACTGGGAGAGCTCTGTTTCCCGAGGAACTTCTGGGTTAGTTTAGTGGAAACAACTGGAAAGTCATTTGCTTTAAGCTCTTGTCATTAACACCTCTCACATGTCTTTTCCTTCCTATCCACTCCAATGAAAAGTAGGAGCCCCTCTGAGCAGAACTGTCCTGTGGAAATGACGCAATGGGGACACTGGTGTTGGCAATAGCTTTCGTGTCAGTGTCAGCAAGTGCTTTAGAAACCCTACGTGGATAAATATGTTTGCTGGTTCTCCTCTGTCTTGTAGCATACAGCAGAGATTTGAACAGGTCCAAGAAAAGCCTCTGAACATAATCAAAAAGCATTGCTGGAAGTTCACATTTCTTCTCTCAGGACTCTGCTGGCTAACTGTGCAGGTCACACATCTCTGCGAGCAGAGGTGGTGCTTCTCGTAATGTAATTCTTGGCACTATGCTGGGACACTGGGTTAATGCTGACTCTGCAAGCTGTGCTGCTAATGGTACTTTGTCATGCCTGTGTGCCTGTCCCCTGGTGAGGTTGCTGAACAACTCTGATGCTGTGCTGCTTATCGAGTTTAAGAACTTAAACCAAACTCAATTAGTTAGAAACAAAAGTCTTTTTCAAAGAAACTTTGTGGGAGGGGACATGACTTGTCTGATGTGACTTGTTTCTCTACATAAGGCTCTGTCCCTGATGATGCTGGGGTTTTTTTACTGCAGAATATACCAAGATGGCTTACAATTTAGAAAGGTGTTTCCACCGAGCAATGATGAAGCACTTCCCTGGGGAAGACGGAGACACAGATGAGGAGTTTTGGATAAGAGAAGATGGAAGACGAGAGAAGAGGAGCCGGCGGACTGGCCGTTCCAGCACAGGCAGTGTTTGGACTCGGTCGCGAGACCCAGATGGACCAGGCAAGAGGCAGCAACGCCTGGAAAATGGAGGAAAACCTCCACCATATCGAGCTACTTCCAGGGCTCCTGCTTCTTCTTCTTCTTCCTCTTCCTCCTCCTTCTCCTCGTCCTCCGCAGAGGATCCAAGTGGCAATCCCATGCAGCCTCCTCGAGAAGTGGGTCCTTCCAACGGGCGAGGTTTCCCTCGCTCTCTGCAGTACGGTGGCATGCCCAGCCCCGTGCCACATCCCGGCCAGATGGTAAGCAGTAGTTTCTGCTGTTCTTCACCCATCATGCCTGCTGGAGGGAGAGATGTAAGGGGGAAGGAAACTCTACTGTTTCTTTTTCCAGACTTTAAGGATGAGGGCTATAGTTTCTACATCTGAAACTTTTTAGCCCTTAGATTTAAACTGGTACAGTTTCAGTTTTGCCACACTTGCTGGGAACAAGTTGTTTCCCATGAGTGGCATGTCTCCTAATGTTTCCCATGGGTGGCATGTCTCCTTGTGGGCTTGCATCAGTCCTGGCTCCCCCACTTCTCTTCTCTCCTTGGAGAGCTACCCCATCGTGCATGGAAAATGGTCACATTTCCTCTCTTAACCTCCAGTTTATGATGCTGAATAAGCGGGTCTTCTTTTGTCTCAATTGTTTACAGATGCCTGGTAACTTTGTGCCATCTGTGTACTCCTGCGTTTCGTGCCTTCAGTATTTATAAAAGCAGTAAACGAAAGCAAACACGAGGCCACCCTGGACTGCAGCAGTGACCTCCCTTTAGCCCAACATTCCTTCTCTGAATGCCACCTGTTCTGCCTCCCCTCTGGGCTGTTCCTCACCCATCCTTCACCACCTTTTCCATTTTAACCAGTGATGTCTTGTGATGTGGTGTTTCAGCTGCTCCTCTGAGATCCAAGCAACCCCTTACCCTTTTAGCTTAGAGATCAAACAAAAACTTTAGAGCGCTTCTTGTGATGCAAATTGAGGGGGGCAGTAGGAGAGCTGGAGGCAATGAGTATTTTGAAGGAAATCTAGCACATTCCCCTGTTGTACGAGTATTTTGAAGGAAATCTGGTACATTCCCCCTGTCGTACTGCTTGTGTGCTCTTGTGATCCGCTCCTCTCCTTGGAGCAAACCACTGCCACCTCCAATCTTCTTGCTTTCTTCCCAGTATTTGGGTGGCAGGTGAGTGTATCGTGACCTGAGCGTGAGGACACGACTGGGCTTTGGCAGGGAAGCTGTATCACCTCGTAGGAAAGGGAGTACAGGTTTTCCATGGTGTCTCCAAAAAGCCCATCTGCTCGCTTGTGCGGTTCCTCCGGCCTTGCCTTCCCCTTACCTGCAGCAGCTCTGACGCTTCCCTGCACGTCACAAATTGTTGTATTTCTCTCTCCCCCTCCCCTCCCCATCCCCTAGAGACCAGCCGTGCCGGGAACGTTTGGCCCCCTGCGTGGATCGGACCCCACAAAACTCTATGGCTCGCCGCGAGTGCCTGAGCCCCATCCTGGAGACCCGGTCCAGCAGCACCAGCACTTTGCCATGCAGGTAAGAAGAAGTGCTGCAGCCAAGGGAACCTGCAGCCCAGGACTTGAATATAAGAAGTTCCACCTAAACGTGAGGAGGATCTTAGAATCATAGAATCGTCTAGGTTGGAAGAGACCCTTGGGATCATCGAGTCCAACCATCTACCCTACTCTACAAAGTCCTCCCCTACACCATGTCCCTTAGCACTGCATCTAAATGGCCCTTAAACACAGCCAGGGATGGTGACTCCACCACCTCCCTGGGCAGCCTGTTCCAATGCCCGACCACTCTTTCGGTGAAAAATTCTTTCCTAATGTTCAGTCTAAACCTACCCTGTTGTAGCTTGAAGCCATTCCCTCTCGTTCTGTCACTAATTACCTGTGAGAAGAGACCAGCACCAACCTCTCTACAGCGCCCTTTCACGAAGTGTAGAGAGTGATGAGGTCTCCCCTCAGCCTCCTCTTCCTCATACTAAACAGCCCCAGCTCCCTCAGCCGCTCCTCATACGATTTGTTTTCCAGCCCCCTCACCAGCTTCGTTGCCCTCCTCTGCACTTGCTCCAGCACCTCGATATCTCTCTTGTATTGAGGTGCCCAAAACTGGACACAATACTCGAGGTGTGGCCTCACCAGTGCTGAGTACAGGGGCACAATCACCTCCCTACTTCTGCTGGTCACACTAGTAACTTCTTTACTTTGAGGGTGGCAGAGCACTGGAATAGGCTGCCCAGAGAGGTGGTGGGGTCTCATTCTCTGCAGACATTCAAAACCCACCTGGTCACGTTCCTGTGCAACCTGCTCTGGGTGGACCTGTTTTGGCAGGGGGTTGGACCAGATGGTCTCCAGAGGTCCCTTCCAACCCCAAGTGATTCTGTGACCCACAGGTCCTTGGTGCGATGGCTCTCACCGAGACCCACCATGTCTCTCTCTCTCTCTCTCTCTTCCTCCTCCCCAGCCGGCCGTGGGACTGAGCGAGCACCGTGGGCACAGGCTGGCCGCCCCGGAGAAGCAGGCGTGCGCAGGACCGACCCACGTCGCCGGCCTCGGCCCCCGGCCAGGTGCCCTGCAGCTGGGACGCATGAGCGGCCCCCCGCCCGACGCCGGCGTCTACCCACCGGCCCAGTTTCAGCAGGGCTTCCTCCCCCCGAGGCACAACGGTCCCCCCGTGAGACCACCAGAGGGTTCGGAGGTCCCCCCGGGGCACATGTACCGGCCCTACAAGTACCTGAACCGCGCACACCCAGCCCTGTGGAATGGCAGCCATGGCCCCACCGGGCAGGGCACTGTGGGGCCGGAGGAGAAGGCACCCATGGGGCCGGGACCCTCGCTCCAGCCCCGCGCCCTGGGTCATATGATGGACCCCCGGGCCATGAGGCCACCTCTGCCTCCCAGCCAGTGGACCGAGCAATCGAATTTCCTACCTCATGGGGTGCCTCCCTCAGGGTATATCAGACCTCCTGGGAAAGCCGCCGGGCAGAGGATGCCGCAGCCGCCGTCCGCTCTGTTTGGGGGACCCCCTCAGGTCCAAAGAGGGTGCCAGGGCGGGGACTCCATGATGGACAGCCCGGAGATGATCGCCATGCAGCAGCTGTCCTCCCGCGTGTGCCCGCCGGGTGTGCCTTACCACCCTCGCCAGCCGCCCCCGCCGCACCTCCCCGGACCCTTTCCCCAGCTGGCACACGCCGCCTCTGCCGCCGGCGGGCAGCCCCCCAAACCCGTCGTGGGGAACGGCAACTCCCAGGATCCAACCGGCCAGACCATGGAGACGGAGAGTAACCAAGGTAAACCCCTTCAAGCACCCACCGGTAACTTCCCTGCCCACCTCCATTGCCTGCCATCCCCCCTACCCACCTGCCCCTTTGCTCACTGACTGGCATCCCTCCGGCTGGCTGCCCCATTTCCCATGCCCTTTTCCCATTTTCCCACTGCCTGCTGTTGTGTGATTGTGGGGACGGGGCCAGGAGCACCCCCAGGCCAGCTTTGCAGCTCTTGGGCTCCAAACCTGCAGGCACAAACCTTAACCATCACACAGATGCACAAAACCTGTGTCTGAAAACGTTTCTTTATCTGGAAAATATGTCCTGACCTTCAAGGAGTCAATTTTAAATGGTGGCTGAGGCTCAGCAGCAAAAGCAGGGTTTTTTTTTTTCTAGAAAAGAATTAAAATCTTGATTAAGTAGTTGTGGGGGACACAGGTTTTACACGTGTGTGTCTATATTTTTTTTAACCTAAATTGGAATATGTTTTCTACTCCAGCCATGGCTTAGATTTTTCTAAGACTGCTTTGTTTCACTGTAACCTGCCAGAGGTCCCCTCTGTCCCAGCTGTACCTGCAAGTTATCAGTTTGCCATGGGGTGCAAATGCAAAGCATAGGCTGTGATGCTTCTAGAGCTCACGTGGAGTTAATATAAAAATTAGATCTGCAGAGAGTTAGGTAAGGAAAGAAGACGTTATGTGAATAAAAGGTTTAAATACACTCCTTCGAGTTTATGTCAGTACAGCTTCTCCTCTGAAATGCACATGTGCCTTGTGAGCTCTCAACATCTCAAAATCCTCGTGCTACAGGACTGCCCAAAAGCCCCTGAGCAGCCATGTCAGTTCAGGTGGGATGGCAGCATGTCGTGTGTGCCATCACGAGTTTCTTTCCAGTTGAATTTCATTTGTTCTAACTGGTAAAGCAGAGATCAAAAAAAAAAACCCTTAAAAAGAAAACAAACCTAAAGTAGAGATCAAAAAACCCCAGAGATCAAAAAAAAATTTTTTTTTTTCATTAATTCTAGCTGGTAAACTAGAGATCAAAACCCTTGCATCTTTTATCGATCCCTCGTGTGCCTTGCACTAAGAGGAAACTCTTTCCTTGTGTGGCATTGCTTAAAAGCCATCATCATTTAACTGTGCTGGATATAGAACAGAGACTGGGGGAGGACGTTGAGTGATTGCAGGGCAGAGTAGCCGCATCCCCAAATCACAGTTGGTTAAAATATGGCTGTGATCAGCTCCGCGGCATCTCAGTGTGTGGTAGCACTTCTGCCCAAGCTGTGGGCCAGTGGGGTTTGTGGATCAGAAGGGGCAACGTAGCCTGAAATCAAGTTGCCTGCCATTACCCCGACTTCTTATCTTGCTGTCATGTGGACCCCAATGCAGTATTTCCCAACTCTGTCTCTGCACACCCATGTGTAAAACCAAACCCATGTGTGCGATGTTAGTCCCATGGAGGTGTGACTTATCGGTGGCTTGCCATCTACAGTGTGCCTGTATCTTCAGGGTTCAGTCCACCCGTGCCACTTTTCCAAGAGAGGTGAAACCTCATGAGTAGTTTTTAAAAGAACTCTTTTAAAGTGATGATTCAAGGATTGGAGCTTCTTCCTTGTGAAGAAAGGCTGAGAGAGCTGGGACTCTTTAGTCTGGAGAAGAGAAGGCTGAGGGGAGACCTTATCAATGCCTATAAGTACCTAAAGGGTAGTTTGAAGGAGGAGGGAGCCAGACTCTTTTCAGCGGTTGCCAGTGAGAGAACGAGGGGTAACAGGCACAAGTTGGAACATGGGAGGTTCCACTCAAATATGAGAAAAAACTACTTCACAGTGAGGGTGACAGAGCCCTGGAACAGGCTGCCCAGGGAGGTTGTGGAGTCCCCTTCTTTGGAGATTTTCAAGACCCGCCTGGATGCCGTCCTGAGTAACATGCTCTAGCTCTAGGCAATCCTGCTTCAGCAGGGGAGTTGGACTAGATCATCTCTATGGTCCCTTCCAACTCTAAAAATTCAGTGAAAAATTCAGTGAAAAGAAGCAGCTACTAAAGGTCACTCAACTTTGCAAAAATGCACTTCCAAATAGCTAAAGGTCTTTGAAGGGAGGACTGTGTGATGGGTATGGGAGGAAGGCTGCAACCCCACAGAAGAGCAGTTGTCCTTGTGCCCTGCTCCAACAGTCCTATAGAGAGGTTTGAGCAGAGGACATTGTAGACTTTGGAGTACTTAGGATGGAAGGACCTTCATGGTTTTAGAAAGTCACTCCTTTCTCTCTTCCATTTGCACTAAAGTGGGATGATTTCTCCATCCTGATGTTAGGGACTTGTTGGACAGAGCTACCCAGCAGCTTTGGGTCAGCAGCAGGAGAGGATGGTGAGAGGCAACTTTGGTAGACCTGCTAAAGTTGGCAGGAGTTACTCTTTGGCATGAGTACTTTGAGTGAGTGTGAGTAGGCGCGTGTGTGTGTTGGGTGGGGAGGGCCGATTTCCAAAACTAGACCGACGCATGACTTTTCTCCCCTCTCTTTCCAGTGGAGCCGCCGGCAGGTGTGGACGAGAAGGCTCAGTGCATCGGCATTCCCGACGGGGCCTACACCAAACTCCTACCTCATCCCAAACCCCCACTGCCTATGGAGTGCACCAGGCGCGCCTTGCCCCCAGACGGGGAGGGAGATGGCTCTGGCGTGAAGGGCGACCTGAAGACAGGGCAGGGCAAAGGCACGTGGCCAGCAGAAAGTGGCTATGCTGGTGGCCCGGGCTGCGTGAGGGACCTGGTGCCCACCTCCGAGAGAGGAGGTCCCCTGCCTGAGAACGGGGCAGCGGGCGAGGGGCCAGCAGCCAGCACCGAGGGGAAGGGGCTAGCCACCAACCTGCTGGAGAAGCCCCTCTGTGGTGGGGGGAAGGCTGTGCCCGAAGCGGCCGTGCCTTGCATGGGGCAGGGCACCGGACTCCCCGGCGTGGACGCTAGCTCCATGGGGGCCACCCCTAACCAGTTCCACCCTCTCTACATGCCCAGTCTGGAATACCCCAATTCAGCTGGGCGCTACCACATCAACCCAAGCCTGCAGGGCTTCGGTCCCGTGATGGGGGGAAAGCATCCTCCTCCTCCTCCTCCTTCCTCCCACCCCCAGCATTTTTCCCCTCGGGGTTTCCAGCCAAGCAGCGCCCACCCCGGCGTCTTCCCCCGCTATCGACCCCCCCAGGGCATGCCCTACCCCTACCAGCCTCAACCTCAACCTTCCTACCACCACTACCAGCGACCGCCCTACTACGCCTGTCCGCAGGGCTACTCGGACTGGCAGAGGCCTCTCCACCCCCAGGCCAGCCCCAGCGGGCACCCCACCGCCCACCCACCCCTGGCCAGACCCCCTTTTTCAGACAGGGGGTCGGCCAGCAGCTTGCAGGGCTGCGAGGCGCTGAGCGCTGCCCTGGCCTCTCCCAACCGCATGGACGTAGCGAGTGCCAAAGAGGTTTCTCCGAGCGATGGGCAGGATCTGGGGCCTGAAGAGGAGAAGTCCGAGGAGTCCCAGGAAAGGCCGGAGAGTCCCAAAGAGTTCCTTGATTTGGACAACCACAACGCAGCCACGAAGAGGCAAAGCTCGGTGGCAACGGGGGAGTTCCTCTATGGAGCCCCACCACCACACCTGGGTTCAGGGATGGGATTCGGCCCATCGGCTTTCCCTCCCCACGGGGTGATGCTACAGACTGGCTCTCCTTATGGATCGCGGCATCCCGCCAGTCATTTCCAGCCCAGGACATATGGATCGCCCATGAATGCTCATCTGTCTCATCATCCGGCCTCCAGCCAGGCCAACGGCCTCTCTCAGGAGGGACCCCTGTACCGCTGCCGGGAGGAGAACGTAGGTCACTTTCAGGCCTTGCTGATGGAGCAGAGAGGCAGTGGAGGTGGCATGGGGGGACCACCCCAGGACTTGTATAGACCCTCGGGGTAAGACCGTGTTTTCTGCAAGAAGGCAAGGTGGGAGGGGGGTGATGCCCGGGTGACAAAAAGTGTTGGATATCCTTGGAAGAACATGGGTTGAAGTTCTCTTCAAGTACTCTTGAGGAGGTGGCAAGTACTCTTGAGAGGCTAACAGATGACTTTTACACCCTTGGAGTAAAAGGTCTCTTAGACCTTTCTGTAAGCTGGAGAGAGTTTTGTTGCAGCTTCTTAAAAACAAGCAGCAATAGCCATCGTGGAGACCTGTTAGCCTGTCCCATCCATCTCATCCCCACACCAGTATTTTGTTTTATCTGACAGTGTTTTGTTAATGTGTCATCCAGGGTTGTGCATCTCGTAATCAAATGAGCTCTTACCATTTTCTTTGCAAGAATTTTATTACATCTTTCCAATAGAGGGGCAGAGTAGTTAACTAAAGTTATGAACTTGTTATGAAATCCTTTTATGTTGCCCTCTTTTTCCCCTCCTCTTGCTTTGCCCTTCCTTGCTGTCTCCAATTTCCCTCACTGAAAATTACTTCTCACTGAGATTGTGCCTGTCACATTTTATTCCCAAGTGGGAAACTCTACTACTCCAAAAATTCCCTGTTGAGATTTTATCAATGTGCTTCAACTGCTACTGTTTTGTTATAGTCCCAGCATGACAGTCCTCCTCCAAGTATTCAGGGGGCTTGGCTTACAACTAAGCCATTGAGGGGGTGGCATGGATTAAAGATTGTGTTTTGGGGGGAAGCCAGAAAGAAGAATACGCGAGACGCATGCTTGTATGCGAATGTTGTATGTATGCATTCAACCAAGTAGATGGGATTTGCTCCTGATGTTCATGTGCTAAAACTCTCTCCATTCAACCTGGCTCCAGAATGCAAATGCATCAGGCTCAAGCTCCCTTCCCGAAGATGCCTACAGCAACCATGTCCCGGGAAGATTTGACGCCACAAAAACCATCAGCGTTGCCTCTGGATCAAGTAAGGGCCAATAGATGAAATAAGAGTCTTTCTCTTCCCACCAGTTACAGGAGTGAAGTGTTGGATGGGGGTGTAAAGCACTGGAGGAAGCTGGGAGGTGGACTACTGCTCTGCAGAGGAGTTGGGGATGTCTCTTTAGACTTAGATGAGTGTAAAACGTAACCTAGGTGGACCAATATTGCTAGCATTGGTTGTATGCAATTTTTAAGGGCAACAAAGATGGTGAGGGGTCTGGAGCACAAGTCTTATGAGGAGAGGCTGAGGGAGCTGGGATTATTCAGCCTGGAAAAGAGGAGGCTGAGGGGACACCTTATTGCTCTCTACAACTACCTGAAAGGAGGTTGTAGAGAGGTGGGGGTCGGTCTCTTCTCTCAAGTCACAGGCGACAGGACGAGAGGAAATGGCCTCAAGCTACGCCAGGGGAGGTTCAGGCTGGATATTAGGAAAAAATTTTTCACTGAAAGGGTTATCAGCCATTGGAATGGGCTGCCCAGGGAGCTGGTTGAGGCCCCATTCCTGGAGGTGTTCAAAAGACGGGTTGATGTAGTGCTGGGAGGTATGGTTTAGTGATGGTGATGCTTCTTGTTTGTTGTGCGGGTGTCTATTTTTGTCAAAATTAGGTTGACGGTTGGACAAGATGATCTTTGAGGTCCCTTCCAACCTAGAAGATTCTGTGATTCTGTGAGGTTATTCCTTTCTAAAGTTGCCAGTTAAAGCCTCCAACTCTTGTTCTTCCTCTTCCAGAGCTAGTCCGAGGAAGGACGGACCTCACGAATATGAAAGCCACACGTGATTTGGACAAGGGGGAGGAGGGGCAGACTTTCCTCCCACCCTCCCCTCGCCCGAGCAGCATGTAGCTTCCTGGGTCCGCGGAACGTGATGCCGCCACGGCTTTTGTGTTGGAAACCTGGAGCGGTGCTGGGCCCCAGCCAGCCGAGCAGCTGGGTCGCCACCGCAGGGCGAGCATCGCAAACCTAGTGGCTTTCTGTGACCGGAGACTGCGTCTCGTTCAGGGTTTGAGGGATTTTTTGGGGGTGGGGAGGGCGGGGGTGGGAGCAGAAACTTTCATTGACTGCTAAACTCAGGTATATTTTTCAGGGTGGAAGACGATGATGATGGAATTTTACTTGTAGTATTAACGTGTGTGGTTTGGAGCTGGATCCAGTTTACAGAATTTAACCTGTTGCCTTTTTAAATAAATTTCTGTTGTTGGTGAATGTATTGTACATAATGGGGGAGGTGGTGGGCCCAGCGTGTAGTGGGCTTAGCACTGGAGGAATCCGTAACTGTTTACAATCATATCACACTGAAATCTTTCAGGATAGGGTGAGGGTTTGGGGGAAGTGGAGAGAGGTGAAGGAACGTGTGATGGATGACTTGCTGTCCTCTTTCCTATCCTCTGCAACCAAGACACAACCTGACGGTTGGTTGACTTAATAGCAGGAATTGCTCAGGAGCATAATGTCCTCCTCTTTCTCTTGTCGTCTTCCTCCTCCCTCTCTCACCCCCACCTCTGCCCCCTCTGGATCCAGGGCCTGAGTGCACTTCCAGCTCCTGTCATCATGGGGGAACAAGGAAACCAGGACCAGGAATTGAAACCAGGACAGGATACTCATGGCATTGTCCCTTCTGCTAGTATAGTACCCTTCTCCCTGCCTTTGTGATAGGAGAAATGTATGCTCTAGAAAACAGAAAATGGCGTAACTGGTCATCTTAGACTTCTTTCGGTGAAACTGGTGCAGCTGGGGGTAGAGCAGCATCTATCCAGTAGAACAAATACTGTGCAAATCTGTGCTGCCCTGCTGCCCGAGCAGAGAAGCTGAATCCCCACCCTTCTTTCTCTGTCCCATGTCTATGTTCACTTCTTATCAGCAGAGAAGCAGAAGGTACTCCAGGGTTCCTGACCACTGTCAGTTGCTGGTGGAGGAGGAGCATGAGGCTGCTTTGGGGGAATGGTTGGTTTGCTGCCGTGGGAGCAATGTGTTGGCCTATGGAGTTGGATTTGGCATGTGCAAGTCGCAGGTGAATCAGAAAGCACTGATTTGAGAACAAACATTGAGGTGGTGTGGCTCAGAGGGTGAGGAACAAGAGGGCCACGTGCTCGAGTTGAGTTGGTTTTACCTTCGTCATCACTGACGCTGTAGCAGCAAGTCCTACAGGGCTCGTGGTAGCTTCCCTCGGAGGGCATACGCAGTCTGCAGTGACTTCTTCACCAGTTGCAGTACTGCACTGGGGAACCCCTGACTGCCAGTGCTTTGCCAACGCTGGTGTTCAAATGTAGGTTTGACAAATGAGTTTGGTAGGAATCTCGTCTGCAGATGTTTATTTGCATCTTAAAGCTAACACAGCTGATTGTTCTTGGGTTTTTCTAATGCAGGCTGCTGGTTGCACTGGGGGGACAGCAGTATAGTTAAAAGGAGGATGTGCCAACGTGTTGGACAAATTGTGCTAGCAAGTGGTAGCAGAAGTGAGGTGAGAGCAGCATGCCCTTTAGTCTGTGGTACCAGCTAGGGTAGGGGAGCGTCTTTGTTTCCAGGTTTCTGGAGAATTTTTCTGGCTGCTTTGTTGTCTTGGATGGTGCCATCACCCGTATCTTTAGCTGGATTGCACTAGCATGCAGGACTGCACCGCCTTTGTCCTCTGTGTAGATCTACTGTGTGATGGCAAAGCTCTTTGAGCAAATGACAGGTAGCATCTGACTGAGCCATTACTCCTTTCTGAAGCTTTTGGAAGCACAAAAAGCCTAAAAGATGAGAACTATTCTTTCTTGAAATAGTTAGAACATGGAAGGACTGCCACATCAATGCCCTCTTACCAATGGGTCTCGCTGCTCTATTGTTACTGTACTTTTGTATCTTATGAGTTGTGTAGGGCCAAAGCATTTTCCAAACCCAACAGGAGTTAAACTTCTTCATGCTATTCCCACACGCAAGTTTATAAACACAGGGAGCAATTGTCGCTGGTGGATTAGTATAAACTAGAATAGATGATGCTGAAGGTTGTTCTTTGAGAAGCAGGCAAATGCTCTCCCCAGCCAAGAACATTATGCTATTGCTCATCCAAATTTGTCCCACATCTGAGGGTCTGCTGCTGACTCGTCAGCTGGCAGTGGGTTTTCAGAGATGCCCCAGCTGCTCTGAGATGCAGGTCTGGATCCTTCCCTGAATGGAGGTACTGAAGCAGTAGTAGGTATTTATGAAAAACTGTGCAAGTGTAACTGTTCTTCAAGACAACAAACCTGGGACAAATTAATACACAGCTGCTTCTCCTTGTAAAGCAGTCTTTAGTTCATTGTAGATCTAAAAGTAATTTGAAATATCACATTTGAAAATAGAGGAACTGTGAAATATAACTTGTAGCAAAGTGTTCAAAATTCTGGAAATGTGAATGTAGATTCTGCAAACAGCCTGTGTCTTCTGTATAATAGACAGTTACCCGAATATTTGAAGTGCCTTTCATTCAGCTCATTGTGAACTTTGTGGGACAGGAGGTTTTTACAAGCTCTAAAAAAACCCAAGCAATCTGAAGCACTCTTGGCCTTGGGCTGGAACTGGCACTGAAAACATGGTTCTAGTGGTCATGGTATCTGGATGAGTACCAAGCCCAGATCAAAAAAGGGGACAAATAAGAAAGGCAAGAATTGTTTGTGGTCTGCCTATAGAGCATAGTGGAGTGTTAGACAGTGATAAATACTCTGAGGATCCTATATGGAGTGTGTGACATCAAGGTATTATCCCTCACCTGACGGAAATTTGGGAGAAGGGTTTGACTTGCAGATGGTAGACAAAACAGAGTAGTGAAGCTACTCCCTCCTGGGAGAGTTTCTGGGTAAATGGCTTTTGATGTAGTCAGTGATTCTTATTAAAGTGACTAACAAGCTGCTGTTCTGAGGGCATATGGTTTATATTAGAAAAGTGCTAATACAGTGTAGGGGAAACCATGGCTGGGCTACAAGGATTGGGCTATCCTGGGGACAGGGCATGCTAGATGGAGAGCTGCTAGTGGAATCTTCACTCGGGAGTTTTCAGACTTTCAAATGCTTTGTTCCTAAGGGTTTGGGTGGGTTTTCTTTTCTTTTTATGATGATGCCCAGGGATGGCCCAAAAATCAGAGCTCTATCTCAAGTGCAATCTGAGCAAATCATGGAAAATTGGCACCCCTCCGACCGCATGGGGCTGGGAGTGGATTGCTGGGGTGGAAGACCAGTAGAAATGCCCAGGGAGAAGCAGAAAATATGAATTTTGTAGTTTATGGGATCCCAACCCATGCTGCGCAGGGCTGTTTCGTAGATTGTGAAAGACACACCTTTAAGGAGGGATTCAGAAGAGAGTAAAATGGCAGCTCTTTATGTACAGAGTGGTACTTTTTGCTATGGTTTGTCATACAGTGCAGGAGAAGTGTAGCTACATTTTAAAATACCCTGGCTTATGAGTGCCATACTCGTGTCGCTATCTTAAATAATATTTTAACACATACAGAGCAATTCTGGACTCTAGTTGGAAGCCCTCTTTCTCATCCCCCAGCATCAGTGTAGTAGAGTATATTAGCAGTTTGTCTTTCCTCAGCAACCATCTTGAGCTGGCAACTTTGCAAAGTTTCCTGCAGCTTTTACTTTCCTCATATGGAGGATGTGTTTTGCTGTAATTACGGATTTCATGTTAAATGAGTCTATATAATACGTAGGACAAATATGATGTTGACTGTGCTTGAGCATGCCAAAAATTTCCAATATTCTCAGAAGAGCTTTGTACGCTACTTGGGCTTTTTAGCATCTTGCTCTCCCCACCGCCTCGCCTTTTGCAAGTGGTGTGTGGTGTTCCCAAGATGTTCAATTGCCATTATAAATGCCATTGTATAAACTTCCCCTGGGACTCTGGAAGCTTCAGGCATCTTAAGCACTGCAGGCCCTGGCAAGTCAACTTAAGTATTTTAAGAAGGCCAGTCACTGAGGCTTCACAGTGATTTTTAGCTGTGTCCAGCATAAGTTTGCAGGCTATAAATTCTGTGGTGTGACCCACCAAACCACTCAGTAGCAATCCAAGGCACCAGCCTGCAATGAAGAGGACAAAAGAGGAAAGTAAATTTGAAGCTTTAAGGCCCAACTGGTTTGATTTGACTTTAAAGTACATGGAGACACTTTTCTTGGAAGAGCTTCTGATCCTTTCTTGTCTGCCAAATGCCTTTCCCATGCAGGCTTTCCGAAACAAATCTCCTGTGTATATTTTTGTAAGTGTGGTTTCTCGGGGTCTTGGAGCGCTATCAGCTTCTTGATGTCTTATCTGAAAGCTAGTCACAGAGGCTGTCTTTCATTCTGCTGACTGAGGCAGTTCTCCTGCAGCTTCTCACCCCAACGCTTCTCCATTTAAAATGAAAGTGTAATTAGAAAACAACCTTCTTTTTTTTTCTTTTTTTTTTTTTTTTTATTTTCCCCCTCTGCTGATCTCTGTCAGTCTTCTGTGCATCTCTGTTTTCAGCCAGGGCTGCTGCTTTGCTCTCAGTGGCTTTATTCTGCTTCCCTTTTCCGAGGAGACAGTGCTGCCATGTGCATTGTGGAGTTTTGGAGAAGGTGCTGAACCGAGTGATGGGGAAGCACCATCCCAAGAGGTAGCTTGGAGAAGACAAACGGGAATTGGTGATGGTGTGGTTGCTTCTGGTTCCCCCTCGTTGCAGAGCAGCCACGCAATTGGGTCTACGCTTAATCAGAGCATCCCCTTAAAAAAAGCTTTTGCTGGGGTGCATTGGTGGGAGAGGAATTTGCTCTTGCAGGATTCCTGTTTCGCTTTAAGTACAGTGCTGGTGGTTGAAGAGCAGGTGTGTGAGTGCCATATCCTTTCTGGAGGGCTGAGATTGAGATAGCGGGCTATGAAAGTCGTGTTGCAGCTGCAGGCCATGTGACAAGCTTTAAGAGCATGTGCTTATTGTAACCGGGGAAAGCATCTCAAACGCTGACCTTCCAGCCTTTCCCCATCTGTACCTGTTTAACATACAGATGGGGGTAAAGCACATTTGGGCTTGGCAGGACCCCTGCCGCCCATGCGGAAGGAAAATGCTTTTAACCAGCACATAATGAACTACGCGTTCTGATTTTCACTCTCCGCTGCCCACCTCCCTCTCTGAAAAATTGCTGGGGGGGCCCCCATTTCCAGCTGTCTCCAAATAGAGATGGGATGATAAGAGCACGGTTCAGTCCGCTCCTTGGCAAGGGAATTCAGGACAGGGTTGTATTTGAAACTAGATAGTAGCATCCAAGTGTACCTTCGAAGCACAGGTGTTGTGAGCTGTGTGATGCCATGCCCTTTCTGATTACTCTCCTGCCTCGGCTCACATGCAGCGTTTGAGAGACCCTGGAGCATTTTGTGGTTTTAGCCCTGCTGGCCTTGTGTCGACTGAGGTGGGGTTTTTTTTTCCTTAATCTGCAGCAGTGGCCTAGATTTCTTTTGGCAAAGGTCTTCCTCCTTCTGAAATGTGGTTGTCAAAGCAGACAGTGCATCCAGGAGAGAGCAAGAGCTACATCCACCAGTGGAAAGGGGTATGAAGGATTAGTTAGGGTTAGGGATAAATTGGGATTGTCACCAGCTCTAGCAAGTTCCTCTGTCCTTTTCCCTTATTATTTGGAAACACATGGCTCGCTAGCAGAAGTGTAGTAAGTGGAGTATCTTCTAAATAGGAGTGAAACTGACTTTATGTGGGCAAAATACCCTTGTTATGGACAAAGTTAGACCAGATGGCCATTAGGGACTCCTTTGGCCATCAAATCAGTAAGAGGCAAGCAGATACCTAGTGCTTTCAAACACTGTTGAGTACGTCTGAGGAACAATCTCCCTATCTGAAGCCGGTCAGGCAGCTACAGGAGCTTGGGCCTCGACTTTAAGTCTGGGAAGTCCTCTGATCCCCTTTTGTGTCATGAGCCAACGTTTCCCCTGTCCTTGCTTCCAAGCTTTCAGGTTTTTTCTCCCTCTGCTCACTTTGTTGCGGTCGGTTGCTGTCAAGCGCAGAGATGAAAGCTCACTGCCCACGTGAGCAGAAGGGCAGAAGGTTGAACTTGCCAGCTGTCTCCTCTGCACAGGCATATAAAAAGCAGGTGGGGAGTAGACATTTACTCTCCTCATGAATTTAAGGTTGTTCTCAGTGGCTCACTAGTTCTCCCCCGCGGTCCTGGGGTTTGCCACCCCGGCACGGGCAATACCTGTCCCTCTGGCAGCACAAGGCTTTGCTCCTGTGCAGGGCTCCCACGCGTGATCCTGGCACGTCAACCTCCAAGGGGGCTTAGGTTAAAAATATATACTGTGTACAACTGTGAAAATTGTTGCCTCTCTTCCTCCATAGATGAGTGAACACCGCTGCCTGATCTTTTTGGAGCAATAATAACGTGCAGCGGTGCAACTTTGACCTTCCCATCTTGTTTCAGGGAGCGAATGGCTATGAAACACTGGGGGGGGGGGCACAGTTTTAGTGGGAAATAAGGTGCAATTACCCATTTCTGTGGCCCTGCGTTTTATCTACACCCCGTTCCTGCTTTCCCAGCCACTGTTGGATTGATGTAGGTAGCCGGGAGAGAGCTGGCCGCTTCCTCGGTGGTCGGGAAGGTGGAAAGGGAAGGGAGCAATTTGGTAAAGGTGAGCCTCATCCACGAAGCAGAGCCCATGGAAGAGGGGTACCTGTTGCTGCCACAGAGCAAGGGGTGGGGACACGGCTGATTTAATGCCCCTGGGGGAGGAGAGTGACCCGCTGCTGCTTCTCTTGGCATTGATGAGGGAGGTAGCAGGAGAGCCTACACCACTACGTCCATTTTTCTGAAGTTGGGTGATGCTGGGGTGTTTGTTTTTTTGGTTTTGTTTTGTTGGTTTGTTTTTTTTTTTTTTGAAATACATTTCTTCATCCATTTCACACAGAAATCCCCAATAAGATTTGTCAGTGCAACTGTACTACTATGGAGTTGATGTACACTGGGACAAAAAGCGGACAAACTAGGCTCAATAACCCAGATTAGATACTGCCAAAACACTTAAATCTGTTATATACTATTTTATGTACTGGCATTAGCCAAAACTATAATAAAAATGCTAAAATACATTGTTGGTTTTTTTTTTTTTTTTTGTATTATTGTAAGTTTGTAAAGAATGTAATCTGTCTGTTGGGGGCACAAGGAGAAAACGGGGGCCTTTCTCTTTTTGGGTGAGGCTGTTCTTATGTTGCTGTGCTTTTGGCTGTTGGGCGGGGAGGGGGGGTCTAGGAGCCACTGGGGCAAAAGCCTGGCCTTTGTCAACTGATTGCAACTGTCCCAGGGCAACGGGAGGGTGAGCTGATGCTGCAGCAGAGACCCCCCCACACCAAGCTGTGAAAACAACCCTGCCTGTATCCTTCAGTGGGGGGGAATCTGACTTGCGTGGGGCTCGGGGCTGGGGTGTTTTGCTGGGTGGTGGGACCTAACGCTTGAGGGCTGGTCCTGCTCGTTTTCAGCTGGGTTAGACACTGAGCTGGCCATGCTGTTAAGGAAAAGTTGGATTTGATAGCCTGAATTTCTCAGTGGAAGGAGTTCATGCTGGAGTTGCTCGCCCCGGTGCTCCTCTCCCCAAGTTGGGGCTCAGATCCTGCACCTCTCCATCACCTGGTGCCCAGGAGCCCCGGCTCTTTCCCCTCACCTCCCTCCCCATCCCGTCGAGCACAGTGTCAGGGATCCTCTTCTCTCTCCTGCTGCTGCAAAGTTGTGTGAACTTTCCTGGTCAATACTGGAAAGGGGAATGCTATTTATTTTTATATTGTGTATATTTTGTCTTGGTCTGCTGATTACCTTTGTTCCCCAAGAGCGACAGTTACCTCAATAGTTAGTTTAATACTGTGTGTTGGGTAATTTTTTTAAAGAACTTTTTTAAAAGCTTGATCCTTGGAGGTCTGTAGATTTTATTTCCATATAAATTGGTTATTTTGTATAAAGTACGTTCTTAAAATAGCAATTACCCATGCTGTATGTGTGTTTTCTTGTCTCCTGGATGGTCTCCCTCTTCCTTTGTAAGGGGGGAGCGGATGGGGGCGGGAGGGGAACACAGAAGGCTTTTTTCAGAGAGACAAAGCCCTGGACTGCAGTCAGACCCGGTTGTACCACCTGAAAGCCATTTACAAGAGAGCACCTGGAAAGCTAATTGGGATCATTTCCCCTTCCAGAAACACAGCTGTCTGCCTACCAACAACCCGGTTGTGGAAACGAGATGGTGTCACTGCTTTTCCCCCTGAGTCCCTGGTGGGCTGCAGGTTTTTCTGCAGCCCAGGTGTGCTGGAAAGCCTACCTCCTGCCCCAAAACAATGCATGGTCTTGGGTGACAGGTAGTCCATTCCTCCAAACGTGCACAAAACCTCTCTTTGCTTTAAAAAGGGTGGCTGAGCTTGTGTAAAGCCCGAGGTGTGATGCTGCTATGAAGGAGGAATGAATTTAGCTTACATGGGTCCTGTTTGTGCTCCTTTAATGCTAAGCAGCTTAGGGTGTGGTGGCCCTCAGGTGCTGTTAGAGGGATGGGAAGCTTCTCGAGCTCATGTGGAGTGGTCTCCAGATCCATATTGGACCCAAAACAATGCTTGCTGTTTATTAAATCTCCCGTATGAGATGGGGCAGTGGTTGCGGCCCTCCCAGCACAGAGCTGTTGGAAGACTTTCTCACGAGGGCTTTGGTACCAAAACTGGGAACTGGCCATACTGTTTCATGTGGGAAGGTGCCTGCTGTAGGTGCATGAGGGCAGCTTGCACTCAGCCCTTGCTCAGCTGGTCCCGGAATAAATAATTTGTACCCTTTTGCCAATTCAGCAGCTTTTCATCAGGATAAAATCAAGGCTTGGATTTTCCTTAAAAGTTGATGCCAGCAAAAGGGGGCATAGGGGGTCAAATAGGCCAGGGGCATGAAGGCTTCCAGGTGCACACTGCCTGCCCCTTCCCTTTCCTCCCCAGCTCTAGCAGGCGAAAGCTCCCTCTGTCTCCTCCAGGGCTGGTAACAGATGCTCTTGCTCACATCTTCTCCTCCTGCCAAAACAGCTTCACAGAGTAGCCTGTTTATGCCACAGGCTCCATCTGCCCCTCCTGTGGGAGCCTCGCTGGGGCCAGGGCTGCTCCCAAGCCCAACGTCCTTCCCCCGGCTCACGACACCGAAGCTGCCTCTCTACAAAGAGATGCATGCAAAATGTTCTGCATCATGAGACCTGACACTGGCTGGCCAAACCAGGGGCTTCATCTCGTCCTTGTAGCTCTTCTTTCCCTCTGTGTACCCTAGGCAGTGAGTTCATCCCCTCAGGCCACCAGGATTTTGCAAAGATGGGCAAACGAGCCCAAGTGAAGGAAGTGCATAGGAACTTCATGAAATGCAACAAGGACAAGAGCAAGCTCCTGCACTTGAGTCGCTGCAATCCCAAGCACAAATACAGGCTGGGCAGGGAATGGATTGAGAGCAGCCTTGAGGAGAAGAACTTGGAAGCGCTTGTAGATGAGAAGCTCAACATGAGCCGGCAATGTGCGCTCACAGCCCAGAAAGCCAACCCCATCCTGGGCTGCATCGGAAGAAGCGTGGTCACCAGGTTGAGGGAGGTGATTCTGTCCCTCTACTCCACTGTGAGTCCCCACCTGGAGTACTGCGTCCAGCTCTGCAGTCCCCAACATAAGAAGAACGTGGAGCTGTTGGAAGCCAGGTTGAGGGAGGTGATTCTGTCCCTCTACTCCACTGTGAGTCCCCACCTGGAGTACTGCGTCCAGCTCTGCAGTCCCCAACATAAGAAGAACGTGGAGCTGTTGGAAGGAGTCCAGAGGAGGGCCATGAAGATGCTCAGAGGGCTGGAGCACCTCTCCTCTGAAGACAGACTGAGAGAGTTGGTGTTGTTCAGCCTGGAGAAAAGACGGCTCCGGTGAGACCTTATAGCAGCCTTCCAGTACCTGAAGGGGCTACAGGAGAGGTGGGGAGGGACTCTTTATCAGGGAGGG
This sequence comes from Calidris pugnax, assembly GCF_001431845.1. Lineage (NCBI taxonomy): Eukaryota > Metazoa > Chordata > Aves > Charadriiformes > Scolopacidae > Calidris > Calidris pugnax. The sequence goes on along the minus strand of NW_015090800.1, from coordinate 4,082,261 downwards.
TAGCGATAAGACAAGGGCAAAGTTGTGTGAACTTTCCTGGTCAATACTGGAAAGGGGAATGCTATTTATTTTTATATTGTGTATATTTTGTCTTGGTCTGCTGATTACCTTTGTTCCCCAAGAGCGACAGTTACCTCAATAGTTAGTTTAATACTGTGTGTTGGGTAATTTTTTTAAAGAACTTTTTTAAAAGCTTGATCCTTGGAGGTCTGTAGATTTTATTTCCATATAAATTGGTTATTTTGTATAAAGTACGTTCTTAAAATAGCAATTACCCATGCTGTATGTGTGTTTTCTTGTCTCCTGGATGGTCTCCCTCTTCCTTTGTAAGGGGGGAGCGGATGGGGGCGGGAGGGGAACACAGAAGGCTTTTTTCAGAGAGACAAAGCCCTGGACTGCAGTCAGACCCGGTTGTACCACCTGAAAGCCATTTACAAGAGAGCACCTGGAAAGCTAATTGGGATCATTTCCCCTTCCAGAAACACAGCTGTCTGCCTACCAACAACCCGGTTGTGGAAACGAGATGGTGTCACTGCTTTTCCCCCTGAGTCCCTGGTGGGCTGCAGGTTTTTCTGCAGCCCAGGTGTGCTGGAAAGCCTACCTCCTGCCCCAAAACAATGCATGGTCTTGGGTGACAGGTAGTCCATTCCTCCAAACGTGCACAAAACCTCTCTTTGCTTTAAAAAGGGTGGCTGAGCTTGTGTAAAGCCCGAGGTGTGATGCTGCTATGAAGGAGGAATGAATTTAGCTTACATGGGTCCTGTTTGTGCTCCTTTAATGCTAAGCAGCTTAGGGTGTGGTGGCCCTCAGGTGCTGTTAGAGGGATGGGAAGCTTCTCGAGCTCATGTGGAGTGGTCTCCAGATCCATATTGGACCCAAAACAATGCTTGCTGTTTATTAAATCTCCCGTATGAGATGGGGCAGTGGTTGCGGCCCTCCCAGCACAGAGCTGTTGGAAGACTTTCTCACGAGGGCTTTGGTACCAAAACTGGGAACTGGCCATACTGTTTCATGTGGGAAGGTGCCTGCTGTAGGTGCATGAGGGCAGCTTGCACTCAGCCCTTGCTCAGCTGGTCCCGGAATAAATAATTTGTACCCTTTTGCCAATTCAGCAGCTTTTCATCAGGATAAAATCAAGGCTTGGATTTTCCTTAAAAGTTGATGCCAGCAAAAGGGGGCATAGGGGGTCAAATAGGCCAGGGGCATGAAGGCTTCCAGGTGCACACTGCCTGCCCCTTCCCTTTCCTCCCCAGCTCTAGCAGGCGAAAGCTCCCTCTGTCTCCTCCAGGGCTGGTAACAGATGCTCTTGCTCACATCTTCTCCTCCTGCCAAAACAGCTTCACAGAGTAGCCTGTTTATGCCACAGGCTCCATCTGCCCCTCCTGTGGGAGCCTCGCTGGGGCCAGGGCTGCTCCCAAGCCCAACGTCCTTCCCCCGGCTCACGACACCGAAGCTGCCTCTCTACAAAGAGATGCATGCAAAATGTTCTGCATCATGAGACCTGACACTGGCTGGCCAAACCAGGGGCTTCATCTCGTCCTTGTAGCTCTTCTTTCCCTCTGTGTACCCTAGGCAGTGAGTTCATCCCCTCAGGCCACCAGGATTTTGCAAAGATGGGCAAACGAGCCCAAGTGAAGGAAGTGCATAGGAACTTCATGAAATGCAACAAGGACAAGAGCAAGCTCCTGCACTTGAGTCGCTGCAATCCCAAGCACAAATACAGGCTGGGCAGGGAATGGATTGAGAGCAGCCTTGAGGAGAAGAACTTGGAAGCGCTTGTAGATGAGAAGCTCAACATGAGCCGGCAATGTGCGCTCACAGCCCAGAAAGCCAACCCCATCCTGGGCTGCATCGGAAGAAGCGTGGTCACCAGGTTGAGGGAGGTGATTCTGTCCCTCTACTCCACTGTGAGTCCCCACCTGGAGTACTGCGTCCAGCTCTGCAGTCCCCAACATAAGAAGAACGTGGAGCTGTTGGAAGGAGTCCAGAGGAGGGCCATGAAGATGCTCAGAGGGCTGGAGCACCTCTCCTCTGAAGACAGACTGAGAGAGTTGGTGTTGTTCAGCCTGGAGAAAAGACGGCTCCGGTGAGACCTTATAGCAGCCTTCCAGTACCTGAAGGGGCTACAGGAGAGGGGGGGAGGGACTCTTTATCAGGGAGGGTAGCGATAAGACAAGGGGTAACAGTTTTAACTGAAAGAGGGGAGATTTACATTAGATATTGGGAAAAAATTCTTTCCTGTGAGGGTGATGAGACACTGGAACAGGTTGCCCAGAGAAGCTGTGGATGCCCCATCCCTGGAGGGGTTCAAGGCCAGGCTGGATGGGGCTTTGTGCAACTTGGTCTGGTGGGAGGTGTCCCTGCCCAGGGCAGGGGGGTTGGAACTAGATCACCTTTAAGGTCCCTTCCAACTCTAACCATTCTATGGTTCTTTGAGTTGGTCACGAGCTGACTGTAAGATTCCCAGCAGGTCCCTGCTCCTGGGGCTGTTCAGGGACTCACTGTACCCTCCCTTGCTTCATCTGAGGGGGACTTACCCCTCCACGTGCTTGCATGTTTGCTGTGCAAAGGAGCCCTCAGGAGTGCCTGTTGGCACCTTCCCACCCCTGAGTGTTTGGAGAAGCCTGGGATGTGACCTGCTGCACCTTCACATCTCGAGCACCCCAAAAACACCAGCCAGGTTGTGGGAGCTGCCCAGGCCAAGAAGGTGAAGACAAGCAATCCCAGTGAGAGCTTCCCAGTGCAGTCATGGCTTCGGGTCCTGCACAGGCTGTTGGAGGACATCGGCTCCTCCAAGCCAGGGTGAGTTAAGTTGTTCCCAGAGCCTGGTGAAGGGCTGCTCTCTGTCACATATCCCCCTTCCCCCTCTCCCCCTGGCTGGGGCCAGAGTTCGGGGTGACGAGAGCAAGCTGTCCAATTTAGGAAGGGGAGGAATTCGGTCACCCCATCAGTCCCAGGAAGCGTTTGGGTCAGAGGGGATGGGCAGGGGGGAGATTTCTAATCCTGGGGCTAAGCCAGCACCAAGCGGAGCCAGTGCTAATTGGAACCAGCCCTGGGGAAGGGGCGGAAAGACGCTGCTTTTAGAGCTGCCTTGCAGCCCAGGCAAAGCTTATCTGTGCTGTAGGAAATGCCACCTCCTAACCTCCACAAGATGCTATCGTGAGTGTAGCAGGCGGGATCAAGCTAAGCCACGAGTCCCCCTTAATTCTCTACCTTTCTTCTGTCCACAATTCTCATGTCTTTTCCTCCTTCCCTCCCTCCACGGGTTAGCAAAGCTACCCCCTTGTACCAAGAGTGGGCTTTCCTGAGGTCTTAGGCTGAGGCTTTAAACTCTTGATGTCCTTTCAAGCCTTCTTCTCCCCGAGAACTGGGATGCTCCCCACCTCCAGCTTTTTGTCCAGCCATTTCAGAGCACCTCGCTAATCCATGCAGGCTTTAATTGGGGATGGGGAGACGAATTGGTTTCAGTAGGAATCAGTTTAGTTCCAAGTTTGGATGTGGAAACAGCCTCCCAACCCCAACATGGGGCAGCCCCTGGGGAGAGCTTCGACTCCAGGAAGGCTTTGCCAGTGGTCTTGTTTGTGTATATCCCTAAAAAAAAAGAGTCCTGCAGCTTGTTTCCATCTTGAATTTTCCTGTTAGTCCCCACAGTTTAGCATGGGAGACACAACCTTGCACAGAAAGGCAGGACTCAGGCATTTAGGGTAGCTCAGGAGGACTCAGAATTAGGTTAAAAATTAATGATTTCTATTCACAGAAATGTTTTGCTTAGTTACAGGTACTAGGGAAAAATAATTTCAAGATTTTGAATTTGTCCCACATTGAGATGTAAAATGCAACATCTCCAAGCAGCTGGGGATCTCTTGAGGAATGGAGCCTTCCTATATCTCCTTCAGCCATTGAAGCTGAAGTTTTTATTCAGTGGAGGAGGCATAAGCAGGGGAAGGCAAAGCAAAGTCACTCACCCTTGCTCCCTGCCACGAGCTAGGCCTGAGGGTGCAGTGTTGTCGTATATATTTTTATACATAAATATAATGAATGTTAAGGTCTCCCAAGCCCTAGCAGAAACTGCAAACTTGTTCTGGACCATAACTAGACCCCTAAAAGCCAGCCCCTAAGTGAGGACACCCAAGGGCCCTGTGCTTGCCCTACAGAGAGGAGACCGAGTGGCTTTGCCAGAGGAGAGGAGAAGGTGGGAAGGGGCAGGAGCTTGCCATGGGCCCTGGAGCAGCATCTCAGGGCTGTCCCCTCCTCCTCTGTCAGCACGGGGAGGCCACATGTTCCCTGCCCATTTTTTTTTTTAATTCCTTTCCCAAAGAGGCTGCCAGGGCAGAGGGATCGTAAAAAGTTCACCCCCTTGTCACAAACGCACCCGTTTCTTCCGGGGCCGGTGGGCAAAAGTTGTTTGCAATTTCCTCAGGCCGTGACCTTTGTTTTGACCATGGTGGAGGAGGATTGCAATCCATCAAACCTTTCCCTGGCCCGCACTGGGGGCAGGGAGAAGGCTGCCTTTACCCGGCAGAGGAGGGGGTGCCTGTCCAAGGGGCACAAGGACACCCCTTTTGCTCCTCAGGTTTGGTTGAGAGGCAGTGGGGACACCTCAGAGCCTGCTCAGCAGGCCATTTGAGCTTCCCAGTGGGGATTCAGAGAGGGAAGTCAACGTGTCCTCCACACCATGTGCTCCTGCTGGAGAGTTTGCTTTAATTTTCTCTCTCCAGAGGGATGCTAGATCGTGATTTGCTGCATCAGCAGAATGAATGGGGAAAGATGGCCTGCAGGGCTCATGCCTAGAGCCAGCTCTGGAGAGCGACTGCATTGGGACTTTACTTTTAGCTTGGACAAAATGGAAGACGCCAGCAGATTTACCACCCCTGAAGTCCTGGCTTCTAATGGTCCCTGACGTTTCCAGGCTGCACGGCCTTTTTGAAGATCCCGCAGCGCTAAGTTTTGTTAGGAAAATCATCAGGGAACCAGAACCATCCCCTGGGAAATGACTCCCGTAGGCGTCCACCTCTCCGCTCAGGTTCCCAGGGGGGCAAACCACCCCAGGAGCCCGGGTGTCCCCTTTGAAGACATACTTGCATGTGAAACGAACCTCCCCCCGAGGAAACGCAGCCTGGCATACATACCAGTCTACATACCAGTCTACCCCGCTTCCCTTGGCCTCCTGCCCCTTCTCCCTTCCCTCTGATCTCCGCTTCCCTAGGGAAACGCATCCTGCCGCACTTCCCTCCTGCTGAATACAGATTCCCTTGGGAAGTTACTCCGTCATGAACCCACTTTTGGTCAAGCTCTTGGAGAGCCTCTGGGTTTTGGGTTAAGAATTGAGTTTTGCAATATTTCACTGGGTGCCTTGTATAACAGCAAGTGTGCCCTTGCAACACCCAGACCATCCATTCCAGCCTGCCCACTTGCATGGAAACTGGGGTACTTTTCATTATTTTTTTATTTTTGTAGGAAGGAGCTGTGTGCTGATTTCCAGGCATGGCAGACCACGATGTGGAGAAACGCGCTGCTCGGATTCTTCTCTGATGGGGAGCTGTTGAGCTCAGAGAGGAGGAGAAGGGACAGACTTGAACTGAAAAACCTCGTGCTAGAAGGGGAGGCAGCTCTTCAAACTAAAAGGAGGAAGAGTGACCCACACATGAGCTTCTTGGAACCAGACCTCTTTGTAAGCATCACCCCCCCTCTCCCACATCAGTCACTGTCACCCTTTGTGGCCTGCACACCTGGATGCTGCTGCTGCTTCTCCTCTCCAGCTCTCTTCTCTCCCCCTCTGATTTTCCCCTCTGCACCTGTGTACCCATTGCCAGATTTGCACCAGCCCCAGATCTCTTCTCTGCCCTCCTCTGCATGCAGGTGCTCTCCTGAGAGCCAGCCCCCACACCGAGTCCCACAACCTTTCCCCTGGCTGACCTGCCTCCCACCCTTCACACCATGGGTCCCCGTGGTTCCTGATAGTGAGACAACTTTGAGGGCATCCAACATCTCCTTGCTTTCCTCCAGCTGCTGGGAGGCTGTTATGGGTGGAGAACAGCAGAGGCATCCCCTGAGAGAGCTGAGCTGCTCTTGAGAGGATGCTCTGGGCAGGGGCTTCTCCAGAAGCCTACCACTCAAAGAGCATTTTTTTCCAGGGGTCAGACCAGAGCTTGCTTTGCTGGTGTGACCTACTGCAAGCCAGACATTGGCTCTGGAGGAGGAGAAGGTGATGACCATCTCGTGGGGGTGTGTGCTAGCAACCGTCCCACGTGGGCATCGTGCAATGGGGACATCCACAATTTGGTGGCATGGTGGGGGGAGTCATGGTGGGGCACCCTCTGCCACAGCAGTTCAGGGAAAGCTGCCCTGGACTGGGGGCCTTGCAGGGACAGAGCTGTTCCTCTAAACAGGGACAAAAATACCCCAATCCAGCCCGTTGAAAGGCCAGAAACCTGCCAGCAGCTCTTATTGCCAAAGCCTGTGACTCCGGCACGAGTCTGGGCAGGGCAGGTTCCTCTGTTTGCCAAGCTGCAGGTGGTGGTATTTGACAGTCATCTTTCCTTTTAAAATGTTGTCTGTAAAGAAAAGCTTGAACGCCCTTCCTGCTCACACGGCAAGGGGAAACAACCCCTTTTCCCTTGTAAGCAAATCTCCTGGCTGTGTTTTTTTTTGAAGTGCTTGAGTCAGCAGCGCCGGGGGTCTACATCTTTGATGTCCCACCATGCAGTGACCACCACTACGACCAAACAGGGCCAGTGGCTGTAGGTTTGGGCTGTTGGGCTGGGGGCGGTTTCTACTTTGGGTGCTGATCCTGGGCCTGCTGGTGTTTAGGGTCCATCACCACCAAAACACTGCTGGCCCCTCTTTACCACCCTGCCCAGCATCCCGTGCCCATCCCAGGGGTCATCTAGTGCCATCTGGGCTTGGAATGCCCATCTTCAGGGCTCGCTGAAATTAAACCCAGGACATACCCCCCCAAAAAGGTTGTTCTTCTTTCCCGTTGTTGCTTTAGCCGATCTCCCTCCAGCCCAGGAGCCCCTCCATGCCCTGGCTGCAGCTCCCACCTTGCTTAAGAGTGGTTGGGGGCTGGCCCTGGGGCACTGGCAGGCATGGGAACAGCGTGGAGCTGGGGCTGGAGGCCGCTCGGCTCCACCAGCCTTTTCTCCAGGGCTGATGCCGCCTGCTTTGAAGGAGAGGGAGCACGGAGCATGGGAAACAGCCATCATCTTGCTTGGGGTTTTCATTCCCCCCCCCTCTCCCAGTCACGCATGTCTCTGGGCCTGCCCTATAGGCAGATGTATGGCGGATGCCCACATGCCAGATGTCCTGGGAGATCAAAGTTGCTGCTCACTGCATCCTCTGTTCACGCGTGCGCGCACACCCCCCTCCCCTGCACCTCCCCAAAGACTTATAACTTATGCTCTCTATCTTCTCTCCAAGATATTTTCCTTCCCTTCCTTTGTTTGCTTTCCAAACCCCCTCTCGTCTTGGCACTCCCTGCAGCCTGGACCGTGCCAGCGGGAAAAGGCACCCTTTGCTCCCACCAACAGCATCTGGCGGGGGGGAGAGGGGGACCCAAAAATGAGTGTGAGCCTTGAGGGTTTCCCGTCCCCCTTCCCTGCCTCTGGGGTTTGCTGCTGCTTGGGGTGGGAGGCAAATGGACCCATCACCCGGGGGGGGCTCTGTGGTCGCCCTGTACCTTCCCCCCCACCCGCACAGCTGTGAGGAGCTGAGGGGTGTTACAGCCCCACATGGTGACCAGGAAATCCCCCTGGGACATCTGCCTTTGCCCCCTGCAAACTTCTGCAGTCCTCTTACCCCCTCGTAGTCCTTTAGGGGGTTTTCCAGGCTCAGCTTCTAGGGAAGCCCTGAGACCCTTGGAGATGCATCAGGGATCAAAGGCAATACAACGCCTTGAGCACAGGGACTGCTCTGTCCACTGGTGTGGAAAGCCTTTTTGGTACATCAGAGGTCCCCAAACACCATTAGGCTGCAGAAAGAAAATATTATTTGTACCATTAATAGATAAAATAGTATTTATTTCATCTTAATCTCATCCTTTTTGAATTTCTATGTTTGTGTACGTGTTATAATGTACACAATGTTAGTACAGGAGTACAAGTTTACAGAATTTATAAGTAAACATATATATTGGGAGTCTATGGCCCAATATATTTATTTGCTTTTACCAGTAAGGGTGCACAATAAAAAAAGTTTGGAGCCCGCTGGCCTAAGTCACCAGCCAAAGATTAAAATCAAAGCAAAGGTGGATGCCTTAATGCTGGTAACTCCCTCACCAGCACGGAGACCGCTTTATGGAAATAAAGCAGCCGAGTTTTGGGCAGCTCCAAGGGGTTCCCTCTCTCCTCTTTCCCTCTGCCATCACCTAACGAGGGGTCACGAGGCTATGGGGACCTTGGGAACAGAGCCAAAACCTCCACATTTGGGATTGCACAGTGGGGGATGACCATGCACTTTCCCCATCTTCCCCCTGCATCGGGTCTCCCCTCTGCTGGAGGGGAGGTAAGTCCTAAGTAAGGACTTAGGTCCTTACTTAGGTAAGGACAGGTAAGTCCTAAGTTCAGCAGCCTCTTGCCCAGCTCCTCTTGAGGAAAAGTCATGAACTTTATTGTTTCTGCCTGTATTTCAGGATAATGCTGTGCGCCCAGCACACCGTGCAGTGGAGCTGCCTCCTGCCCAGAGGAAGGACCCGCTCTGACCGGTCATAGGGTTGGAAAACCACCATCTCTGTCCACACAGCACGTCCTGGTTACCTATGGCTAACCTATAGCTACAGCTGCTGAGGTGAGTGACCCCCACACGCCTCTCCTGCCCATTTTAGATGAAAGCAAAGCGGAGCAGTGGCTGCCACCAGGCTGCCTCCCCGATGGCTCGAGGCAATGGTGGTGCCCCAGTGGGTGCCCAGTCTCTGAAGGGCTCTGACCTGATGCTCTGGCCCAGAGGATGGACACCAGCCTGCTGCCAGCCCACCGTGGCAGCAAGATGAGAGCCATCTCCAGCCTGGCTACCCCACTGGTGCACGAAGCCATGGCTGCTGCCATTGCGTGTAGCTGGTGCTTAATGAAAAAGGGAAACGCGAGATGAAAAAGGCATGATTAGCACAGAGCAATAAAAACCATCAGCTGTGGGGAGCTATGGTAGCAATAGATTAAATACAGAACAGAAAAAAAAGCCAGATGGTTGCTCCCATTTGCTTTCCAACTCCAGATGACTTCGCAAGAGGTCACTTGGTGGAACTGAAAGACAAATGGTTCAGGCTGGATGAAAGCAACCACTCTGTGCCTGCTGACCCAATGTGTGTGAGGCTGAGGAACGGCCTGCTGCAGGATGGCATGGACACAGCCAGGGTAATAACATTTTTAATTATTTCTAATAGAGTAGCACCTTTAAGCTGCGCTGCAGTAAATGCAGGAGTTGCATTTACTCTGGGGTGAAGATGCCCAAATGTAAAGATTGTCAGCAAATTTGCAGACGACACCAAGCTGGGTGGCAGTGTTGATCTGCTGGAGGGTAGAGAGGCTCTGCAGAGGGATCTCGACAGGCTGGATGGATGGGCTGAGACGAACGGGATGAGGTTCAATAAGGCCAAGTGCCAGGTCCTGCACTTGGGTCACACCAACTCCCTGCAGCGCTACAGGCTGGGGGCAGAGTGGCTGGAGCTGCCGGGCAGAAAAGGACCTGGGGGTGTTGGTCGACTGTCGGCTGAACATGAGCCAGCAGTGTGCCCAGGTGGCCAAGAAGGCCAACAGCATCCTGGCCTGTATCAGGAACAGTGTGGTGAGTAGGACCCGAGAGGTGATTGTCCCCCTGTACTGGGCACTGGTGAGACTCCACCTCAAGTACTGTGTCCAGTTTTGGCCCCCCACCACAAGAAAGACATTGAGGTGCTGGAGCGGGTCCAGAGAAGGGCAACGAAGCTGGTGAGGGGTCTGGAGCACAAGTCTTACGAGGAGAGGCTGAGGGAACTGGGGTTGTTCAGTCTGGGGAAGAGGAGACTGAGGGGAGACCTCATTGCTCTCTACAACTACCTGAAAGGAGGGTGTAGAGAGGTGGGGGTCAGTCTCTTCTCCCAAGTTACAGATGATAGGACAAGGGGTAATGGGGTCAAGTTGCGCCAGGGTAGGTTTAGACTGGACATTAGGAAACAATTCTTCACAGAGAGAGTGGTAAGGCCTTGGAATAGGCTGCCCAGGGAGGTGGTGGAGTCACCATCCCTGGCTGTGTTTAAGAACCGTTTAGATGTGGTGCTGAGAGATATGGTGTAGGGGAGAACTTTAGAGTAGGGTGGATGGCTGGACTCGATGATCCCAAGGGTCTCTTCCAGCCTAGATGATTCTGTGATTCTATGATTTGAGAGCACAGGTGATGACGTGCTTATGCTCTCAGCTGAAAATGGTTTCTCTTGGACGCAGCACAGCAGAGCTTCCCCCACGTAGTTTAGTGTCACAGGTGGGAAGTGGCTGGCCTCTGGCATTAACCAATTCCCATGTGCCCATTCCCAAAATCCAGCAATGCTGTGGGCTCGGGAGACCTTGCTGCACCAGTATTTCTTCTCCTAGGGACCATTTCTGTGCAGGAACTTCTCCCACCCCAACCAGCATTCAAAGGGCAGCCAAGGGACGATTGCAGACATTGTGGGAGCCCTTGCCATCATCCCAAATTTCTCATTGCTTTGTCCTCCCACCACATCACCCCAGCCAGAAGGCTGGGAAGGCTGGGAGAGCTGCTGCTGCTCCAGAGCAGCACCCACCTAGCAAAGGCTGAGCAGTGGACACGCTGGTGTTACACACATGAATGCTGTTTGGGGGGAAACGGGTATTTGTATGATGTTGCTCACATGCATTTTGAATTGCATCTGTGCCTTGTGTCACCCTGTGCCATAGTAAGTAGATGTAAATATGCCCACGCAGCCATGGGGACAGCTGCACATACGTCTACGTGTTGTGCAGATGGTGTGTAGGTATCTCAAGTGTCTCCTTTCTGGCATTTGTGGATCCACCAGTATCACTCCTCCAGGGTGAGTGATTCACACTGATCAGTACACGACTGTGCAAGGCGATGTGTGGAGCTGCTGCCTGTACACAAAGGTGTGTGAAGTCCTGCCTAAGCACTTAGACTTAAGTAAAGAGGGTAAGTGTCAGAGGGTAAATGATTAAACACTTGCTTTAGTGACCCAAGTTTAGCCCAACATCAAAAAGTTATGTCTTCCCAATACCTATTGGGCACACATCTATTATAAAACTTCTCTAACCAGTACATAAGCGATCTGTGGAACTCGTTGCAGGGTATCTGAGAAGCCACTTGATTTCTTTACTTGATCAAGGAAATACTTCTGTATTTAAGAGCACCCTAAAATAGTACCCCAGTTCTAAGTGCTAAAAACCTTCCCAGAGGTTTCTCATCTCAAGTATCTTGAGTATCTCAAGATACTCATCTTGAGTATCATGACCCAAAGCTGATCACCAGCTGAAGTCAGGAAGGAATGTCCTTTTCTTGTACAGACTATCAGGCCCATTTTTGGATTCTTCTGCCTTGAGACCAGAAACTCTGCTGCTGCTGGGCAGCCTCAGGCTGGTGCATGCAGGTGAGTCTATTTTGGGAGCAGGGAACCAAGCAGGAGACCTGCAAGTGCAGGGGTGGTGCTGCCAGTGTGGCTGGGAAAGTGACGTCTTTGCAGCCAGTGTGCAGGTGTGTGCACACCTATCTCCATGTCCCTCTAGTGTGGTCATGCCTGGGCTGGCCTTTGCAGAAAATCGAGATGGCATTGCTTGGGAGAAGAGCCAGGACACACTGAGTGGGATTTGTTTGATCCATTAAGATGTTGGAAATTCAGCTTCAGGATCCTGGAGGGTGGGGTGAGACCTGCTTTGGACTGGGGAGGTACAAAGAGACATCCAGGCTGTTTCTTGGTGCTGTGCCATGAACCCCTTTGGTGCAGAGAAGCGCTCTCCTCAGTAAGTCCTTCATGCTTCAGTGGGGGCTCTGCAGTTCTACCCCACAGATCCCACAGGTGATGTCAGGGATCCCTGGGCAATCACCCAGGCAGCAGGTGAAAGAACCCTCCCAATTCCTGCTGTCCCAGCCCTGGCTTGCGATTCTACTGTCTTCCTTCAAAGTGGTTGGAGCTGAGAGCAGACGTGTGGAACGAGCAGCTGTGCTTAAACGGCTCAACATCATATGCGTGGGGGAAATATACTTATAATTTCATTTTTAGACAGATTAATAATTTTCTTGTGCTCCCACTCGAGAGTTGCTTTGGGACTAATTTCTAGCATCTTGCTGCTGACAGCGAGGCTCCCCTCTCCTTCTGGAGCCCTCTGAGGGGGAAGCACCAGCCTTTCTCCAGAAGATGTACCAAGAAGGTTTTGCCTGCTGTGAGCCCCCACTGCAGGGTTGCTGTGATTATATGGATAAAAGTTACTTTTTCTGGGAGAAAGGTGTTAAAATCACACTGCAGGCAATGATCCCAAGGAAGCCAGGTAGAGGCTGTGCATGTGTGAATGAAAGAAGAGTTCTGCAGTCAGGAAAGAGGGAGGAGGAGAAAGCGTGAACTTCCTGCATGCCCTGCAGCTGGTTTGGGAGGCAACAAGTCTTTTAGACCATAAAGTTTCAAGCTATAAAGTCAAAGCAGCTCAGAAACCAAGGATCTTCCAATCCCTTTGTTAGAAGACTTCTAATGAGCAGCTTCACAGGAAAAAGAAGGATGTTTCTGCCACTGGCAGATGGTAAGATGAAATCCAGGATCCTGACCAGCCCCAGATGTCGCAGGTGGTGCTAGGTTGGGTATGTGCAGTCACTGGGTGTTTAGGTAGGGACTGTCTGGAAAAAGGATCTGACCTCATGCAGTCTTGGACACAGGATAGGAAGGGACCTTCAGAACTGCTGGTAGGGACCAGCCTTAATGGTTTCACTATACAGTCTCTCCCAACACATCAGCCTTGAGCTACCTAAAATAACGTGGGAGCCTTGATTTCCACAGCTTTGGATTTCCATCATGTAACATGGGCTGGGAAATGACATTTTTTGGCACGTTGTCAGTATGATTCTCAACCTGAGAACGCTCCTGTACAGATGTTTTTCTTGCTTTCTCTAAAGCAAAGCCAAAGGAGGAGTATGGGATGCTCTGAGAGATGCTTAGGAAGACAGATTTGGGGTTTCCCAGCCAGCTCTACCTTGGCTGAGAGCAGCAGGAACTTCCCAGCACTAGAAGGGCCTTCTTGTCACGGCCTGTTCCCTGCAAACACATTTGAGATGCAGGATGGGGGCCCCACCTGCCTCCTGGAGCTGCCTGCATCAAACAGCAAACACAGCCAAACCTCACTGCAGTCTGGCTGGGCTCTCCCTCAGGGCTAAACACCCCTTGCCAAGCTGCTCTACTGCAGTCTCCACTCCGTGCTCCCCAGAATAGCAGCTCAGGGTTCACATAACCAAGGAAAATTTTTTGCTTTGAATTTTCCTCTGGGATAGTTCACTTTTATTTCTGTATTTTTCTGTTCCTCACTTACTTACTAAGATTTCTTTGGAATTATATAAATGGGAAATTTTGTCTTAATCTCCCAGGCTATTTTAGACTGTGGGTCTACGGAGATGACTCCAGCCTCATTGTACTGCATAGGCTATTGCTCTGTGCAAGGTGTTCTCTAACACTCTTCTGTTTTCCAACAGAGATGGATGTTCAGAGATGAAATTGCCTGGAGAAGAGAGGGCTCCAGGGAGACCTCATAGCAGCCTACCAATATCTGAAGGGAGCCTACAGGAGAGCCAGAGAGGGACTCTTTGTCAGGAAATGAACAGGACAAGGGGTAATGGTTTTAAACTGGAAGAGGGGAGATTTAGATTAGATATTAGGAGGAAATTCTTTCCTGTGAGGGTGGTGAGATACTGGAACAGGTTGCCCAGAGAAGTTGTGGCTGCCCCATCCCTGGGAGTGTTCAAGGCCAGGTTGGATGGGGCTTTGAGCAACCTGGTCTGGTGGGAGGTGTCCCTGCCCATGGCAGGGGGGTTGGAACTCAGTGATCTTTAAGGTCCCTTCCAGCTCTAACCATCCTATGATTCTTTTGTTACTTATTTCCCACTGCTTGCTAGCATCAACAGGGGCCTGCAACAAGCAAGGTACCCTCCTTCCGACAGCTTGTCTCCAGCTGCACGCTGGGATCTGGGACCTTGGGACAGCAAACACCCAAAGGCCTGTAGCTGGTCTTTCATGGCAGGATTCACCCAAAAGCCAGAGTCTCACTGCTACCTTCTTTTAACAAGGAAAACATGGTCATGCTTTCCTCCAAGATTGGCTCTCAGCAGGGAGCTGGGCACTCAAACAGCCTCCCTGCAGCACGCTCACCCTGTCACCACCAGTTTCCTGATGGGTAGCACTCAACCCCTGACAGCCAGCTCAGAGCTTCCTTTCAGAAGTTATAGCTCCATCAACCATTACTGGCTTAATAAAGACATTGAGGCCTCAGTCCTCGGTACTTTCTGCTTGTTTTCTTCTAGTCTTTCTCTCACCTTGACACTCGTGTGCACCTCCAGGGATCATTCATACAGCTCGTGTCTCTCTGATTAACGTTAATACCTCTCAGTGTGAACACTAAGCGCTAAAAAAGGGGTTGTGACTCAGATGTGCAGTAACATTTTTAAGTCCTCTGCTGATCACTTAGTGTCAAACCCGCTCTTAAATTTTCCATTGCCAACTGCACAGAAAGAGTGCAACATTATCCATTTCCCTAACTCCTTTTCCAGCGCTACACAGAACCAGCTCTGCACTCTCCATTAATCTGTGGTGCTCACCTCTGCCATCACAACTTAATTCTTTTACCTGAAGCCCAGTTTAATGACTCCTTTGTTCCCTCTATTTGTCCAGCTTCTTAATGTGCTGATCTGGCTTAGGGCTTCTTTACTATACCCAACTGGAATATTTTTGCATGCTTACACAAAGATGAATAAAGATCAATATCCTTATTGATTTGCCCCAGGTCATCAGGTAAAACAGTAAGAAAAAAAAAATTGTACATCCTACTTCTTTTGCTTAAACACAATTCAAATAATAAACAGTGCTGCAACAATGCTCCAGTAGGAACTCTGAAATCCACCTGAAATGCTGCTTTTGTTTCACATTGTGTTTGTAAAAACCTGTGTACAAACACTGAAGAGAAGCTTGGATGAAGACACAACAGGATTGCTAACTATACTAGGGAAACCTGGATGGAACAGGCCTGTTTTAATCCCCACTTCTAAGGTAATAAAATTTGGTAACAGCCCCTACTACCTGAAATGAAGGACAAGGATGTTCCAAGTCATACAGACACCATTTTTTGTAATTAAATTATCTCGTGTGTTGTCCCAAGGTTAAAACGTATCAGTGCTTTCTTGTAACACACTTGCAGGGAACTGTTATTCCAGGAGGAAGTTCCTGTCACAGCTGCCACGGTCCAAGGTAAGACTGCCTGCAATTCCACTAATAAACTGGGTAAACGTAAGTACTCCAGTTAGGTTGGGGTACAAACCCACTACTTTCAGACTTCAGATGCAATATCAGTGAAGCTCAGACCTGCTTTGAATGATTGCTGCCCAAGTGACAGACTAACACTAAAAACATTCTTGATGCCACTAATTTTTGGATATGTCAGTGGTTCTTTCTTCTTCTTTTCTACACAGGAAGATAGAAGAGAATCTGGATTTGTGAAGCTCTTGCTACCTTCATGAAAGAAGCAGACTATCAGACTGTACAAAGAATCCCTTTTTGTCACAGATGAGCATGTTTATGTTACTGGTATCAAAGAAAAGTCTTGATAACTTCTAGTACAACTTTTTTTGCTGAATAAAACCTACCTGAATGTTCTAATACAGCCCATCACTGCGGAATGATGTGCAACAGAGCCATCTGCCTCTTCTGTGTCCCCACCTTTTCAGCTTATTCTGCCTGTGACTTTATCTAGATGCACTACACCACTGCCTGTCTCAGTTTTCCAAGGGAAGCAGTAGCACTAAGACAACATAAAAGCCACACTTTCGAACGAAAAGCCATCCACTTTAGAGATGATCTTATCATCTGTCTGAAGTCTTTTCATTGAGCATTGGAGCAAACATTCACAGTGCACATCACGTACCTACAATGAGTAACCTCCTCTTGTCTCATCCCTCAGCGTTTCATTTCTGTACACTACAATCTATCTCAACATTTAGTTTCTGTTTCTAGCCTGAGATGTAGAGAAAATAAGGATTCAAGTAAGTCCAACTGCGTTTTCAAACCAGTGGCAGACAGCCTACTGATGAGTTGGATGAAACCATCAGAAAGGAGCAAAACAAATCTGTTCCAAAAATTACTTTTTGAACCAAGAAACAACACAGTTAAACATGGACACGTGAAGGCTTTTCCTTCACTAAAGGTGTGTCACAAAACCAGAGCCCAGTGCTTAGTCAGGAAGCTCAATCACTGACAGTTGTAAAGATGAAAGCTCTAACGGCTATCCAAAATCTAGAAAGAGTAGGACTTTAGTCCAGATACACTCATTGCCCAGACAGAGATCCATGAATCAAAAAGCAAAGCAACAGAAGAATAAATATGATAACAATGTATGTAGGAAAACAAGAACTGGTATCTAAATGCAATGGTGAGGAGCAGTAAAACAAAAATAAACAACCTCGCTAAAGATTCTTATTTTTGAAGAGAAAATCAAAAGGTTAAATAAATTCAGATTCAGGATTTCTTAGCAGTCAATCTCCATGTTAGAGAAATGAGGCAGTGAAAGGCTTATCTAGCATTTAGAGTCTTGTCTTTACATGAGGGCATGCACCTCAGCTAGAGAAGAGCGAGCCTCAGGTTAAAAACACTGCATAAAGCAGTGGTGCTGCAGCTTGGCAAGCTTTCTTCATGGCACAAAGTAACATTTCTACCATTCCTGAATCACTGCAATACTTAAAGGAGATGATTTAAACACATATTCAAGCAGTAATTCATTTCAGCAGTTTCTTATTTCCATGAAACAAGTTTCAGAATTGAGCACTAGGTGAAGAGCCAGGTATTCTGGCAGAGGCTTGTAGTTTGGAAGGTCACCTCAAGAGTTTTTCTGTCCTACATCATACAAGGTGGAGACAATACTAGCCATCACTGCAGAAGCAAAGGAGAAGTGTTAATAAAACTTAACAGATTAGGTAATGAATATAGTCATGCTACTGTTATTCAACTTCATAGTTACTCTAACAATAGAGAGAATAGTTGCAACAGAGTTAGCTGTTGTTCCTCAAGTCCTGAAATGTAATTCCTAGAGAGGTATGGTTTGGATCTCCTGCAGAAAAACAACAAACTTGTAACTGGAAATGGATTGCATTTGTTATACCTAAATAGCATAGATGTGTTACTCTAGTTCTCTCTTGTGAAAGAGAATTGAGGGTGCAAAACTATTGACCCCATTTTTTTTTTTTTCTTTAGGAAGAATGAAATTCATCCTGGAGTTCTACTCAAAAGTCTTGCCTACAATCCAGTGTTACTCAAGCAACTAGTTTGACAGTACTCCATGCACTCGAATTCTAGCTTCACAGAGCAGTCATTACACACAGCCCTCAAGTAGTAAGTCCTTAAACACACAAGCCCACTTTTCAAATGTTGTTGCCAAACCCCCAGAGAGAAGCTACAGAGAACTCCATACACACACGCATTTTTATTTTAATAAATAAAGCTTTACAGGCTCAGGCTTTTTTTATATATATATATATATAATCACATATACAGAACAGAAAAATGCCTGACCAAGTAACATGAATTAAACTACTAATCCTTGGAAGGAATGCATGCCCTCTGTAACACTGAAGACCTTAACTAGAATGGGATTTCCCACCTGCAGCATAGTAATTTACCTCACAGATTAGACAACTTGAAAGAGATGTGGCCAAAGCATAGAGAGTGACCCTAAATGGACCAGTGGTCCTTATAGAGCCATAACAGTGCAAGGAAAGCCAAGAGCCCAAATGCCTCCATTTTCTAGTATCACTTCTGGATGAATATGTATGTCTTCACATCCTTTAAGCAATACATTCTAACCACAAGTAGAGAGACTAAGCACAGCAGGTATGCAAAATTATTCCATTGAAGAATAGATATTGGATAACACAGTAATGTTATATTTCAAGACTTTAAATTAGCAGATGCTTTTGCATCCCCCCTCAGTATGGCAGTGGAACAGATCCCACCTTCTCTCACAGAAGTTTAGTCCAAAAACTTCCTGTTGGCATTAGCACCAAAGAGAGCCACTCTGATTTCTGGCATCATCTGTTGAGAAAGAGTACATCAGTTATATGTGACGGGCAATACGATTGCTGCACACTCCTCATTTCAGGCACTGTGTGATAGCCAGGTTATGCTTCAAAATTAAGAAGTCAATTCATTTGAGTTTTCTGAAGCCTTTACCCAATCACACATTGCTCACTACTCTATAGACTTAAAGGATTACCTATGTTGCAGCATAAGAAAGAGAGATGCCAGAGCTAGTTTTTTCCACTTGGGTATAACAGGTCTCAGCCAAAGCTTCTAGTACTCAAGCTAGCTTCAGTAATTCAAGTTGGCCTCAAAACTTCAACATCTTGACTGCAATGTAGTCACAACATGTCTTTCAGTATCATGATTTTCTAGAGTTTTAGGCTCATGCTTAATGCAAAAGGTATCATTCCAGGAAAAGCCATGTTTGCTGTACAAAAGCACAAACAGTAGGTAATTTGCTTCTTTCCATTCAAAAATAATTTCTGGCTTGTCATCCATGCTGAAACTCGAACCCATACACTATTGTGCCAATTAACACACTGGAAACTTAATTAAAAGACAAAACTAGTTAATTATATCTTGTTCACCTTGGCTGTTAGAGAAACTCACCTGCTGGGCTACAAGGTCCAGCCGACTTTCCAGGGTATTGGAAACCTTAATTTTACCATCGCTGTTAAAGATTTCAACACCTCCAGCACTAGAAAAGGGAAAAAAAGTAATCCATGAAATCCATGGTACATCTCAAAGTCTGAATGTGGCAGAGAGATTATCCTAAACCAGCATTTATAGGCAAGTCAGAGACATAGATAAGTCTGGTTGTTTTGGTTTTTTCTTTTAGAAAAAATGTGGGTTTGATCATGTCTTAATAGGAATCAGCACAAAGTGATCCAGTGAAGCAACAGTGCAAAGCATCTTTGGAGTTATCAGAGACCACAGCTACATACAAGGGTCCTCAGACCGATCTAAATATAAGTGGAGCTATAGAGTTTGTCACTTCAAAACAGCTTCAGGCTCTCTATTTTATTAATAGACAGGTTTCAGATTTTGGGAAGAAAAAGCAAGGAAGAGTGCTAAGTGTTGCTTGCTGGCCCATAAAGATGCCTGACTATCAGAACATACAGCTTTGTGCCACGTTCTTTATCATACTATGTGGAAATAGAGCCTTGCAGACATAGTAGACACAAACCCCATCCTGCAGCACCTTATGACTCAATTTGCTTCATCTTGAGACATCCATACCATCTCTCTTTAAAAGAGCAATAGCTAGTTAAGTTTCTACATACGGCTATTCTCTACTTCAGTCCTGTCAATCAGGCTGGAGCCTGCACAAAACTTTTATTGACATTTTCGATGGAGACAGTGCTTGTCTGGAGGAAACAGCAGAGTCTCTGCTTGATTAACACAAAGAAGTGCCAAATTCCACTAGAACAGCAGCACACTGTAGGGATATTCTGTACAAAATTTTCTGAGACTGTTCTAGCAAGAGCTGTGGCTTGAAAAGTTGCATTAAGTTAGTGCTCTGTATAAAAGACTCCCAGTTCCCTTACATTTCCTCTGGCAGGAAGTTGTCTTGGTCAATGTGAATATCCACATCCCTTTTGGTGGCATTTTTGTAGATGGGAATGCTCTTCTGTACAGCAGCCTAGGATACAAGATAAACTTCCAATTAGCCTTGACAAATGCTAGCACACCACTTGGATTTGGTCACTCAATCATGTAAAATGAAGGGATTGAGGCCTTTTTTTTTTTTTTTAATTAAGCAAATGTATTTCAGCTTTGGCTTTTGAGCCAAAACCAATTATTAATCTGAATATTGCAGCCATGTCTAAAGTTTCCTAGGCAATATCCAAGCAAGCAAGCGATCCCCAACCTGAAAAGCATAATTGTTCTCTTGCATTGTACCTGCAGCAGAAGTGCAGCAAGTAAAGCTTGTTTTCATGTCACACAGATGGGATCTGAGCTGCAAATATTGCAGGTCCCAGCCTTCGTGAGCAGGATACTGTCAAATTATTCTAGGTGTCTTACCTTAACCATGGGCAGATCCTGTTTCCTGCACCGAACAACTATTCTGGGCTCAAGCAGCTGGTAGAATCCCTGCACAAGATAACCATTACAGTATCAGAAAGTCAATGTTTTAATTGTCTTAGAATTACTTAACCCCAAGAAAGAGAAGGAGCTGATCAACTTGAAAACTGAACCCTAACAACATTAGTCTCTTTTACTTAGTTCTTTGCTTGCAAGTTCACCTCATGCAGACATTCTGAGAGGCTCTTTCACAGATATTGGTGCCGTCCTACAACTATGGATTGGATTATGTATTTCTTTGTTAGCTGCAAGTTTGGAACTGAAACAACTAAACATATGTATCATAGGATCGAGTTGCCCAAACAATGTATATGTATACACAAGGATCATTGCTGTCTGAGCATGCAGCCAAGCTGACATTCTCCTGTGCAGCTCTCGGAGAAAACATGCAGTAGTTTCAGATGCCTGTCCTAATAAATCCTGCCTTGCAGTTCCTGTAGTAATACATGGGAGAATAGGTTTAGCTCCAGTTGGAAGAGACCTACAATGATCATTTAGTCCAACTGTGAGCACCGATGAGTACAGATCCCTCACTGGATCAAACATAACAAGCAGAGACAAATGTTGCCAGCTTGCAAGAGTGAGACAGGTTTGTTTGATGTACAGCAGTACCAGACCTAGGTGTGACAAAGAAACAACGCTGAATTGGAAGCACAAGCTGGTAGGAAATACCGTTAGGAAAACTAGCATCAAGCTTTGGGCAGGAAAGCTGGTAGTTGGCTTCTCTGAGTTTGTAGTAACAGGACCAGTTCATACCAGAAGGTGGCACTAGAGGTGGCAGGACTGACTGGCCAACGTTGATTGGACTTTCAGCAGTTAATTTCTGGGGCTAGAGGATGGTATTCTCGCTAAGCGACGCTTTGATTTTTGCTTTGTGTGTACCTCATACTACAGCAAATTTGTCAAAGCCAGGATTGACAAGTCTTAAATGCCAAAAAAGATTTTAAAAGCGGATAACTATTGACTTACAGGTTTGGAGAAACAGCTTTTGGCAAAGGTGTATTTGATCCAACTAAAAGTGTGCATCCTAAATGTGCAGATTACAATGTATGTGTGCACATCTGCAATTATTGTTCTAATGGAACTGCTGCTTGGTATACCAGGTCTTACACCTCAAAATAAGCTGCAGCCTTATCTGTTCAGAATCCAAGATTGAAAGATATAGCAGAAGTGATGTTTAAAACTCAAAGATCACCCAGCAACATTCGATATAGACTCCAACACAACTGTAACCTCCAGTGGGTTATGTCTGAAGAAAGACACCTGGAAGGATAGAACCGTGACCGTCTATTTGTTATAACTTAAATATTTACCTGTAGAACTAGTCCGTCCAGCAGTGTCTGGTACCTGGCAGTATCCTTCACCACCTTGGCAAGTCTCTGCTTGGCCTCATTCAGCAAATCCTACATTCAGAAGAAATCAGATCAGAAGAGCCCATCTGTTTGGCATTTGGTTTCATGCCTACCAACTTTCTGTACTCCTATTATAGCTATCACACCCTGCCAACACGTAAACGTACACTCCAGCTGGTGTTCAGCCAAGCTAGACCTTCATCGCTGTGCATGGCACAAGATCCTTCTCAAACAGTTCCTTTCTCCCTGCCCTGATCTGAACCCATTATAACCTGACAAGAATTCCTTTTTCATGAAAAAGAGAGCCTTCAGTAGTAATAAGATAGTATTTAGAATATTAATTCAGACAGACAAATTAAAATAGTTTGTAAATCATTGCCTAATGTAAACTAATAAAGTTGCCCAAATAACAAATTTTTTCAGCTTTCTGGTCAAGCAAAGAAATCTAATCTACCTTTTTACCACACGACACTCAGGTTAGGTATTTTTTAATTGTAAGTAAATGCAAGTCAAAATTTAAAAGTGAGAGCTTATTTTTAATTCAAAGTAGCTGCCTTTGATTATTCAGCAAATCAATATCAGATGAGATTAAATCTTTTAAGAAATTTGGGTCAATTCAAACACCGCTCCTAGAACAGAACCATCATAATTATTTCAGATAAAGGAACTGCATGATTTAGTATAAACCTTTCTTTATTGTCCTGCCTCATAGTGTTTAAAAGAAGAGTGCAAGTTAATACAACCAGTACTAGGATATAAGAATATCACAATTTAACATCACGGTGAAAACTAGTCATATTGTCCACCCTAGAGTAACAGCACTTCTGGAACTGCTCATCTCTCTTGTTCATGAAAGAGGCCGAAGATCTGATAAGGGAAGAAAGCGCTAGCAGCATGTGACTTTAAATGTTTTAAAATGAGGAAGACTGTTGTGCATTACTCAGACGCATGAGGTTGAGTCAGCTGATAAATGAGGAAGAGATTACCCAGCAGAGACTATCACAATAGAGTTAGCTTTTTAGCCACCCACCTCCCCCCTCTCTGTGAATACAATCTAAAGTTTGAAACTAGGTTTAAAGAATCAATAAGCTGCTAATTTTCTTCTGCTAACTCCCCTTTTTCATGGTAGCATCAACTTGAGCAACTTTACCCATTTTTTTTATTTTTGACTTCTCCAGGTCTAGCAGCTTTCTCATAAGCTCAATAGCACCATCTAGCAGAATATGGAACACACAAAGTGTTCATGATACGGGGTAAGAGATAATAGGACACCTAAAAGCCATAAAATGGGCAAAATGAGAATACACTACATGTGGTACAAGATAAACATGGTAAACCTGAACTAAGACTTTATGTAGTCTGCTCTGATAAATGATCACTCACCCTGTATGTCAAAACACAGACTGGTCACCTATTAGAACAAGAAGCAAACCTTCTCATATACTAGGGGCCACTAAAGGAGACAGAAAAACCCAGTTGGTGGTGTTTTAAGCCTACTTGCTTAAGCCATACCAGACTTAATGCATAAAATGTTGCTTCAGGCAAACAGAACTTGAAAGTTCTACCATTCATGCAAGAATGAGTTCTTGCTCTTTAAAAGAATAAGCTATTGTCCTAATGATAAATATAACACTGCCTGCAATGTTCCTGGCAGAGAACTGTATTTCCCTAAAAAAGCAGGTAATAGAAACTATGAAAATAGGCTAAAACAGACAATTAAAGTTGAACTAAATCCTTAATGACTTTTCAGAGCAGCTGGGAAAGCCATTTTTGAATGTTGAAGCAAATGTCACTCAATCACAAATCCTGTTTTTCTTTAGACAATGGTTAAGAACATTTCCTAATGGATGGTAGGAATAGAAACTCTGTGTTTTTACTAGTGAGATACTCACTGCAATAAGGTCATCCCTTGCCTTGAGGA
Organism: Calidris pugnax; assembly: GCF_001431845.1. Taxonomy (NCBI): domain Eukaryota; kingdom Metazoa; phylum Chordata; class Aves; order Charadriiformes; family Scolopacidae; genus Calidris; species Calidris pugnax. The sequence goes on along the minus strand of NW_015090800.1, from coordinate 4,058,653 downwards.
CCTTCAGTCTTGCCTGGTTCATCAGGTTGGACATCTGACTGTAAATTGCATGATAAAGTTGAATCAATCTATCAGACTTTGACAGAAGAATTGCAAACATTTAACTAGATACTTTACATTTAAAGATAACAATACTACAACATTTAATAACAAAACCTGTTCACCTGTTTGAATCTGTTTCTGAACTTGTACAAACAATTAGAAGGCAGAATCCCATCCTTCGGTAAAAACCCACCAAAACTAAACCCGACATGAACGTTTGTCCCAGAGTAACAGACCAGGGTAGAGCTCTAGACATTAACTACATAAAGAAATAGGAAAGATTCTTTCACCACGCTTACTAACAGTTATATTATTGTAGTTCACCTTTGATAATTTCTCTCCAGGAAAAATGAGAAACTCATAACTATTGGCTACAATTTGCCAGGGAAAAACAGTTTCGTTTAAAATTAGCAATAAAATGAGAGCCCAGACTCTGAAGTCACCTATCTAACCTAAGCAACTTACATTTTCTTTTGCTGTTCAATTTGTTTCTCCTTCTTTTCATAATACTCCATGATTTTCAGCCTCTGTGTCTGAACAAGGCGACCCTTCTCGATGTTGAATTCTTCTTCTGCCTATAGTAAAAATTAAATAACTGAAGTGGAATTTGATTCCATGGGCTGAAAAAAACAGAATCAAAATGAAACAGCCATGCTTTCAGAGCACATTCATAGATAAGCTAGGATGATATAATTTTTGGTTCCATAAAAACAAACCATTTCAAGCAGTACTCAAGTCAAAGGGAGTTAGGGATGTGTTCTGCTCACCTAGAACGTTGCTAAGACACAGCTTAGTTTATCAATTGACCGACACGTTTCCTTGCAGTATTTATTCCCCAGGCACAAAACTACCAAATTTATATATTTTATACTGTTAAGCAAAACTCATTTTATCTGAGCTTCAGGTCTGTTTCGGTTTTGTAGAATCAGTGTCCTTTCTGGCTAGAAGAGTTTTTATCCAAAACAAGCTACCCAGCCCTCTGTGTCCACAAACTTCATGACTTCAGGCAATTCTTACACAAGGAGAGTGATAGTATAGCTATTACTTTTTTCTCTAAACCCTAGCCAGACAGCATGTGAAAACACATGCCAAGCTCTCCTATTTATACTGGAGAATGCAATCTCAACTTCTGACTTCTGTTTGCAGATCATCAGGAATACCTACTTTAGTATTGATTAAATACTTGTGTACACCTAAATGTTTAAGGGAGATTAGATATTATTAGTAATACATATACTAGGTCCGATACCAACAAGATATTTCAGCATTGATATAATGCAGATTGCTGGGGTTGTAAGTCACTGTTAATCCTTCTTTTAGTAAACATCTATATTGTATCACCAAGTTAATATTGTCTCTTGCGGCTTAACCTAAGCGAAGAATCCTGCAAGTAATTCAACTCATGCCTTAAATATACATTTATGGTTTAGTTCCCTACGATACCTACTAAATCTCATCTAGAATTAAGTCTGCAGGTGGCTACACAGGTTTACATACAGTTATGAGTCTGCTTACAAAGAAGCTTTCACCAATCTAATTCAGCCAGTTTAACTTTCATCTTTTATCATTTTGGTATATGTATGAATAATGCCAGTAATCTTGCACAAGTACTAGTTTAATTTACTATTAATGTCTCTTTCTGACATGCTATGGAAGTTAAGCAAAGATTAAAATTAAGCATTCTCGTAAATGCTTATTATGACAAACCTTAGTAGAATTCATAATTATGCAGAGAATTCCTTTAATCCTCTGTAATGTCAAATTATGTATAGGAGGTGGGGGAAGGTGTTCCACTTAATCCAGTCTATTCACATTAGCACTCAGCTCTCCTGATTGCTTAAAAAAAAATATGAGTGAACTTGCATATGAATAAATTTCTATTTAAGAACCGCTAAGAAAAATTCAACCAAAAAATAGCTTTGACTTGTTTTGATCTGTCAAAAGTTAAAAAACATTAACTTTATTACATAGCAAAAAATGTTGCTACCAAATCATGTGAAGTAAGCTGTAGTTTATGGCAGTATTGTAGGATTGCTCTGACTGCATCTATCGAAACAGATCATCAGATGCAGTTTTCCTTTTGCACTTACTGACATTGAACTCCCGTTTTTACCTTTGCATCTATTTCTTCAGCCTTTTCATTGGCTTCCTGCTCAATGAAAGCCATCATATGCTTGATCTGTAACAAGAGAGAAAAAAGAAAATATTTTCTGTTAGAAAAGACTTTGATGAGAGGAAGTACATATATATTCCTCAACTGTACAGTAGGCCCCTCCGTATCCATTTACTAATTAATATAATGTTCTTTTTCAAGGAAATTAAATTGAGCACACAGGTCAAAGAGTCAGTTCATCTTAACACAGATTACAAGAAAAGTAGGGGTTTTTGTCAAATAATTTTACAAAATGCTGTTTCACTGGCTGTCACTAGAAGAACATACTTTAGATATGCAACTGTAAAAAAAAAAAAAAATCCAATCCAAAGGTAAATTTGTATAAATGTGAGGCTGAGCATTTTCATTCTTCACTAGTGAGAACAATTTTTTTCCCCCTAGGATCAACAGAAAAAAAATTAAAAATCCTCACACAGTAAAAGTAAAGTAGTCTGTCTGTTATGATATTTACATGAAACATAGAAGATTAACATAGAGTCTCTGTAACAGGCACAGATGGCATTTGAATGAACCTGGGCTTTTTTAGACAACTGGTGAAGCAAAGCAAAGGGCTGCTGACCACTCTGGTCAGATCTGTACAACTAGGTGTTCCTTTACACACCTGAGAAATCTGTCTTGAAAGAAGTGTAACAAACTCTGTAATTACAAGGTCATTAAAAAATACTGCTATGTGGTTCAAGCCAAAAGGACTTTTATAAAGGAGTTGCATATTAATTTGGAGGAGCTGGGAAAGGAGAGTTCAGCGCTAGTTCATAGAATCATATGGGGTTGGAAGGGACCTCTGGAGATCATCTAGTCCAACCCCCCCGCCGGAGCGGGTCTACCTACAGCACGTTGCACAGGATCTTGTCCAGGTGGTTTTTGAATGTCTCCAGAGAAGGAGACTCCACCACCTCTCTGGGCAGCCTGTTCCAGGGCTCTGCCATCCTCACAGTTAAGCAGTTCCTCCTCATGTTTAGGTGAAACTTCTTACATTCAAGTTTGTGCCCATTTCCTCTTGTCCTGTCACTGAACACCACTGAGAAAAGACCAGCCCCGTCCTCCTGACGCCCTCCCTTTAAGTATTTGTACACATTAATTAGATCTCCCCTAAGCCTTCTCTTCTCAAGACTAAAAAGACCCAAGTCCCTCAGCCCCTCCTAATAGGAGAGATGCTCCAGGCCCTTAATCATCTTTGTGGCCCTTTGCTGTACCCTCTCCAGCAGTTCCCTGTCCTTCTTGAACTGGGGAGCCCAGAACTGGACACAGTACTCCAGCTGGGGCCTCACCAGAGCAAAGTAGAGGAGCAGGATGACCTCCCTTGACCTGCTGGCCACGCTCTTCTTGATGCCCCCCAGGATGCCATTGGCTTTCTTGGCCACAAGGGCCCATTGCTGGCTCATGTTGTCCACAAGAACTCCCACATCTTTTTCCTCAGAGCCGCTCTCCAGCTCTTGATCTAGTTGATCAAGACCACATCAAGTATATCATGTGCTGCTTTAAAGCCTGGTATACAGTAATATATTCTAATTGATGAACCTTTTTGAAACCACCTGAAAACACTATAAAGCCCAGACCCAACAGCTTAAAAGGAAAGCAATTGTACTGAGTTCTGCTTATTTATCACATGCCTTTCTGTGACCAGCCCTAAGTTTAGGTTCACATTTGGGACAGACCATAAGGACTTATGCCCAATCAAACCACAACATTGAACAGGTTTAGCGATTTCCAAGGGCAGATGGAGTGGACCATATACTTGAGTGGACCATAAAAACCTTCTGACTTTTTGCTCGCACTTAGTGACGAGACACATTTTGCAGACAATCTGGCCTGAATAAACCAGCATGAAAGATTCTATTTACATAATTTCATGTCAAAATGAAATATTTAAGAGAGATAAGAAAGGTGACAATGTGAAAACTGAGCCAACGTGCAGAACAGCACTATGCCCACATAGCTCAAAAACCAGAAGTGAACAGGCAAGTGGAAGATTTTAAGCATGTGCCATGGAAGAAGTGAACAGTAATATCTACATCCTCAAAATCAAATCAGCAAATTTTCTTTTAATTGCAGTTTTAGATCTACCTGCATTTCATAATGAGCAAGAGAGGCATATAAATAAGGACATTATTTTGCTGAATAGCCTATTGTTGAAGGAGACTAAGAAACTTTGTAAGGTAGTAGTAACCCTTACATTACTGAGTCAATTCCTCCAGTTCAGTTTGGTTTCTGAATTTTGGAAAAGTACTTTAAACAGTTCCTGGTGTTCAAGAAAAGTTCTCTGCACAATGAAGAGGAATAAGATGGAAGAAAGCTAACATGGCATCCGTTTCCCCTAGTCTGGTAAGAATGAACAGCATCATTTCCTTCCAACTCCATTGTACTGAAATCCCTTTTTGCTTTTCACAGAAATGAAAAAGAGATCCTAAGTGACACTTTCACATCTATAAATAGGATTAGTTTTAATAACACTGACAAAAATATATATTTTTAAATGAGAGATTAATTTTAAATGAAGTTAATAACTTTAGCATAGCAGTATTTCCTAGAGTAGTAGCATGATTATCCTTTCCATGGGAAGTTCTAGATGTTAGACTGACTTTAGCTAGAAGCAACTAGCCAGATTAGATGGAACAACCTAATAAACACCTTTGACAGAATAAAGCAAGCAAGTCTATCGATGGGAACAATTCTTGATTAGAGATTATTTTCAAAGTGAAAATTATGGGAAGGACCGTGGCAAGTAGTTAAGAGTTCAGAGAATCAGTTGGCGGGCTCATATCAGATTTATACACATGCAGAACTGTCATGCCATCAGCAGCATTCTCTGTTCCAGTTAACAGGATCACCCCAGGCTCAGGGGTGTAAAACAATGACGGGGAAGTTGCTGATGCGAAATGCTATTAGCATTACATGTTTAGTATATCAACAGATCCTGAAATAACCTTTGAAGTTCAGGTCCATGGTGGCTGAGCAAGACCACCTCAATGTCAGCTTTATTATCTTCATAGAAGAGGCAGGAAAAAACAAACAAGTTTTGTGGATAAAAGGCAACAGAACATGATGTTACAATTTCCCTTTTGCAGAAAGGCAACCTACTGATTTTACTTTCAATGTGATGCTTCCTTGCCAAGAGACTATGTTTACTGAATGAGAACGTGAGACACGAAGCACTTGTGATGCAAAGGACAAAGGGAACTCGGCCGATCTGCTCATCACCTGTAGGAAACTCCACGGACCAGCTCAGGCTGGATCCATGCAGTCTTTAACACAGCACGCCATTTTCAACCCAGCTCAAAGCAGCTTTTTTAGGCAAGGGCTGTGTTTACTGTCAATAAGGACAAAGTGTCCTGCCTCAGGAGGAAGTGTCCACAGTCCGACTTCAGGGTTGTAAGTTTCCACTGCAAGAGAAGCCCAGCTTGCACTACTCTGCTTAGCATATAAAAGTGAAAAAGGCATTTGAGAATACTGAATAGCCTACCTAAGTTACAGCTAACTAGATCAAGTATAGCTATAAGAAAAAAAGAGATGGAAAGCCCTTAGAGAGCAACATCTAAAAACACAGTGCTTGTCTAGAGCTATGTATTTCTCTGCCTTGAAGTGCAATTAAACACCACTGATGGCATAAAGGCTACTCATGATCCCCTCCATTATAATCTGGCACAATATGTCATCAAAATGTTTCAACGAAGTTCCCCAGGAGCGGCCAATCAATCCCACCAGGGAAAAGTTCACTGTCTTCAGAGACTCCTCTTTCTCACTGAGATTCCCTGAGAAGATCTTTCCCCTTCACCAACCCTGGCTTTCCCAGGGGAGCACCACCGTTCCAGGCGCAGAGCAGAGGACCCTATTCTACAACTAAAGTGTGAATCAGACACTGCCGGCTGCAGCCACTTCTGCTATTGCGGGGTTCGGAGCAGACACAGAATCACAGAATCTTCATAGTTGGAAGGGACCTTTGAGATCATTTGAATCCAACCACAAAAAAAAACCACGAAACAAAAAAACACCCACAAACAGACACAAACCAACAATCCTGGGCACTGGAGCATGCCCTGAAGTGCCATGTCTACACGGTTCTTAAATCCCTTCAGGGATGGTGACTCCACCACCCCCCTGGGCAGGCTGTTCCAGTGCCTGACCACCCTCTCAGGAAAGTCATTCTTCCTCAGATCTAATCTAAACCTCCTCTGCCCCAACTTCAGACCATTTCCTCTGCTCCTGTCATTATTCCCTTGGGAGAAGAGGCCAACCCCCACCTCTCTACACCCTCCTTTCAGGGAGTTGGAGAGGGCAATGAGGTCTCCCCTCAGCCTCCTCTTCTCCAAACTAAACATGCCCAGTTCCCTCAGCCTCTCCTCGTGTGACTTGTTCTCCAGACCCCTCCCCAGCTTGGTGGCTCTCCTCTGGACACGCTCCAGCAGCTCAATGTCCTTCCTGTAGTGAGGGCCCCAGAACTGAACCCAGCCCTCGAGGTGAGGCCTCACCAGTGCCCAGTCCAGAGGCACCATCACTGCCCTGCTCCTGCTGGCCACGACACAGGCCGGTCACCACCCCCTCCCGCTCCGACCGGCCTTTTACCAGCCGGGTGGTCCATCAGCTCAGGCACGCCTGAGCCCTCACCCCTAGCACGGCTTCAGGGCGAGGAAACCGCCTCCTCCGCCGCACGGGCCCAGCCCTCGGTGCCTCCCTCCTCAAGCCGCGTCCGTCCCGTCGGCTTGGCGCCGGCTGGGCCGAGCGCGGTGCGGTAGGCGGCGGCCGGGCCGGGGAGCGCGGCCTTACCTGCTTCTGGACGTCGGCATCGCTGAGCGCCATGGCGGCGGCAGTACCGGCGGCAGTACCGGCGGCGACGGTTGGGTTGGAGGGACAGCGGTTACGGCCGTTGGCGAGCGCGAGCCGAATCAAATCCGGTTCGGGTCACAGCTGGCGCTGTGTCACGGCGCCCCGCCCACCCGCTCCTCCGCCACCAATAGAAACCCCCAGCTCTGGCCGGCGTCATGGGGGCGGGCGTTGTGCGCGCGGCAGGCTGCCATCTTGTGGCCTCCGCCGCGGCTGGTCGGTGTGAGGGGGGTGCCTCCGCCGCGCCTCCCGCCGGCGGCACCGGCTGGGCCTGGAGCCCAGCCAGAGTGAGGCAGCCGGGTCCGGCCGGCTCTGCCGGGCGCGGGGAGAGGGGGGAGGGGGGAGGCTC
>NW_015090800.1:4049467-4050730 GCF_001431845.1 Calidris pugnax | reverse complement strand
AGGGGGGAGGCTCGGGGAGGGCGGGGCCGGGCCTCAGGCCTCAGAGTTCAGCCTGAGTTCACAGGGGAGGGAGCAATCCTTCCCCTTGTGCGTGGTGTTTTTAAGGCTGTGGTGGGAATACCGCGTTCCACCTGGAAAAGAACCGAGCTGCTTCCCCTATGGACCCCTTCGGCTTCTCTGAAGACAGGCTGAGAGAGCTGGGGTTGTTCGGCCTGGAGAAGAGAAGGCTCCGGGGAGGCCTTATAGCGGCCTTCTAGTACCTGAAGGGGCTACAGGAGAGATGGGGAGGGGCTCTTCATCAGGGAGTGGAGCAATAGGATGAGGGGTAATGGTTTTAAACTGAAAGAGGGGAGATTTAGCTTAGATACCAGACAGAAATTCTTTCCTGTGAGGGTGGTGAGACACTGGAACAGGTTGCCCAGAGAAGCTGTGGCTGCCCCATCCCTGGAGGGGTTCAAGGCCAGGCTGGATGGGGCTTGGAGCAACCTGGTCTGGTGGGAGGTGTCCCTGCCCAGGGCAGGGGGGTTGGAACTCCATCATCTTTAAGATCCCTTCCAACCCAAAACATTGTGTGATTCTGTTTATAAAATCTTGCCGTTTTTCCAGGTTTGGACTGGCTGTGCAGCAGGGGGGGCTGAGGGTCAGGGCTATCGGGTGGGGCAGGTCTTGAGGTGGGGCCCTCAGGCTCGCGTGATTAACAGCGTTTAATTGTAGGGACACATGGAAGGGGTTCAGAGCCTTTTTATTATTACTGCTACATTTTGTGATGCAGAAACATTCAGGACCATTTTCACAGGATGCGCTGATTCTTCTGGAGTTCTGTTACTGCTTCCATTGCTGCTTTTATGGCAAAATTTAAAACAACCTCGACAACCTACAGTGGTGTGTGTTTATTCTATGTTTATTCTAGCTGGTGGGAAGCTTCTGTTTCCATTCTACGGGTGCCTTTATTGGAAAGGAAAAAGAAAAAAAACACTTTTCCTCACAAACCAGTGTCAAACGTGGTATTTGCCCTATCCACGCTGCTTCCTGACTTGTGTCTGTTTCCTTAATTTTTACTGTGCTTTTTTTTTTTGTCCCCCTGCAAAAAAACACCTTGATATAAAAATACGTATGCAACTGTTGTAATTTTTAATTTTTTTCCCCATATTGTGGTTACGTTACGATACAGGGAATCACTTGTACGGGGCGGGGGGGGAGGCTGGAGAAGGTTTTTGCTGTTAGTTCGGGAGCGAGCTCAATAATCCTAATGAACCTCTAGAT
>NW_015090800.1:4043854-4048959 GCF_001431845.1 Calidris pugnax | reverse complement strand
CTCGGCGGCCGGGGCTGTGTGTGTCCCCCTCTCCCCCTCCACCGCCTCGCCGTGACTGGGCTGAAGGACGCGGCCCCCCCGGTTCCCCCTCACCTCCCCGGTCACACCGGTCCCCGTGGTGTCGGAGTGGGGGCTGTGGCCCACCCCCCCTGCCCCGGCAGCTCCTGAAGGGCGGCGGCAAGGAGAACCGGCGGCCCCCCCACCGCCGCAGGGCTGCGGCCTGCCCGGACCCCGCCGGCTGACTCATCCCGGCTTTCTTTTTTTTTCCCCTCTCCTGGCTGCTGCTCCTCCTCGCCCAGATATTTATAAATATCTCATTCATCGCCGTAGTAACTGAGCGGCGGTTCTACGCTGGGCTCCGGCTCTGCCGCCGAAAGTTAGGGGGGCCCGGGGCTTGTGGCTCTGCCCTGCCCGGCCCCGGGCTCCCTCACACCCGGCGAGTGAAACGAAAAAAGCCAACGAAAAGGTTGTTAAAACGAAAGCTGGGTTTGCCGTCATTTAATACTGCGGTAAAGGCGGTTTAAAGCTGGAGAGGGTTGAGAACCTTTAATAAAAACTGGTACGGTGTTTATCTTCCTAAGAGCAAAATCAAACCCCTTGCCTGGAGTGCTCACTTAATTACATTTCCCTCTAAGGTCAACTAAAACCACTGCCCAGATAAACGACTGTCATAATTTCCAGTATTTCTACCCATTAAGTGCCACTAGAGGATCAGTAATGGGTGCGATATTGATTCACTTCTGGTAAGAATTGGCACGTTTGAACTCGGTAGTCCTCAGTTTATTAAAAAACAATCTCATAGTCATACCCTCAAATATTGCTGGAAAAGCACGCTGAAGAATTTCTCTCCCAACCTGGTTGCGATTGGGTACTCTGGGAACTCCTACCTGTTATGTGAAGTGTTTTCAGAGGCAAACTGCTGCAAGGTTAAACTAGTCCATGCACGCAGGTCTCATCCAAAATCCCCACAGAAGCCTTCTGGAAAGGTGGCAGAGCACTTGAACGTTTTCCACCCTGTTGTTGCGGGGTGTGGCTCTGTAGACCTGCGACTCCTTGAGATTCGGTACAGTTTGGGTGAAGAGCACTGGAGAAATGTAAAGGTGTAGGTTTGAGTGAGCTGAGAGTGGTTACCTGTTGCAGAGACTGATACCGGGAGGATTACCCAAACCTGTGACCGTATCGGTGGCACACTGCCCTAAAAATGATTTGAACTCCAGTGCTGCTGTTTTGTGGCTTCCCTAAATCTCCCTGACCGTGCTTGGGTGAACGCTTGCTGACTGAGAGACCACGTGTGCTTTGAAATAACTCCTCACCAGCAGGAAGCCTTCTGCTAGAGCGGCGGTCTAGGATGGTTAAGTTTGTAGCTGGTAAGTGAGGCTTGGTAACCTGGGCTGTAGCTGGGAACTGCATCCAGCCCAAAGTTGACTCCATTTTCAGGTGGAACTTGAAAATGTTCACCTGAATGGATGTGATATTTGTCCAGGGAAGGCAATCTGTGATTGTGCTAGTGTTTCTGAACCTGTGTTTCTAAAAACATTAGAAATCTGTAGGGATATTGACCACCTACTGCTTCGTTTATAAACATGCAGCAAAATACTTTGTGAGGCTAAATGCAAAAGGCAAGTCTCTGACCTGCAGCAGACAAATGGATGCACAGCAGATCTTAGTGGCAGCTGGTGAACTGTTCTTACGGGCAGTATCATAATGTTGTTGCATTTTGGCATTTTGGCTGATGCATGGTAAATGCAGCTTGGTGCACAGTGGGATTTTGCAGGTAAGGACTAAAACATAGCAGAGCCTCGTGGCTGGGGGGATTATATTCACTGTATTCATTGGTAGGCTCGTGTTGCCCGTTATCTAACGTATAACTCTTCTGTGGATTAGGATGTGACAGATTGCACGAGGAAATGTCAGTCTGGCTGGAACTCCTGTTCTCAGGTCGCTTGAGCAGCTCAGCCCACATGAAACAAGTGACAGCAGGGTCGGAGGAGTAACAAGCTAAGTAAGCTTCAACAGGTGTAGCCTTTTATTTCCCCAAGGGTGGGGAATTGAAGAAGGTGAATTTTTTTTCCAGGGAGTAATTGGTAATAGTTTTGATCTCTTCAGCTTTTTAAGAGGCAGTATTCTTGCAGTGAATCTGTTCTACCAGAAGTAACCCTCTTGCCCTTGCTTTGAGGCTTACATAGTCTGTGTAATGCCTGATTTCCTCTGCTCCATCACACCTCCCATACAAGGCATTTGGCTTATTCTCTTAACCAGTTTCTGGTCTCTCTTCCATTTTTCTTCTGTAGTGAAAAGCTTTCCTTCCTCTGATCTGGTCTCTCAAGCTGCGTGTCCTTTTTTAATCCCAGTCATTCCTGAAAAAATGGCCTTTTCTGAGATATTTACAGTATCTGAGTCAATATTTTTCTATTTCTTTTTGTAAACAAAGCCGGTCCTTCACAGTTGAAAAATGAGTAATTCAGTTGCAGTGCTGTGGGCTTCTCTCAAAGGAAGGCTAGTGATTCTGAAGTGCATTTCCAGTCTGACATTCTTTTATGTGAAGCTGAAGAGATTTCTTCCATTCAAGTTCTTAAGTCTCCCTTCTCATTTCAGCATAAAGCTACCTCTCAGAATGTGTTGACCAAATTTAGTTACTTTTTTTCATCTGAAGCTTTTTTTTCCTTCATTCTTTTTCCAGGGAAACATTAACTACTATTTAAATAAGCTGCGGTCTGATTTTCTCTCTCTCTCTCTCTCTTTTTTTCCTCCTCCCTCTAGAGGTGCTGAGCAAAGCATTCTGAAACTTTTGTGAATCAGTCCTCGCTGTTGCACTGTGCTGGTATGGAGTCTCATGCTTGTTTTGATTGACTGCTTTTTTTCTTTCATTTTCTGCTTTGATTTGGAATTATATTTTGAAGAATAACCTTTGTTATATATTCAGGCTTGTTCTTTGATCCACAGCAAAGTGTCTGGATGTCTCTAGGCTATCCCTCAGACTGATTTTTTGAGGACAGATCAGTTCAGGTTGTCTGGAAGGGCTCCCATTCACCGTGTAGCTGTTGCAAGAAGCGTGTTGATTTCTGGACTGTGGATCTCTACTGAACAAACCAGAACTGAAACAACGTGCTGGGGAGGTTTTGCTTTTTGGTGAATGGCATCTTTCACACCTGGAGGTGTGAAGGTGTGATGTGGTGATGGCACCTGGGGATCTGGTCTGACGAGCAGATCTATTGTTAAAGGATCCTAAAGTCTTCTGAGCAGTTATTTTTTGCAAATCTCACTGCTTTATTGAAGTCACAGTTTGGGGAAGTGGCTGAAGGGTAACTGTATTGAGCAAAAATTGTGCTTGTCCTCTGCTGTAATTCCTTACATTTCTGAAACATGATATGTTGCCTGTAGAGCACTCTGGGATGGAAGAGGCAATGTAAATGTAGGATTACTGCCCCAAGGGAAAAGGCATGGGTGTTGCCTCAGAAGTTTCAACACTGGTTCCTTCCTATATAAATCACTACTTTGGTTCAAGCAGTAGCAAAGATTCAACTGAATCTTTCTGGTGAAGGATTTCAGGCATTTTGAAATACATGGCAAGAGGCAGAGCTTCCAGAGGATAGTCTTCATGAAAGAGTCCTTTCCTGTTTTCAATGCTGAACGAGTTTCAGAAACTAGAGTTGCTAAAGATTAACAAAAGAATGCTTAGCCAATTTTACACCAACTCTTTTACTTCTGCAGTTTTTATTTTGGCGGATAATTTTTTCTTTGCCAAGCTCCCTACTCCCACAGTAGCCATGCCACAGCACTGTTACAGTTCTGTTTATCCTCACTAACCAGTTGTACTGCTATTAATCTGAATTCCATTCCAGGGAGGAGGGGGGTTAGAAGTTAGCCCATATATCTTGCATACCTACACAGATCAATGCTTTTCTTTTGCTTCCTCTTTTTATTATTCTTAATCTTGTGGCTTCATTTGCAGATTGTGCTTTGGTTTGGGAACCTGGTTCTCCCTCCAGTCTCAAGGCATTTCCAGTATAATCAGGAACCTTCTTGAGATGTTCCAACTCCTGTTTTGTGTGTAGAGCATTTTTCTCATTCAAACTCCTTTAAGCTTTAAACTTGGTTTAAATATTTCTTCTAAATATAACGGTACTCTCACACTAGTAAGTTGTCTAGCTCCGTCAGTATTTGTTAAATAGCTGTTCTGTAGCATGAACTTTTCTGCATGCCTTTCAATTAGACATCCATTTTGATGACCAAGAGTGGACTACTACTTGTTTGGGAATGACTTTGGGAAGTGATGGAGAACTTAATTTTAAGAGTTTGTCTTAAAGCCCTAAATACTGTTATTTGATTCAACAAGTAGATTATGTGCTACAAGTAGTTTTTCAGGCTGTTCCTAATATAAAGAGCTAAAAGATGTTGATTAATCTGAAACTTCCTTTCAATCTGTTGATGGCTTTTTCCCCAAATCCACGTTGCCTTCTGAAATATTTTTTTCCCCTTGTCCCTTGTAGCTGTTTTTAATTTCTCACTACCTTAATTTTTCATTATTGGAAAAGCTTCTTATTTGGATAAATAAATGAAATAAAACAAATAAAGTAAAAGAGGGAAGTTCTTTGGCCAGATGTTAGGTGTGGATTTCTGGTTTATAAGTATTAATGTCTGGGTGAGAAATCCAGGACACACAACCATCTGTTCTCCCAATCCCTACAATGAATATGGAATTTCCTCTGCTGACCATATGTTTTCCATTGCTGTTGGAACAGTAAAATGAAGTCGAGGCAATTGTGGTCACTTTTGCTGCATTAAAATTTTTAAGCATCATAATAGAGAACCTGAGAAAGCAGAGAATTGGGAAAATTCTCGACAGAGGTTTAGGGGAAGGGAGGCTCCTCAGAACCTGTCTTTTTTACGTCAGAATGTAGTTAAAAAAGTCTTCAGAATGCCTCAAAACCTCTTTGTGTGAATACATGTGTATTTTTGTGTGTGTGGTTGAGTTGGGAGGCAGACACGTGCAGAGGAACTGTTCAATTTGCTTTAATGTGAGAGTGAGAAATGCCGCTGTTGGCAGCGGGCGGCGCAGGACTTGGGGGGGGGGGGGGGGGGGGGTTTTTCTTTTACTTTTTTTT
>NW_015090800.1:4010366-4043598 GCF_001431845.1 Calidris pugnax | reverse complement strand
TGGTGCAGGGGGGCGCGGAGAGGGTGGGGGGGGGGGGGGCAGGTGGTTTTACTCTGCACTGTTCTTATTAAAATAAGAATGCATAGGATATCAGGGCAAAAACCTGGATATTGCTTCCCGATTGTTACATAATTCCTCGTTATGTATGAGTTCATGACCTATTGCAGCCTTATAAAAAAAAACAATCCAAACACTCTCTTCTTTCCTTACAGTCTTCCTCAGTTACCCAGAGCAAACCCTACGTGCCCCATAAGAGCACTGCCACGTCGCCAGCCAACCTGATGGCGTCCTCTACTGCTGTGCCTGTAGGATTTCACTATGAAACAAAATACGTAGTTCTCAGCTACCTGGGACTTTTATCACAAGAGAAGCCACAGGAGCACCCTCCTCCTTCAGCTCAAGGTAATATTTGCATATTCATCTGTAAATAGGCACAGATGCAGCTGTATTTGCAATTAGTTCTTCAACTGTTTGTGCATGGATGCAGAATGTTAGCCTGGTGTGTAGTGTAATGCATCTCTTATTTTATTCATTTAAAAAAAATGGGAAGAGGTGCTGATAGAAACAACACTGTTTCTGTTTAGATTACTGTTTTAATTTGAGCTATGCCAGGGCCAATTGGTGTTTATGAAGCAAGTAGTGGTTTTAGTAGCTGTCTTGTAGTTAGGAGGAATAGATATATATTATCTTGGTTGAGCCATCTTGAGAATTTGAACTCATGCTTCCTTTTTTTTTGGGAGGCAAGTGAAAGTAAACAGGGGTGAGGTGGTGTTTACCAGCATAAACTGAGCCATGACTTGAGCAACCTCATGTGCTAAATAGTTTTGCCCTATTTTGTTAACGCTTCTGTTGTTGTCAGTCAGTGGTATTGCAGAGATGTTAGGCTTAACCTGGCCTCTGCTGTGTCTGTTTGTTTATTTATTTATTTATAAGGAGTCAAGGGCTGCAGGGAGTCAGATAGAGTCAGATGTTTCTTCCAGAACACGTTTATGCATATAGGAGGTTAAATAAAGTAATGGGAGACAGAATAAAAGAAGTTTGGTAGACTGTGTTTCACATAAACCTGGGTAGTAAAATTTTCTTTGTGTTGTAGTGGCAAGCACTTAAACAATGTTGTTTGTCAAGATTGTTTTGGTGACTTGTCACTTCTTAATGACGTTTCAGTTACTACTAGTTCCTGTGATTCAGAACTTACTCTGATAAAAGGCATATTAAAAAAAAAACAAAACAGTCTTCAGAATCTTTTTTTTTTTTTTTAACAAGCATTTAAGAATGCATCCCCTCTCACTTACTGAACTTACCTGTCATGAAGTGAGAAACTCCTGAAAAAAGAAGATAACATCAAAGCTATGACAGAAATTATTTTATCAGTTTGACACTAAAGCATGTAGCATATGCTGATTATGTTATATATTGTTTATAAAAATAATCTTGGTATATTTAAGGTATGCCTATTACTTCCACTTTGACTGCATCCGTGGTCCATGAAAGGAGAGGCACCTTAGTGTCAAGGTGCTGTTTTATAAAATCTCTTTGTTGGAAAATGTACTTATTTTAACGATAATTCTGACTGTCCCATCTGGAATATCTGGGCCTATAACTGGCAGTGTATTGAGTGCGTATAAAGCTACAATGTGGAAGAATCACTTTGTTCTGTAAATGCAAGATTCAGAAAGGAAACTGTTAGCCTTAAAGCTTTTTTTTTTTAATAATTTGGCTGTAGTTACCTTTGAAATCTTTGCAAATTGAGGGGAAACCTTTCAATCGATTCTTATTAATGAAAACTCTAAGAAATATTTGAATTAAACAGCAGTATTAAAACTCTATAAAGAGGAAGCTACAAATGCTTAAACAAATTATTTTGTAGCCAGTTGACTTTTAAGCTCCTTGGTAAAGATAATTGTTGAGTCTACTTTTCAGGTATTACTTTAGTATGTTAGCTTGTGTGAGAGGATGCTGTAGTGGATTTGCTGTTAAAATACTCTAAAGCATTGACACTTTGCAAATCTGTTCTTTCATCCTTGTTGCTCTAAACTTAGAGGAAATTCTCCTGCATTTCCCCCACTGTCACTCCCAAAACCAGACAGTGATCACAACCTCTCCTCTCTTGGTTGTCTTTCATTCGTCTCTTTCAGTGTTTTTACTGCTTTCTGATCAAAGCCTCTGGATAAAATAATTTTCCCTTACTTTTAATCTGCCACGTTGTTTCTCGCTCTGTTTTGTGATGCCTTGGATGGACTTCAGGCTGTTACTGAACCAAGTGCAAACGCTCCTGCTTCAGGATTTGTTCTGTTCTCTCCTAACTCACTTCTCCTGGCGCTTTGCTGCTTCCAACAGCTTTCATTTCTCTTAACAGTTACTTTTAAAAAATCCTTTCTCCTATTTCTTCTCTCATTGCTTGTGATCAAACAGTTCTTTCAGCTACGCTGCCGGGGTATAGGTGGTAACAGCTGTGCGTTTGTCTTGGAGTACTGTATGCATCTTCTTTGAATATTAAGTAATTTCTATAGACAGTCTGTATCTTCTCGTTGACTGGCACGTGGCTGATGCCTGCTTGAGGAGAGCTGTACCAAAGCACTCTGCTCTATATGCTCTATATTGTCCCCTGGGGAAGCAGCAGCCCATAATGGATATTAGCTGTGCTGCTGGAAGGTAGGTGGGTATTCCAGTAACAAGGGTGCTCTGAGAAACCTGGTTAGAAGGAAAGAGATGTGAAAGCCAGTAAATGAAAATGAATAGTAGTTGTGTAGAATCCCGTCATGAGGAGGAAAATTCAGTTTTTTGGTAATAAAGACATGTGAGGGGTAATAAGAGTATGACATTACAGCGTGCTTGTCAGTGTGTTTTTCAAGCACTGTCACCAACCATTGATATAATGTCTTGACTGCTCCCAAGTCCCATTCATTGAGGGTTTTTGTGGTGCCTTTCTGCTCTCCATGGCTGAATGCTCTTGATTTATGAATTGAGAGGATTCTGATACAAAGTACCTGCCATTTAACCATATTTTGCTTTAATTTGGTTATTGTGCTGGCAGACCTTTCGTGGGAAAGAATTGAAGCAGTGACATTCGGCTGTTGCCTGTTTCTGTTTTAGTCACAGAACACTTCTCAATTGTGTGTTTCATTCACATGAGGTATTGGCTCTGGTATATGGTACTTTGCCTTGATGTCTTTTTCTTAGATCCAAATAAATCCTTACTCCTTGTCTGATTTCTGTATCATATATACAATGTAAGGGGAGTATCCAGGAAGGTTGGCCTTGTCCTCACTTGTTAATCTCTGCGAGGGACTCCTCTAGAGGGCGGTTCAGAGCAGGGCCACCTTGTATCTCCAGCTGGAGGATCTTCTCTCTTCCCATAGCATGGATACGGAAGACGGGGAACGTAAAGCACACTATAGGTGTAGTTACTATTTCTGTACCTCCCTCGAGTCTCCTTCTACAGCAGCCTGCCAGGTTTCAGTGAAGTTTCAACACGCCAGCTAGACTAGAGCATGCTCTCTGATGAGTCTAAAAAACCAACCAAAAAAAGCTGTCTTTCCCAACAGGAGTGGCACTATTTTATCTCTGCTAGAACTGGTAGGAGAAATAGAATGCTTTTGGCCATTCCCCTGCCTTTCCTCCTACAGTCATCTCCCCCAAACTTCTGCTTTCCTTCATTTCGTACTAGAGAGCTCTTTTTCTGATGTATGCCTTTTTGTTCCAAAAACTCGGATAAGAATAAATCTTTAATATATTTGCTAGATTTCAAGTTACTTCTCATTTTTTGCAGACATAATATGCTTTACAATACCGATGGGTTTTGGAGGGATTTTATTTAGTGAAGAGAAAACTCAAGACAAATTACATAGAAAATTACATCACTGTATTTCCTTTTGGATTTCTTGGTTGGTCTTGATTTTGTTGCAAGAAAGATGGCTTCAATTACAAGACCTAAAACTAAAACCATTTCTGGCTTCAAGCAAAGAAGGCCAATCTAAATCAACATTGGATTACCACTTTGAATTTTTTATTCAGATAGCTTCTCTTCAGTGCAGGGACTGAAGAGAGAACCATCTGCAGTATTCCAGGCTCTTGAAGAAAAGACAGTTTTATTGGACAAACAAATCTTTGAACATTACAGCTCTGTAATGTTCTGTAGTTGATTTCAGTGTAGTATTGCACAGTGGATTTCAGTGTCTCCAGAGGAAAATTCAGCAAAATTAACTGGGCAACAGTTTGAGAGATTATTCCTATTGCAGTTTTGGCAGAATAGTGACTCTGCATAGCACTCACTTGAGTTTATTTAAAGCAAAGTCTGCTAGCAGTAAATTCTGTTACTTTTGGTATGTTTTCAGGTAGGTGAATAATACAAATTGCTTGTATAAATCTGATAAAACACGCGCAATAAGATATCATCTGTGTAAATTCATGTTGTTTGAGGCAACAGACAGGTACAATTATTTAAAATGTGTGGAAGCTCTCAGTTATCTGTTTGTTAGATTGAGGAGAGATGCTTCAGTACTTTCTCAGAACTCTTGTACTCTCTATAACTACTGGTTTATACACAGAAAATAAATATCAGTTATTGGAAAACATTTCTACACTTTTTCCCCCTGAAGTTCACGCTCATTATAGAACCTTCCAGTCTTTTAAGTGAGTCAAAGTAGTTTGTTTTTGTGATTCAGTATATTAGCACTATAAATGCTTTCTTGTGTTTCATCAAGGAGTAACTTTTAGTGTATTTCTGTTTCTTAATCTGCTCCCCCGTGGTTTGACTCTATCCCATGAGGCTGTGGCTGTAACAAAGAGTCTCAAGGATGGTGGTTTTTCTGTGTTTTCCTTGACAGAATGAGAAATCTTAAATAATCCCTTAGCTCACATAGCATCTAGAAGATTTATAGTCAGTGCCTCTACTGCATGATAGTGCACTGACACTCAAGAGGTGAATAAGGTTTTGACAGTTTTATGGTGTCTCTGAGGTGCATGCTATCCACAGTTCCTTAATCCAATTACTGTGCACAATGTTCTTTTGACCACTTATTATCTGTTTTGGAATTACTGTATGAAGTACTGTATATAGTCAGCAATCAAGGCATTTTAGTGGTTTCCCACACACATTTCCAGTGTTCAACTGGGTTACTGGGAGAAATTATGTTTATTTGTTCACTTGCTTTGGATACCTGTGCAGATAGGCAGAGGTGGTCAGGTTTCATGCATTGTGGGATTCGTGGCCATCCCAAATCTAACAGTAGCACCTCTTTTATATGGCTTTGACCATCATGAGTAGCTGCTGTTGCAAGATTTTCTGTGATCAGGAGACCCCTGAACCGCTGTTGCAGAATATCTTGGTTTTCTTCATTCTCCATCCCTGTATCTTCATTTACCCTTTGGAGTATCTACTGTTGGTCTGTAGGAAATGAAAGAGTTTTTGAGGTGGTTTTAGCTCACATGAGTAACTCATTCCTTAGAGACTTTCCTCTTAGGGCAAAACATACCTACTTTGGCTGAAAAGTCACAGGTTGAAAAGGTACATGTTGTAGGTCAGACCAATCCATCTCTTGGTAATGAGGGAGCTATTCGCTGAGCTGAGGCAAGGAAAGAGAGTTTTGAGGGTGTGACTTGGAGAAATAAGAGGTGGTCCCTCCAGGAATGTGGTTTCCTACTCAATTAAGCCTCCTTTCTGTCCACAAAAAAAAAAAAAAAAGACTGCTAGTTGGCAATGTCTTGTCTCTTCTTGGTTCTTTTTGACTTTTTTTAGTTTCTTTTAAGCTCAACCTTCTTATGGTTTATCAAGAGCTTTTTTTAAACATTTCTCAAATCAAAGGCTACAGCTATGTATGGCAGTCTATGTCTCGGAGTTTGCTGGGGTAATGGATATGCCTTTCGTTAAAGGAAACAGACGAATACGTTTGTAAAGAGATTTCATATATATTTATCACTTCTCAGGGCTTACAGAATTTTTAGACTTACTTATTCTCATGGTTTTAAACAGCCTGAGAGGTTAAAGAAATACTAGAATCATGCTGACGGTAGATTTTTAAGTCAATGTCGACTCTGCAGAAGTTAATACAGAGACCTAGGAGAACTTGAAAACAGAGATACTTGTGAATTAAAATTACAAGCATGAAAGAAAAAATATCGGGAGCAATCTCTGACATCAGTGGCTTTCTTCTTCATTCACCCTGTATTCACTTGAGCTAAAAAGCATAACACCACTGCAGTCTCTCCTTATAATTGCTGTTGCCTCGTTAGCCATAGTTTGACACAAACACTGCAGAATCAGACGTGCAGGCTCTCTAGCTCTGATGAAAGACTTCCCATCCCTCCTCCTCCTGCGATCAAACCTGGGGGAACAGGTTAGTCTTGTCTTGTTACTAAACTTCTGGAATAGCCTTATTAGTGGAGTTTTACTGAGGTATTACATTTATTTAGTAGTCATGACACTGCTTGTCAGTGATGCAGTCCTTGATGGACTTTCAGAATACATTTTCCCCTACTTTGCAGGTTACCTCCAAATACCTGAAAAACAAAATCTTAACAAGGACACACTTGTGCAGAAAGGAATATTTATGCCATGAATAGACAGTAGAATGCACTGACTTCTTCGTGTAAGACTGTGTAACAGAGGTTTGTTGTGTCTTTGGTTAGGAAGAGGCCTTCCTGAGTCAGTTTACCAAAAGCCCACAACAGGCAAATCCTTCAGCATAGGAAAAGCATTCAGTGTTTATGGATCTCGTAGGTACCATTTCTGGTGTGACCATTTGCATTATTAAACAATGAAAATATGTTCTCATTTACTAGGAGCTATTTTTACTGTTTTGTTCTACCTGTTTGCAAACTGACTTGGGAGTTGTCTGAAGGAGAAGATACCGCTCGCTTAGGACCTTTGCTGTTGGAACACGCTGTTCTCCAGCATTAAGTGCAATTTTTGTTGGTAGCAGTCTGCACACAGGAGTTGCAGAAAGCTGAAGGCCATCAATAATTAGGGGAATAAACAGTGCAAAGTCACCGGAGCGGGAGGGGGTAGGTTTTTGATGTTTTGGCACCACTGAAGAGTCAGGTGCTATTGGAATCAGCAGCTGCTGCAAAGTTGTGGGTGTTACGAGATGGAAACCATTGACTGTAGCACTGATTATCTAAACAGCTCTTTTGTACGCTGGCAGCAATGGAATTTCTCTTCCTTCCATTTTCCGAGTGACTTCTTATCAAGTATGACAGCTTGTCATGTGTGATCATCGTCACATTTGTCCCGTGAGAACGGGTGCTCTTCTGAATGCCCTCATCCCTTCCACAGACAGGGTGAAGCACAGGTTAAAATAAGAGTTTGTACTTGCACATACTTGTTGCACTTGACTGTGAAGCAGGGGTTTGGTCCTTCAAAGAGGCGACCTTAAAGGGAGTGACAAGGCATTAGTGAGTGTCTGTTCATTAACCAAAAGGAGGAACAGTTCGCTCCTCTCTGGAATTCATTGTGCAGAGTGGCAAAGAGAGGCTGGTTGAGAAAGGATCTAAGAAGATAAATAAAATTATTCTGAATATAGTGATGATGATCAAACTGTGTGGTTAAGTAGAAATTAAACTGCCTGTCTGCTGTGCCCTTAAACTGTTCACGTAAATAAATTAAACATTTTACACTGACTCGTAACGTTGGTCTAGAAAGATTTTGTCTTTCGGGTGTCTAGGTGTCTATTGAGTGCTGAATTTCTAAGCATTAGCACATGTTCAGCGAGTTGATTATGTGAATTTGTAACTTACTTTTCAAATGTAGGAGACCTTGCAAGTTTATTGTCTAGTGTTTCTTTAAATACAGAAAATGCCCCATGTACTTTACTACACATCTGCGTGTGGTAACTATGATCATTGCTTTTATGGTTTTCACACACTCTGATACGAAAAATGGTGATAATTATGTGTCCACTATGGAGGAAAGGGGAAGACAATACAACAGTTAAAGTGAGTTCAAGCAGATTTAGAGATAAATCAAAGAAAATAAGCAGTTGTTGATAAGACCGCCAAATTATGATTTAGTGTCTTCAAAACAGGGATGAAGAAAGACATGCTAGAAAGCTACACTGGGTGTTGCAGGACTTACCTGAAGATTTAAATGGGAAATACAAGTGGTGAGGAAGAAATGAAGCCAGATGATACCAGTATTACAGACATAAATCCTTTCCCTTTTCATTTTCTCCATCTGAGCGAAGAACGTCTGTAGAGCTGAACGATGTCTAGATGCCCAAGTAGAGCTGTAGGCAATTGGTGTAGGTGGAGATAGGGTGAGATAGATCAGTATTTGGGTGCATTGGTAAGAAACAGTGGACATAAGAATGTTACCTGAAGGTCATGCAGAAGGTGGTGTTTAAATGGTGGCATGAGAGAGCGTGAAGTCCAAAAAAAGAATTCTAAGGAATATTCAGAAGTAGGAGAGCTAAGAAAATGTGTTTTGGGTAACACAGTCACTGGTGGTGTTGAAAGTAGCAGAGGGCTAATGAAGACTGATAATTTGCCTAGAACTTAGGGAAGGAAAAGGCTGGAAGGGAGATTTTTGTGGTCAATTTTATTGGTTTATTTATTTACTAGAGGAGTAAGTTGATGTAAAATGCACTTCTCTGTTTGGATATAACAGAGACCTATAGTATCTCTAAGTGGGACATTTTAAGGAACTGAAATAAAGGAAGAAGAGAATTTCAGTGGTAGGCTGTTGATTCAGTGATGTTTGGTGAAAATAAGCAGTTAATGGAATAGGTTATGTAGTGTGCTTTAAGAATGGGATTTGAAGACACGCTTGAAAGCTGATACAAGAAATAAAGATGAGCAAACTCAAAGAAAAAGCAGCTAAATAGCAAGAGTTTTGAGCTGCAACTCTGTCCCAGACATATAGTTTTTCCATTAGTACCCATCCCATAAGCCAGTTACTTGAGTAGTTACCATGCTATACTGTGAGTATGTTTGTGGATTTTACAGGCATCAATATTTATATTTTGCTAGTAAAAATCGAGCTTATGCCTATGGCTGCTTTGTTTTGGTGTAGTTTGATAATATTAAATTACTGCTTATTTATGTGCCTTTGTTTGACTTTGCTCTTAAATTTAAGATAAGTTTGTTATTAAAGCTGTTCTGTTTGTGGCTTTACACTTCTAGGTTTTTTAAAAATATATTCATATTTAAAGCAGCTATTCTGTCTTGAATAGGCTTGAAAGTTTATGTTTCTGGGTTCATATAGTATAACTTTTGTAATAAGTGCCCTTAAAGGATCATACATTTTATCTTTCTGTCTGAAATACAACTTTCACCTTGAATTCCTTTATAGTTAATATTTCAGTATCGTGTTCTATTATCTACCTTATTTGAAATACCACATTTGAATAATTTCCTTGGTTTCTTTTAGGGACTCAACAACAGCTTACAGCACAACCTGCTTCAGAGAAAGAGGCTTTGGAGAAGATTAAAATAGAAATCGAGGAGGAGCTAAAACATCTTGATGAAGAAATCTTGGAAGGTGCTCTTCAGATTTTCTTATTTCAATCGATAATCCTTATGCACTGTAATGGTGGTTAATTTGTAACAGGTCCTCTAGTTAAAGAGATTTTTGGACACATTGAATCTCTTTACCCTCCTCCCCCCACAAGATTTCTACACACTGTCACGTGAAGTAAAATAGTTAAACATTACCATTTGGAGTGATGGAGTCTAGCCAAAGCAAACAATTGAATGACATTTAATAGGTTACTATAAATAATGAAATGTAAGCAGCCCTTAAGCTGCTCCAGTTGATGACAGAAATGAGATCATTCCTCAGCAGCTAACACTCAGAGGAGTGTGGACTGAGACCACCAGATTTCTCACTTCCACTACGTCTGGTTTTTGTTACGTGCTTTGACCTGTAGATGTGGCTTTTATAGGAGTCGGCAGGGGATGATTTGGAAACAATCTTTGCATTGCGTATGAGTTGCAAATTGGAAATCTGCAGTAGAAAGGCTCTAGATCTGTTTACGTTCATCTGTATGGACCTTTCTTAGAAGTTTTAAACTGAGAAGGAAAAGATGATATGAACAAAATATTATTTTTAAAAATGCTACTCAAGTACTGCTGCAGATACGTCCATGTGTGGGGAAGTTTTACCATAGAAAAGAAGCTCTCCTGCTGCTCCATCAGGGTTGGCATCAGCTTAAAATTGAGAATAGTTGCAGATTCAGCTAACTTGCTGGTTAGGATGCAGTTGTGAAATAAAATCTGGAGGGGAAATGTAGCTCAAAGTACCACTCCCAGAGTATAGTTCGATCCTGCTTGTTTTACTACAGTTTGTTCATAGCATCCTTTGACTCTAGAGTTGTGATTTCTTTGTCCCTCATGCAAACTGTGTTAAGTGATGGGATAAGAAGTCTGATACTGTTGATGTTGTTCTCTGAATCTATTATATTTTGTTTTGTATACCTTTTTTCTCTCAGCATTTACCACTACAGGATTTGACTGCCACACTTCCCCAGTGTTCAGTCCTGCCAATCCGGAGAGCTCGATAGAAGACTGCCTGGCTCATCTGGGGGAGAAAGTGTCCCAGGAATTGAAAGAACATCTGCACAAAGCACTACAGACCTTGCTTAGCAAGTGAGTTTCCATTTGCTTTTTCAAAGGGAAGGTGTTTCCTTTTGCATTGTGGCTGCTGCTGAAATGCTAAAGATGGGACTGCACTTTGTGTTGCATTTCTTTCTTTTTCAACGCTCCTTTATCTGGCTGGGTTTTTTGTTTTGTGTTGTAACGTGCAAATACTTCTTTGTGGCGTTGGCTCTTTGCAGTAATGCAAGTTCTGAAAATTTTCTGAGACTAATTCAAGTATTTTGCGTTGCTGGTGAAATGAGCAGCTGCCAATTGCCATTGCAAATTTCATGAACGCTGGGCTGTAGCCAGATTAACTTCTGTTACCTTACAGTTAAGAGTGGAGCTGAAGGTTTCTTTGTAGTCTGGCTCAAGATGAGTAGGGGAGTTTCCCTGAAAGGATGGTAGTTAGATGCTTTATGACCACCATTCAGGTACACATCTGAAGCAAATGTGGGTCCCTGGGCTAACCTTGGTGCCTTAAGAGCTGTCTTGCCAGTTCAAGTGTATTGTTTAGCACATTGTACTTGGCATGCTAGTATTTTGATTAATGCCTTTTGCAAATTGGTAAAACTGTTATGGTTGCTTGGTTTTCTGTTGTAAACTGCCAGCCTGATTTTAATGGATCCACATGAACTACTTCTGGCTGTTCCGGGTGACTTCCAAAATGTATTTGTAGAGAGCTGGAGCTGGGAGGTGCTGCTTCAGGGGCAGTTACATAAATGCAGTTGTGAAGGCAGCATTGGCAAGTAGCTATCTGAGTCTAAATTTTGTGAATTAGTTTAAATAATATGGCTCAAAAGAAGCTGAAAATCTCTAGTACTACACTTTCAGAGTTTGCATAGCTGTTTATGAACTGTTTGAACAACAAGGTACTGGAAACCTAGATATTAGTGCTTACTGTACACTTGCTGATGCATAGGGCTTAAGCCTTCCATACGTGCATTGGAGAAGGATCTCATGTCCTTATGAAGGTAATACCCTTTATGGCAGGCTTCTGTAAGATTAAAAATTTAGAAGTCATTCCATCTGAACATCAGGAAACACCTTTTTACTGTGAGGGTGACTGGGCACTGGCACAGGTTGCCCGGAGGGGTTGTGGGGTCTCCATCCTTGAAGATGTTGATCAGGGATGTTGGGCAGGATGTTCTCCAGTGATGCATTCCAACCTCAACCATTCTGTGATTCCTTAACTAGCCCATCTATTCCTTAACTAACTCCCTAGTCAACAACTAAGGGTTGACTTTTTATGACCAATATAATTTAAAACCGACTGTTCAAAGTCAGGTGGACCAGGGCTTTGGGCAGCCTGATGTAGTGAAAGATGTCCCTGCCCATGATCTTTAAAGGTCCCTTCTAACCCAAACCATCCTATGATTCTATGGCTCTGACCTGGATTTCGCAGCAAAGGTGCCATGTAACATCTGACCAGGCAGATGAAGATGATTGTCTCTTTTTCCATGAGTCATCCAAGGGAAAAGTACACCCTGAAACTCACCGGTTAACTTTCAGAAACCAATATGTACACTGTCTGCTACTATATGCAGGTCCTATGGGGTCAAAAAGTAAGCTCAGTATTGTGTAAACTAACCATAATTTACCCACAGAAAAGAGTATGTGGGGTACAAGTTCCTCCTTAAGAGGCAAAAGACGTGCTAGTGTGTTCTCCCAGAAATGGCAGAAGCTTATCTGCCTTTGCAAGCCAGGCGTTTGTCCCCTGTGACCTTAAAAACTTGTACTCAGTATCTTCTGAAGAGCTGAGGTTTTGATAAATACCTCACTACACGCTACAAAAACAGACTGGCAACAAGTTGGAAAATTAGTAGCAGGGCTTGTGACCCGTCCTTTTTGTGTGCCTAAACTGGTGAATTGAAATAACAGTGTTTTTAAATGTATTAAAGGTTTTAGATAATTGGCTGACTGACATTGAGGGGTCATAACTGGTGCACTCTAGGCTGATTCTTTTGGGAAAATTCCTGAGATGAGGTCTTTGACAATTAAGTGGGTTTTAGCTTTTTAGTAGCCTGACATTCTAGGCTGCTTGTGTTTTGTATGGGAAAATGTTTGCATTCTAAGTATTTTTTAATTTATATATGTACATACATACATATAAAATCTGAAATGCCTGTGGAAACGTGTTGACATGCATGCCTCTTCATAAGGCAAACTAGAGCTACCATTTAATCTCTTGCTAATATCCTTCCTGCAGCTGTTGTTGCTCTTCTCATCCCACTGATTGATTTGGATTTACATTTTAAAGGAACTAATGTACAAAGGAAGTTAAGAGAGTGCACTTAAAATGACAAACCCAAATTACATTTCCCCAGTGTGTTTTAACTCTGCTCTCTTACCCATGTTTGCTACAGTAGTGCTATTTGATGCAATACTTACTTATTTTGCTTATATTTTCCTATCCTCTTGTATGCATATATACAAGTCTGTTATGGTACAGCAGGCTGTTAGATCATGACAGTTCTTGGAATTTGATAAGCAGCCTTCTGTCCAATGCCAGTTACCGCTATTTCCCTTAAACTGAAGGCTGAACAAAATAACCTTTTGTCATGATCTGGCTCAGGACAACTTCTTTGGAAGCATTACACGTTCTGCTGTCACTTGGCAGAAAGACTTTATTGTTACTGACTCTAAGATACAGTATGATCTGGGAGGAAAGAGTGTGGAAGAGAGGGATTTCATCATCCCCATTCAGAGAACTAGAGATGTGATAAATCTAAAAGAAAAAAAAAGATAAATCTAAATATCTAGTGAAATATGAAGGGTTCTTTGTGATCAGAACTGCCGTTTTTTTGCAAATAAAGTCTTCAACTCTAACATAACGTTGCTGCAGTCAAGCAGCCTGTGTTGGTTCATTGCCTATATTGTTTATAAAAATTATACTCTGCATTGGCATCTATCTCACATATGGATTTCATAGTGGAATTTTTTATCTTTAAAATCTTATGATATAAAAAATTATATGCATGAGCTTAGAAATTTTGATAGCATATCAGAGAACCTACTTATATTCTTTAAGTTGTAGAGTATCAAATTATATGAAATTGTGTAACTGGGAGAAGGTAATACCTTCCTGACCCTGTTTGGTGCTGGTGTTTTCTTTGAAAGTTATTTACTATAATACATGTGAAAATATTTTGTTCTCTGGAAACTGGAAATTTTATTTTATTCTTATTCTTTTGTTTCCTTTTATAACTTTCAGTGTTGGTTTAACTTCTGCAGGCCGGTGACATACCAAGAATATCGAGAGCGCACACAAGAGACAGCTGCTCATGCCAGTGGATGGAATAAGGTACCAAATAAGTGACTTTCACTTTGATATCTCTTGCATCTATTTGATAGTGTTTTTGCTAGTTACAGTTATGCTTCACAGAGGACCAAGAATAAAAAGAATCTGCTTCTTTTTAGCATGACATAACTCTCAGTCTCAGAATGGTAGATGTGGACATAAT
This sequence comes from Calidris pugnax, assembly GCF_001431845.1. Taxonomy (NCBI): domain Eukaryota; kingdom Metazoa; phylum Chordata; class Aves; order Charadriiformes; family Scolopacidae; genus Calidris; species Calidris pugnax. Next base: position 4,029,565 of record NW_015090800.1, on the reverse strand, counting down.
ATGTCGTTTTTAGATGATTTAGCCAGAAGTTACCTAATGAAAGCATTATGTCAATCTTCCTCTATTATTGTAAAATGAAAAGTTAGAGTTGTTGCTTGACATAATTTTTAAAAAAATTATTATCCAACTTTTTTAAATTCCCAAGAAAGACTTATTTCTTTAGCAGTTTTGTAATGAAATCTGAGACAGATGTTTTCATAATATTTCTATCCTGTATCTTTGCTCCCATCTCACATTCAAAATATATGTAAAAAAAGCACGAAATATGGTGAAAATAGAAATTGATAATACCTTCACGATATTTAAATTGTTCAGGAAACATTAAGATGGTATGCATAGCTGGTCTCAGGAGTAGTTATCTCAAATGATATGAAACTTCTTTTTAAAACAATATGCAAATCTGTAAATGAAGTATCATATAATAATTTTAATGTAGAATGAGTAGAATTACTGTTCCCAGATTTATCTTTCTTTATTCATTCAAATTCATCATCTTATTCATTCTGTGGCGGGTTCAGTGGGCATCAGAAAAAGAATAAAAGGATGAAATAGCTGTTTGCAAATTTAATCACAAATTGAGTGTTAAAGTTTAGTCTTAAATTTAAAATAGAAAAAGAAATCTTTTTCCCCCCTTTTTACATTTTTTTTTCACCAGAAATACTTTTCCTTAACTAGATTTCCCTGCTCACTTCACAAACTTATCCTCTAACCAAGGGTGAGGCGCTTTTAAAGCAGTTTATTAAACATTTCTTGACAAGTTATTGCCTGTGGCTCCAGCGATTATAATTGGTGTGTGTGTTCTTTCAGTTGATCATCTTGTGCTTCACAGCATTTTAGTTTAAACAGCCATGAAATCTGATTATCAAGAAGGTGGCCTGAGCTAGCACATTTTACTTTTCAGTTGGCGAAAACTAAAAACGAGCCCAACACCAGTCGTTGTGGCTCAGTTGGCAAAGGGAGGAGGTGGATGGAGCTTGTCAGTCGCCTACTGCGTCTCCATATGCTCTTGGTACACACCTCTTGAAGATACAGCCCTGGGTAGATGGATCAGCTGCATTTGGGGGTTTATAGTTTGATACCATAAAAAAGACATTGAGGTGCTGGAGCGGGTCCAGAGAAGGGCAACAAAGATGGTGAGGGGTCTGGAGAACAAGTCTTATGAGGAGAGGCTGAGGGAGCTGGGGGTGTTCAGCCTGGAGAAGAGGAGGCTGAGGGGAGACCTCATTGCTCTCTCCAACTCCCTGAAAGGAGGGTGTAGAGAGGTGGGGGTTGGTCTCTTCTCCAAAGTCACAGGCGACAGGACAAGAGGAAGTGGCCTCAAGTTGTGCCAGGGTAGGTTCAGGTTGGATATTAGGAAAAATTTTTTCACTGAAAGGGTTATCAGACATTGGAATGGGCTGCCCAGGGAGGTGGTTGAGGCACCATCCCTGGAGGTGTTCAAAAGACAGGTTGATGTAGTGCTGGGAGGTATGGTTTAGTGATGGTGATGCTTCTTGTTTGTTGTGTGGGTGTCTATTTTTGTCAGTGAGGTTGACGGTTGGACAAGATGATCTTTAAGGTCCCTTCCAACCTAGAAGATTCTGTGATTCTGTGATTATGATTTCAGCCTTCCTTGCTGCTACGTTTCTGCAGCCCCCGTGGCTACTGGATTTTGGTTCTTGTCAGCTTGTCATTGAGAATATCATCCAGAAGATGTCTTTGCTTACCTGAAACGTTGGTTGCCGCAAAACTTACAGTCCACAAGCAAAGCAGAATGGAAATTTTGTAGAATAAGACAGCATCTGTCTGTGTTGTTTTCGTGGTGGCTTGGTGCGTCAGGAATGCCCAGCAGTTCCTTTAATAATACTTGTTTTGGGGAGATGGAATACATTTGTGTTGGTTTCATTTCCTTTTTAAATTCCTTGATCATCTTAATCAGAATCGTATTTTATAACAGAATAGATGTAGAAATCTTTCCTCCAGCCTCAGCCTAGCTTCATTTTCACTCTGAAGAAGAAGCTGTTAGAAAAATAATTTTAAAAAGTAGCTATAAATAGACATAGTGTTAGGTCTAATTAGCAGGTATACAGCAGCAAAATCAGGCTGTGCTAGTCTCAAATGTGTGAAAATCTGAACGGTATATATTTAAATTGACTCTATTGGGAGAACTTAAGCTTACTCCCTTTTAAGAGTAAATAATAAGAAAACCTACAACTAGCTGAGCTAGCCAAACAGAATAATAAATCACTCCCTGTTAGGTGCTCACGGCCGTAACATATTCTATAGTTTCTTGGGTGGAGCAGAAATTGAAGATGCACAGCAGCTGTGCTGTGGCAGATGTCAAAGGATTAAAAATGTGGAAATACCTTCCCACAGACAGAAATCTGTGTGATCAAGGCTTGTGGTTTGATCCAGACCAGTAGAAACAAAACAACTGAAGCTGGTAGATGAAACGTGTTCTCCTTTACGTGTAAGCTGTGTCTGTTTTGCTCAGCAGTGGCACCTCGCACAGCAAGATGCTCCTCTTGCTCTCAGTAGCCTACGATCCAGTATATAAAATCTCACTTTGAATTTCTGAGCCTTGGCTGTTGTAGGTGTGTGTTGTCATACATACGTGTGTATAAAAGCCCCACCAGTTTAATATGTTGGTTGTGGTGCACTCAGAGCCACGCTGATCACTTAAAGGCCTGGTGTCTCTGTGGCACCCAGCAGACTCAAAGTAGTCTTTGCAAATATTCCCTCGTGTTACATGTATGAGAAAAGGAGGTGTCTTCACCTTATATTTGAAATAAGGCTCTCTAAAACAAAACCAAAACCACCTCAAACTTAGGGCAGATTATATTTCTGTAATAAAATTAACGTAAGAAAAAGTTTAAATACTCCACTGTTGAGTTTATATGCTTTTGCTTAAAATTGAGTACTATATGCACACTCCAAAATACACAATCCCACTATTGCGCATCAGGTAAAAGGATAACAAATACTGATATTGAGAGTCAGCTGAACTGGTAAGCAGGTTAGCAGTCATCTTAATTTCACATTTTTACTGATTAATGGGGCCAGAGAATAGTAAAACAAAAATGTAAGAAATAATAATGTAAAGAATTAGATTAATTTTATGTTTAAATAGTTAAAAAGCACACAGAAGTGGCAGTTACTTTGAGTAGCTTCTTAGAAGTGTCTGAACTTCTTTTGTAATTTTTTTTTTTTTGCATACATTTGAATTTGTGGTGATGCACCATGAAATTGCAATAGTATAAATCACAGAAGTTTTTCATTTACACAATTAATCAGAAATCTTCTGACAGTAAAGCCGTTGTGGGTTTTTTTAATGATTCCCTAGAAGTTTTCTCCTGCCAACTATTTTCTGGCCTGCTGTGCTTGATGCTGTGTGTGTTTTTCTTCAGTCAAAATATGAACAGCCCCTGGCATTCCTTCCCAGGAGTACTGATGGAGGGAATTGCAGTTGCTTTGAATTACTAAGGCTATATTTTTACCTTGGTCTAGTTAAATCTCATCACTACTCACATAGCTACTCTTATGTAGGGAAAAGCTGTCATTAACCTTTATGGAAGGGTTTCTTTCATTAATTTAGGGACAGTGTCATGCAGGCCTGTTCCTTTTCCTCCTGGTCTCAAAGGTAGAATGGTCAGTAATGTCAGCAGGAGGGGAAAAACAGGCAGTATCTGTTGGTCTGTGTGGGATTGGATAGTAGAGTATGAATTTGGTCCCTCTCCCCTGAGGCCTGCGGAGGCTTGCTAAATTTGGGAGAAGTGGATGGATTAGATACTTAAGTTGGCAAAGGAAGGAGGCAACACTCATGTTCAGTATGTCAACATTTGAGCTCTCTTCATTTCCTAAGCAGCCTTTTTTTTTTTTTTTTGCTTTTGTTTCTCTTGCCTTCAGCTTAAAGCAAATGTCAAGTATTTTGAGATCTCAATGTTCATGCTGTCGTAGAGTTATGTGGGTGTGCCCAAACCCTCCGAAAGATGCCTCGGCTTGACAGTGTGCTTTTTCTTTCTTTGATCTAAAAAGATCGATGTTTCTTCTGACGCTTGCCTCACCTTGACCTGCTCCTTATGTTTGTGCACTGTAAGCTTGCACCTCTTCTACCTCTGAGTTGAGATTAATTACAAGAAACTCAAAAAACCCCAAGGCTTTCAAAATTAAAGCACCATCTTGTTCCTATTATAGTGACTGCAGTGTTAACTGTGCCTCCCAGGAGAACAGTACTATAACCTGTCTGTCATGGTATTGGACTCTCTCAGTTGTTAATCAGCAGGAACATCTTAAATTTATCAGATTACAGGCATTGCTAAGGTCTGCATCTGTTTTCAGTCATCCATCTCAGTGTTGCCTGGAGCATCTCTCTTACAAGGAAAGGCTGAGGGACTTGGGTCTTTTTAGTCTGGAGAAGAATGAGGGGGGATCTGATCAATGCCTATAAATATCTAAAAGAGTGGGTGTCAAGAGGATGGCAAGAGAGGTGTCAAGAGTCTATTTTGGTGGTGCCCAGTGACAGGATGAAAGGAAATGGGCACAAACTTGAACATAGAAGTTCCACCTAAACATGAGGAGGAACTTCTTTCCTTTGAGGGTGGCAGAGCCCTGGAACAGGCTGCCCAGGGAGGTGGTGGAGTCTCCTCTGGAGACATTCCAAACCCACCTGGACACGTTCCTGTGGGACCTGCTCTGGGTGGACCTGCTCTGGCAGGGGGGTTGGAGGAGATGATCTCCAGAGGTCCCTTCCAACCCCATGTGATTCTGTGACTCTATCGTGATTTAGTACCAGTCTCAAACCCAGCCTACTTTACCTATTCAGCTTCCTTCACCTTTGCATCCTAAAGTGTGATTTTTAGGAATAGTGATGGAGAATATTTACAGAAAAGAAAATTGGGCTGCAGAAGGAGGAGACTGGGAAAGGAAGGAGGCATTTGGAGTTCAGTCTGAGCAGTAGTATTAGCCTGCATCTACCTTGTGCAGCTGGGAAACAACATTCTTATTTGCACAGTGAATAGATAGACAATGCAGTTGTCACAAACTAGGTGCAGTAAAACTTACAAATATTTTTCTCCTGTATTGTAACAGAGCTTTTTCAGATGCTAATGGCTTCAATTCATACCAGTTTCCTGACGCTGCATATAAACTTTGCCCAGAGGGCCGCTTGCGTGCTCTAGGAGAATAAATTTAGAGTTTAAAAGTTCAACTGCATGCTGTTTAGGCAAACAAAAATAAACTTTCAGAAGGAAGTGTCTGGAAGTGTATAGTATGAAGGAGGTGGGTTCACAGAGTCTTGCATCTTCTAGAGTAATTCATGTTGCTGAAAGCTGAGCATTCAGTGAAAGACAAAAGGCTTGGAAGGAGGAACGGGAGTAGGAAATGAAGGAGGGAATTCTGTACCTGTTAAATTTGGCGTAGGAGGGAGAGTTTAACGTGCAGAGGGGGTTGTGTTTGTCACTTTAAACACGTCCCTAATGTTACGCTGCTGGGAGGAGCTGTTTCTCCCTATCCTGTCTGACAGCCAAGTGTGAACTCCCAGAGAGACTGTCTAGTGAAGTGTATCTATTCAAGAATGTGTATGAGTTTGCTGTTTAAATGCAATTTGGAGGCATATCCCTTCAAACTATTTATAATGTTGCATCTTTCCACTTCTGGGTTAGCAAGTACTGCACCTGTTCTGTTTCTTTACCTGAATCTTGTGTTGGAAAAAAATGGGGCTTAAAGAATCCCTGCAGTCCTCTTCTGGGAAACTCTCAAGTTAGACTGTGGTATTTTGATTAAGTGCTTCTTTCTTACTGAATTGTATTATGTTTCTGCCTTGTGTCTTCATAAAAATGAAGCGTATAGTCCTTTGGGCTTGTAGATTCAGACCTTTTCTGTGGACCACATGAATTCTTATGTTTTACCTACACAGTGGTATTGATAATGCTTTCGATATTTATTCACAATCCTTGTTTGTTGAAGGTCTTGGTACCCCTGGTTCTGCTACAACAATTTCTGATGGAGTTAACCAGACGGGGCCAGGAACCGCTGAGCGCGCTTGTGAACTTCGGGGTGACATATCTAGAAGACTATTCTGCAGACTATATCATTCAACAAGGAGGATGGGTAAGAAGACAATGTTTGATTTTCATACTTTGTTCACAGCTTATTTCTAAGTGTGATACTAGTCTTAACAGGAGTGAAAGCTAAGAGGGGTTGCTGAAAGCAAGCAGATGAGAGAAGGAAAACCCCAGAAAAAGCCAAAAAAAAAAAGCAGGAGGTCAGGACCATGTAGTTGGAAAGAGATCTTGGGCAGTCATCTGTTTCATCTCTCTGCCCCGAGGCAGAACTGACTTTTACCCATTCATGTTGACATTAGAGACCTGTGTGATTGGACTCCACAATTTCCCCAGGCAGTCTGTTCCAGTTCCTTGCATGTCTGGCTTGTTGGATTGCCGTTGAAATTGAAGAGGTCCTCAGATGTCTAATAACAACTACTTTTCACACACTGTGCATTAAGATGCTAATTTGTTGCTATATGGTGAGGTTTTGTTTGTGTGTTCTTTCCTGTTAATATACATAGAGAATTGCATTTAGAAGCAAACACCTGTCACAAGAGATACTGTGGCTGAGAGGCTCATCTTTTTAATATTATCTTCATACTCTGGTGACTGCTGGAAATGGTATATGGGTATTTTTCCTCTAAATTTTCAGAGGTTTTTTTTAGCAGATAAGTAATTGGGGAGCACTTCATACAGAAATGTCAGCAGGTACTAATTTATTTTTATACTAAGTGACAAAATAACTAATGCATGTTGGATTTTATAGCTGTATAGGGACATGGATGGAATGAGCAATCAAGATTCCTTTGTGCTGCATTTCCTTGTGGAAATCTTCAATTCGTGGTAACCGATGTTCCTGAGTCATGGCACGCTGAGAAAGTTTCATTTAAAAATACATCACAGAGGCAGCTCACGGCCAATGAGCTGGGTCTTGAAGGTAGAATTGTGCTAAAGGAGGCTGAGCTTTAGATTACTGGGTTTGGGAAGCAGGCCAGATTTGAGTGGAATTAATCTGGGATTAGTGAAATGGCTCCAGCGAGTTGATTTATTCTAAAAAGAAAAGCTCTTCAGGAAAACCCCTGGGTTAAAAAAAAAAAAAAATTCATTCAGACAGCTTCTTGTATATAAAGGCTCTACCTGAGTTGTTGGGTTTTTTTTTAAAAAGTAGTTTGTTCCAGAATTTTTGCACATCTGCACCTTCCTGTATTCTTTCCCTTCCTGGCAATCGTGGATAATGGTTTTCAAAGCCTTTGGGAGGGTTTGTTTGTCTTTAATGGACAGAAACACTAACAGCATGCAGCCAAATGACCTTAGGTCATTTGATAAATGCACTCACATTTCAAAGTATTTTCATCATAGAGAAGGCCCTTACTTGCAGCTCCAAGACAGATGGACGTTAGATCTGTTTTGCTTTGCTGCTTTTTTCTTTTTTTTAAACCTCAGAAAAGCCTGCAGACTGTTCTCTAGCCCCTGTTTGAGGCCTGCTGTAAACATACTTAATACAGCATAAAGCCTCTCAAAACAAGCAGCTTTCCAGCACGGCCTCTACGGGAGGGGGCTGTGCTTTGTGTTTGTGTGACTCTGCATGTATGTACAGATCTGGGTAGTCGGTGTTTGATGGGCTGCGGGCTCGTCTGTATACATCCAGCCAGGCATAAAATCAGACTGACATAAGCGGTACAGCAAACAAGCCAGAGCTATTTTTGAAACAGCAGAAGAGGCGAGGAAAGAGACAAGGTGATGAAAATCCTTTCCAGCCGAATTAATGTGGCTGCACTAACCCTTTGTGAGTTGCTCCGGGGATGGGGACCCGCTGGGCTTGTGGATTTACTTGGAGGAAGGCAATATATGGTTTTAAATGTCTTTATTTTTTTTTTTTCTTTCCTTTCCCTGGTAATGTAAACGTACATTTTCGCTGAGAGCCAAGCTTCTTGATTTCTTCTGAAATTTGTGGGAAGTGGTTGTGGGGATGGCAGTGCTGGGAATGGGGCGAGGGTGGGAGAGTGTGTGTGTGTTTCTGAGAAGGGCTGGGGGAGAGCCATCAGGCAAGTGTGTTGCATTTTAGCCATCAGGCAGGTGTTTTGCATTTCTGGAAGATAAGCATCTGCCACCGGGGCTCTGTGTGCTGGATCAAGTTGTCAGTAATACTTTGCCGGAGCCATAAGGACAGTGTATAAACCTGGCTGTCTCCAGTGAATTGTGTTGCTGTGACAGTTAGAGGTTCAGGTTTTGTTTTACTCCGGAGTGCTGTGAAGATAGGTCTTTCCTACAGCTGCTAAGAGCTTACTTAAAATTGAGAAGATACCAGAAGAGCCTGTCTGTTTTTTCACGGATCAGGAGCAGAGGAGAGCTTCACAGGAGGCAGCTTCTCAGGGGCAGACCTGATTTGTAGCATCTCTGGTGCTGTCTCTTCCCTTGCCACTATATAATTTGGGTGTTTCGGATTGAAACCAACCTTTGCCAGGAGAGAAGTAGCCACTTGAAGGTAAGGGGTCAGCTGAGCCCTTCTTATTGCCCTGCTGTGGATCTGTGGAGTCAGAATTTTATGGAGCTGTGTCATCCAGTGGGACCACTTGCTGCGTCATGCTGTGCAGCCAGGATGCGGCTGGAAGAGCTCCTGAGGGTTCTGGAAGAGCTCCTGAGGGTCTGCAAGACTTCAGGGTGTTTTGTGGGCTCGGGAGGCTTCTCAGTCCAGGAAGGCATCTGATGGAGGGTGGTGGACAGCAATTCACTAGAAACAAGGGAATAAAGGTTGATAAATTGGGTAGCTCTGCAGTAGATTTCAAGAAATCGGGGTGGCTTGTGAGGAATAGGAAATTTGGGATACTAGAGGTAGAGCCTCTGAGATGAGAAGTTGCTTTTTAATTTTTTGTCCCAGTCCTGGTGATGAGATGATGTGTTGAAACAGTGAGTGTTCCCTTCCCATTCTCCCTTCAGGCACTAAAATTGTAATGTAGCTAATTTTTCATGGGGGGTGGGACTGGGATGTACTGATTGGTAGGTGAGAGAATGGCTGGCATGTTTTTATGTTGAAGTGCATACAATATTTTGATACTTCGATTCTGGCCGTTGTGTATGCTGTTCCCCTTGGTCTGTTTTACTAGTTTAAAGTGAAAGTCTTCCAAGTAGGAGTGCCTGCAGTGCACTGGATATTGTGTTTGGATGCAGCTGTCAACATAACCATGAATGAAAAGATGAAATGACTACTCCATCTAGTTTACAATCTCTCAGATTTGCAGGTAGATGCAAGTTGAATTTGGAGGACCGTAGGAAAGCAAAGAAATCTTGCTTCTGAACAGCTTCCCTCTTTCACTAATTCCAGTGACAGGTTTGGCTGCAACTCTTATATTTACCCTGCCTGACTTTTAAGTTTTAGTATGATCTGTCCTTGGAACAAAAAGCATGTTTGACATTCCAAGTTCTCTAAATAGACACATATCAGGACACACATTTCTTCTTCTTCTACCTGTTTTGCACCCAAATGGTCATACTAAGCTCTTGTTCCCTTATCATCTTGAACCACTGCAAACTAATTCCCAGCCTGATTTAGCAGTAGTTTCTTCTCTTTCCCGAAAGCATGTTAGGGCTCAACAAACTGACAGGCAGTGTACATCCTCTCCCCTCCCCTTTCCTCCTCTCCCCACCCTCCTCCTCCTCTCCCCTCCCTTTCCTCCTTGTACCTCCCCTCCCTTTTCGCTCTGACTTCTCCAGGGCTGGATGCTGCTGCATCAGAAGCAATTCTTGGTCTCCTGGAAAAGTGCACAGTAAGGCCAGTCAGTTGGTAAGGATTATTTTTCCTTCCTCTTCCTTTCCCACCCCTCCTCCCAAATAATTTATTTCTTCTCAAGCTCTGCGGATCCTGTTTTCCATGGTTAGATTTCATCTATGTTGAAGTAGTCTGGGAAGAAAAAGTATATGATTACTTGGAAGCTGCTTTTTTTTATTATTCTCAGATTCACACTCTCGTTAACGAGCCCATCTGCTTTTCAGTTGTTTGAAAGAGCTGAAATAAGTGCATGCAATGGGTGTTTATCAGTATGCAGTTAATAACCTTTCTTCTCTCAGTAAGAGCCTGGTGTTTGTTTTTGTGACCAGTAGCTGAAATTGTCTCTGCCTTGCCGGGGTTCTTGTCTCCTGATGTTCAGATCTGGATTGGAATTTAACTAGTTGTTTGCTCATGTTGAAAAAAGTGAAAGTAAATTTGCTTGAAATATACATAGTGTTTACAGTTTCATATCTCAGCCTTAGAAGAGCTGTTCTCGGTTTCTAGTGTTTTGTTTTGGGCTTTTCTGCTGGTTTTGACATTTTCTTTGCTGCTAGTGATTGAATAATTTCCGTACTAGAATCTGTTAACAATCTGGAGAAGAAAAAGAGCAAAGAGACACACTTGCCATCCTGAGGAAGCGAGGCAGTCAGTTTGCGCTACCGGAGATGAAAAATTCCTTCTGCAGCAGTCCAGGTGTCTGCCTTGAGAATGACAATGCAGAAATAGAGAGACGTGCTCCACTGGAGGAGAGATAACTAAGTTTAATATGGTAGAGAAGCAAGAAAGGGCAATCTAATTAGAGAAGTCCTAGAAAAGAGTTTTCCTTTCAAAGTAATTATACTTTACACTTGTATCGTGGACCACAGCAGCGAAACATCCACTTTTATTTGTAGGTAACTTCTTTGGTTACAGTAATAGATTTTTTTCTTTTTTAGGCACTGTGGCTGAATGAAAAGGAACTTAAATGTTCAAGGAGCAACTAGGTCTCCTTTTTTTTTCCCTTCCAACAACTTCAAATCAGTCTGTCTGAAGAATTGGTCTTTAAATAACTGACTTTATTTCAATATAAACTGCTAAGTCTGAAACCACGGAGGGTGTTGCCTTGGTGCTGACTCTCTGCAGGTAGTAGAGGTTACATTGGAGGGCAGGGGAAGGAACAGGATCATTTCTGCAGGCTTTTCTAGCCAAAGCGTTCCTTGAATGGGATGAAAGCCGTGGCTGCAGTATTGCTGTGCTTCGATTTGGTTCATACGACTTTTTTTCCCCTTTTTTTAATTTTTCTTTTTTTTTTCCTTATTAAAAAGCACAGTCCTACTTGCAGAGTCTGCTCTGTTTTTCTTGGCTTCACCTATCTAATTTTTATTTTTTTTTCCCAGAGGGGGGATCTTTTGGGACCCCCCAGCAGCAGACCTGTTCATCGCTCCTTGCCTTTTGTTTTTCAGACACTAAATTTTAAGCACAAATGTGTTTGATGGGGTCCTAGAACTTGTATTGTCACCCTGATGCTGTTGGGGCAAGGAAAAAGAGGACTGAACCTCATTTCTCTCTGTGACAGGTCATGTTACAAGATAAAGTCAGCATTCTTGCCTAAAAAAACTTCCTAGTTGTGTTGAGTGTTCTGAATTTTTTATCAGGGTAAAAATTGCTCTCCTGGAACATTTGCGTTCTGGCAGCATTTCCTCCTGTATTTCATGGTACTCTTTTTTTGGGAGATTTTATGTGGGTCTGTTTCATTGGCGGGGGGAGAATTCAAGGAACACAGATTTTTTTTTTCCCTCAAGGTGGCACTCCTCTCTGACCTGTATATAGAATGTTTGCTTTTACTGGAAAAAATCAAGATCTGGGGTTTACGGGTGGCTTGCTGGGCTGTACAGCTTTTCCAGGGGGCTTTTTTAGCATTTTTGGAGATGAGTTTTGTATGAGTTTGTCTGTCCACATCATTCCTTTCCTGAACAGACTTAACTGCAACTTGCCTGTGTGTACTTTTAAGAACCGAAGCGGAGAGACCGGTCGAGCTTTTGGGAACACTTAAACCAAACCTAAAGCAAACCCTAGAAGAATACACAGGGGGTCCACAGCAATTAGGCATAGTCGTTTTGCATGCATCTGCTCTTCTGAGCTTGCAGGGCAGGGCTTTCAAGATGCAGTAAATGCTGTGTTGGACAGTCATGGCCGCCCCTTTCCGTTCGTTATCTAATACCTTCTCCATTACAGATTCAGTGCGTGCTACTATTCCTGCTAGTTCTTAAGAAAAAGAAAAAAAAAGTTACTTTTATCTTTGAGACACTCAGAGTTTGGATTTTAATACTTATTTCCACCAGAAGCAGCTTTGCATAAATCAGGCTGAAGTTATTATTGTGCTAAATAGGGATGGGTTTTTTCTTATGTGGAGTTACAAGTCCTCGCTGTTTACCGAAAGTAACTACTAGAGCTAGGAAGTCAGCTTGTTTCTCTCCACTTAATAACAGGCCTATTAGAAAACCATGAAAAATAGTATTGTTATCATGAGAGTCAGTTTCCAAGTCTTTATTTGTTTTGGTATGGTTGTTGTCTTTTAAATCCTAGTTGAAACTTGACAGGTGTTTTTAAGTAGTGATTTCCTACTGTGTGTTAGAGGTTGTAGTGTTGTGAATCCACTGCTGGCAGTGATTTTCAGCAAAGTTCAGATTACTGACAGTGGCAGGACTGCAGCTGAATCCAAACTGATAGGGTTTGCTTATTGGAAGACCTTTTGGAGATTTTTTGGGATTATTTTGTTACCAGTTTATATAGAGCTCACCCTGTAATGTAATAGCTGCAACTTATCCTGCGGGCTGCTCTAGCACGTTTGTTAGGAATGCTTTCTGTCACTTGTAGAAGTTCTTCACAATACTTCTACGAGTCAAACCGCATAGATTGAGGACAGTGATGGACTTCTGGAGCTTTTTTTTTTTTTTAAGTCTGCAAATGCCACCTCGACAGCATTAAGCTGATGTTCTCCTCAAGGCTGCCTCATCTGCTGTGCTCATCCTTGGGTTCTAACCAAGAAGGGAACTACCCCGTTCTCCTTCTCATCCTGACTTGTGCCAGCTCTTCCCTCAAGTGGCTGTGGTTTGGGATCAGGAGTGGCAGGGTGCTGCTGTGAGGGACTCACTCCTGTGATTTGGGATCAGGAGTGGCAGGGTGCTGCAGTGAGGGACTCACTCCTGCTTCTCGAGAGATACGTGACGTGGTTCTGCAAGTGTGCTGGATGAGGGAAGGTGCTCCCAAGTTTGCAAGTCTCCCATCCCATAGTTAAAAAAGAGGATCTGATCTGGAGCAGTAGACTCTCCACTTACAGTAAACAAAGCAGATAAACAAAAGCTTACATACATACGTTCCTTATTTACAGTTAAGTCTAAAGTGTAGGGCTTATATAAGGCATCAGGTTATTAAAAATCCTTCCACATGTTCCATCCTGTCCTGAATTAATCTGTCTATGGGAGCTTTGCTTCTGGGTCAGGTCTGTAGACAAATCAAGAGAATTGTCCTAAATGTCATTCAGTTTTTATTGCAGCTGCTTAAAAACTAAAAAAAAAAGAAAGAAAAAAACACAAAACAAACCACCCAAGAACAAAAACGTGCAAACCTCAACTGAATCAGCACAAAATCCTAGCTTTATCCTCTTGACATTCTGAATTAACTCTTAATTCAGCTCAAAAAATATTAGTCACATATCCTAAAAAATGCCTATTACTGTTTGGCTTTTCAATTAAAACTTCATACGCTTTTAATGAAAAAGTAGTGAAATTACCCAGTGACATGTAGCATGCTAACTTTCCCCTGGGTTTCTCAACCTCAGGTGATCTCTCTCTTCAAGCTTGGGGAGTTGTGTCCCTGAGGCACTGACATGGAAGTTAAATTGCCTGTAAAGACAGAAAGGAATCAGCCAGGCTTTATAAAGCTCTGATTTATAGGGAGCCAGTGACTGATAACTCTTTTGAGGTCAATCCAGTCCATACAGCATGAGAAAAGGAACAATAAAGTGCTTGAGCCTCTTTGGCCTTCCTTTCTGCTGAAGGCAGGATGTAGTGTTGGTACACGTATTAATGAAATATTTGAAATTTGGGGATTGCCTGTGATTCCCCTGTTACCTTTCCTTCACTTCCACACATGACCATCAGCATCTGCCCAGATCTTACCTGTGTTTTGTGAGGTGTTGTCTCCACTCAGGGAGCTCACTCAGTAAAGCACATGGCCTTTACAAAACGCCCTGATATGTGGGAATAACTGGAATAACTAATCCTTGTATGCCTATGTTTGTTTACCTGCTGAGGATCTACTGAGGTGAGGTATTTTGCTGGGCTGGGCAGCTACTGGTCCGTGTGGTAGCTGTGGTGGTGCTTTGCCTAAATTAATTGTTTGTTTTTATCACGGTCAAATCACCTGCGGGTTTGCCCCCAAAGAACAACTTTGGTTTTACTTATGAGAGCAAAGGGAGGAGTTAGGGCAGTGGATCAGGAATAGAGCAGAAGCAGAGGAATATGTATTGAGGAGTATCAGGATGGCTTCAATGTCACCGCAGTCGTCATTGACTATGGGGTGGCTCCCTCCTCCCTGCCGGGGGCTGCTGAGTCACTGCCCAGTTGAGGCCATCTGAACACCTTCCTAGTTGGTGCTTTTTTTTTAGTTTATCCATGAAAAGAAGTTTGCTACAGTCACCAGAGCTCACAAGCATAGTGTGGGTTTGGAATGGGTTTTTTATTTTTTTATATGCTTCACATTGAACCATCTGCAGCAGCATGGGTGCACTTCCAGCGGGATGGTAAGAGAATAGCTGGTACCAGTTGTGTGTGTGTGTCCCTGTTCTTTTTGCTGGCGTGAGGTTACAGACATAGACTGGTGTGTTGGGATGTGCTGCGCTGTGGGAGGGAAATAAATCAGTGCTGATAGAGCTGAGCGGAGAGGAGGGTCGTACAGAAATTCAGGAGATCACAGGTTTTACCCCTAGTTATTTCGTTATTTAATTGCTGTTGTGCTCAGTCTGGATCGCCTGCGGAAATGAAAAAATAAATTGCTGTGATCACAGGTGCCTGTTAGTAGCTTGCTTTTTAATTTGTATTTCCTGCTGTAGCAAGACTTCGTGGAGAACCTTAGGTGTGTGATTGCTTTTAACCTTCCCCTGAGGAGTCCTGTATACTGTTTTTCTTTAGATTTTCTGAATTTGTTACTGAGCCAGATGATGCTTCCCCATATCCAAGCAATTTAAAGGCATTTATAAAGAAAAGTTCTTTTTGAAGTGCTCTGTGAGATCTATTTATCCGTTCACAGATATCTTCCAAAACTCCACGGGCTGAGAAGATGAAATTTAGATCCCACCCCTCCCAAAATACACTGTGCAATCTTGACCTTCCCAGTGCTGTCCTGGACTACAGCCCCCACCGTTGTGCAGAAGTCCCTAGGAATGGGTCCATTGAGTTTTGCAAAATGGCAAGGTGTTTTGGGGGAGTGGAGAGAGAAACCCCACTCCCATCCTCAACTCACTTGACCCCCTTTTCACAAAGTTTATTGATAAGGGAATAGTTTCCAGCATGAAAGATCGAGGTGTTACTGCCCGTAAGCTGCGTGGATCTCCCAAATCCCAGTTCGGTGCTTTCGCCAGGGATCTGCTCCTGCTTCATTTCCTCTCGCTGCAGCTGCTGCCAGTGACCCACAGGGTTTGTGCTCTCTCTCTTGTGCCCACAACTCGCTTTTTGGTTTGGTTTTTGTGTGTGTGGAGGCCCTTCCCTCTGCCAGGGAAAGGAGGAATTGCAGGGTGCCTGGTCCATGTCAGTGGAGAGTCTGTGGGCTCCCCGGGGAGAAAAGCGCGTTGCTGCTGGCCCAGAGCTGTGAGCTCCACGGATGCACCTACTGAAAGGTAGAAACCATTGACCTGTAGGCCCTGAACTCCTTGTGTATTAAGAACTAAGTGGTAATTTGGAGTTGCCAAAGCTGAAATGCATTTTCCTTCGGCTCTCAACACAAGGCACTGGCATCAATTTGGCTCCTTGGGCACCAGTGCGAGCTGGTGCAGCTGCTGGCCACCTGCAGCCACACTCGAGCCTCTCTGGGGGCCAGACTGGGCACTGAGCAGCATTAAAAACAACTCAGCAAAATGAAGAACACGTTTGTTTTTAACTTGGAGCAGTTCCTAACAGACGACTACATGAATCTGTAAAAAGTTGTCAAACAACCGAGGAGGTGTCTTGGGGTGGGAAGCTATGGATAGGAGACTGGAGCAGAACCAACCCCCAGACTCACAGGTGTTGGAAAGGGTTTGAAAAGATGGGGACAACTGCTTGGGCTGCTGTAGGGGAGCTATTGTGTGCAGAAGGGAGCAGGAAGAAAGAGAATGAATGGATTTTAATTTTTTTTCCCTGTGTCTGAACAGGGAAACTTGGTAATCGAGTGAGGAATTTTCAGGGAAGGGGCTCCCAGCACTGCAGCACTCCATAAAACGTCCAAATCATTTTTGTTAGGAGCAAGGGAGTAACTGAATCTTTGTTAATGGTTTCACAGCCTTCTGTTATGTGGCGTAGCAAACTTTGGGGTTCCTCTCTGCAAATCTCTTGCTTTTATGTTGTTGGTACCACACCCATCTTAGGTTCTTCATCTGCACTTAGGTTTTTTTTCCCCTCTTGTAATTTTCCCCTTGAAGCAAATCTCTTCTGTGTTTGATGCTCAGCAGTCAATGCAGGAAGGAACCAGTCAGTATCTTACGCTTGCAATTTCTCTAACTGAAGCCCACTGCAGACATCAAATTTTTTGGATGTCTACAGACCTTCCCTAGCTAAATAAAAACAAACCAACCCCGTCAGCATCTTTGGATGTCTGTGCTCGGCTGTTTGTTTTCACTGAAGTTGTGTAGCCAACGTTATGAAGACAGTCTTGGAAAGTGAACGCATTTAAGAATAGCTAAAATTGTTTGTAGTAAAACACTAAAATTACTGTAGATTCCAGCTTGGTGATACAAAGTAGAAATACAGGCTTCAGATGGCAAATTAAGGGTGAGGGGTCTGGAGCACGTCTTATGAGGAGAGGCTGAGGGAGCTGGGGGTGTTCAGCCTGGAGAAGAGGAGGCTGAGGGGAGACCTTACTGCTCTCTACAACTCCCTGAAAGGAGGGTGTAGAGAGGTGGGGGTCGGTCTCTTCTCTCAAGTCACAGGTGACGGGACAAGAAGAAATGGCCTCAAGTTGCGCCAGGGGAGGTTCAGGCTGGATATTAGGAAAAAATTTTTCACCGAAAGGGTTCTCAGCCATTGGAATGGGCTGCCCAGGGAGGTGGTTGAGGCACCATTCCCGGAGGTGTTCAAAAGACGGGTTGATGAAGTGCTGGGAGGTATGGTTTAGTGATGGTGATGCTTCTTGTTTGTTGTGCGGGTGTCTATTTTTGTCAGTTAGGTTGACGGTTGGACAAGATGATCTTTGAGGTCCCTTCCAACCTAGAAGATTCTGTGATTCTGTAATAGAAGAGAAACGCAGTTAGATGACAATGGACAGGCAGTAGAGAGCACTTGCATAAAGGGGAGAAGTGAGCGGTGTTCAGCTGGGCTCACATGTGTACCTTTGCTTGCTTTGTTTTGTTTCAGTTGGGTTTTCAGACCTTGGCATCTCGTTCTCTGGTTAATCACGCCCACGTGGTGTGGTTTGGTTTGGTGAGGTACCCAGCGACGCAGTAACAGCGGGGAAAGGAGGAGCTCCCAGCAAAGCTCCTCTAAGTGGTTCCATTCTCTGGAAATGCCAGCTGGACCGGCTGGGTTTTGTAATCTCTTCTAAAATGTAGGTCAGACAACTGCTGCTCCTGCCGAGGCCGGCTCATCTTTCCCCCAGCCCCACCAAGTTTCCAGGTGTCCTGTTCCTTCCCGTGCAGGGGGGGTGACGCCGCCGCCATCGCTCACGTCTCGTGTCCTCCTTTTCCTTCGCAGGGGACGGTCTTCGCTTTGGAATCGGAAGAGGAAGAGTACCCCGGGCTCATCGCAGAGGACAGTAATGACATCTACATCCTGACCAGCGACAACTCGGGACAGGTGAGCCCCCCGGAGTCCCCCACCGTGACCACCTCGTGGCAGTCGGAGAGCCTGCCCGTCTCCCTCTCGGCCAGTCAGAGCTGGCACACGGAGAGCCTGCCCGTCTCCCTGGGACCCGAGTCCTGGCAGCAAGTGGCCATGGATCCTGAAGAAGTCAAAAGCCTGGACAGCAACGGAGGGGGTGAAGAAAGGAGTGAGAACAACTCTTCCAACTCTGATATCGTTCACGTGGAGAAGGAGGAGATACCGGAGGGGATCGAGGAAGCGGTGGTGTCCGCCGTCGCTGCAGAGACCGTGCAGGCAGCCTTTCCAGAGCCCCCTGCTTCTTTACAGGAAGCCAAACCTCCAGCTGAAATTGCTGCTGCTGCTGAAAAAGCACATCCCTCCCCGCTTCTGCGTACGAAACAGGAGGAAAAGGGAAAAGCGGCCGAAGAGCTCGTTGAACCTGAAATCCCCGTATTAAGTAAACCTGCCCCAAAGTTAGCCCCGTCAGAAGAAAAAGCTGCACCGCAACCTGAGAAAATACTGCTTCCGGGGGAACAAAAAGTGGGGAAAGAGGGTCGTTTGGAAGAAATAGAAGAGAAATCCTCGGCTGCAGAGGAGAAGCCTATCTTATTGCCGGAAGGGAAATCTATATTGCTGTACGGCGGGGCTGCTGCGGTGGCTATATTAGCTGTGGCAGTCGGAGTCGCGCTGGCACTTAGGAAAAAATAATGGAGCTCTCTTGAGGAGGAAGAGGAGGAGGAGGAGGGGGGAGAGAGAAGAGAGCACGATCCGATTTTTGTAGTTGTGTTACCTAAAGGTTGAGCTGCCTGCTGTTTAATTGGACATTGGAGTAACTTAGTGGTGACGGGGTGAGGTCGTTCAATAAGCCTCCAGCTATGGACAATCATGTTTTTAGTAGAATTGGGGCGGGGGACTGGTTTTTCGTGATTAAAGTACAGGGGTATTTTTAAAAAAAACAACAAACAAACAAACAAAAAAAAATTATTCTGCAAATTTAAGAACTTAAGTGCAGGTGCTGAAGAAAGGGGTGCTCGTACTCTAGGAACTGGAACAGAGGATCCCCAGGGGAAGGGGAGAGCCAGCTGCTGCCAACCCCTGGAGTTGTTGGCTTCTCGGACTGACCGCTGCTGCAGCTGTGCTGTCTGTGTCTCCCCCCATGGCGTCCCCCTCCCCGGAGCCCTCCCTCAGAACCATTAGCCAACCTGAGTCCTGTAGCCAGAGGCTGCTCTCCTTTTTGTCTCGGCTTCCTCTCAGGTACAGCACTGCTCCTCCTAACCTCGCAGGTTCCTCCTAAGCCCCAGTGGGAGAAGTGCTTATTCTTACCTCTGGTTTTGCCCCCCCCTTAACATTGACTGGAGCCCCATCCTGTAAAGATGCTGC
>NW_015090800.1:3897450-4010356 GCF_001431845.1 Calidris pugnax | reverse complement strand
GGGGGGGGGACACGGGGAGAGGTGTAGGAGGGTGGGAGAGACAAGTGCTATTTGCTGGTTGGAGAATCCATTTGCTGGGCTCCTGCTGGGCCCACTTCACTGCCACCCTTTGGTTAGCAGAGGTGCAGAGCTCCTGCTGGACAGGGCACCATCCTGCTCGGTCCTTCCATAGCAGGGCTCCAGCTGAGAGAAGGAAGGGAGGCTGATGCCTCCTGTGCAGTTCAAAGGTGTAAGGCCACGCTGCCCTGTGTTTTTCCCAGGGGGAGCATATTTAGTCCTAACGTGGTCTGGGCTGTGACAGAATCCCAGATGACATAAAGCAATGGATTCTAGTAACTGGGCAAACCAGCATCAAACATCTCCTCTCTCTCTCTGCCTGTTCCTGGCCTGACCCCAATTCAGAGCGAATTCTTTTGCGACCCTCAATCTGTAATAAGCTGAATTTACCCGGTTCCCAACCCGGGAGAAAGTTACTTTGGCAAAAACAACAACAACAAAAAAAAAGGCAAATCCCTCTTCCTGCAGTCACAGCACTTCAAATGTGTGTGTGAAGAGAAACCTTGTAAGTATTGCCATACGCGCTCGTCGCTGTTGGATTGATCCAACCACCCGTGTTCCTCTGTCTGTCTGTCTGTCTGTCTGTCCTCGTCCCTACGGCAGCTCGCTGGGCAAGGCCCTGGGTTTTCCAGGCAAAAACCACTGAGGCATCTCCGAGGGTCCGTGGTGGCAGCGTGGCTTAGACCAGGAGGAGGCAGGTGAGAGGGAACTCGGGATAATGGAAAAACCAGGATGTGAGCTCACGGGAAGCTTACTCTTCATGAAGCACAAAGACAAGGTACTTTATTTCTAAATAAACCTTATCTAGAGTATGTCTCCTAACGAGCCTGTTTCTTAAGTGATCTGAGAATGAAGAGATTTTTAGCATATTCTCTATTTTAGGATATTCTTGCTACGTATCCCAGGGTGCTGGGAGGTCGGTAAGAACCTGGCAGATTCTGAGGAATTGGGTTTTTTTTTTTTTTTGTTGAAGCTTTTTTTTGAGCGTGGATTTTCTAGAAAACTTCTCGGATTTTGAACTGTTTGTGTGAAGTTGACTATTGAGAGGAGGGGTTGTCACGCGTGTGGTGCTGCTGTGGACAACCATGGGAGGGCTGGACTTCACTGTTGATCATTGATTGCTCTTTTGCCAGCTACGAAAGGCAGCAGCTTGGCCTTAAGAGAAAAAAAGAAACCCTTTATCATGTTGCAAAATGGAATTGACTTTTTTTTGGGGGCCATTTCCTGGTGGTACTGTCATTGCTGTGCTGTGTGTTCAGAACTGGTCGCTGTGGGACCTCCTCACACCATGGACTCTCTGGTGTCTGTCTTCCCACCACTGCAGGGCCCTCTCCTGGCCCCCTGGTGTGGAGAGGTGTCTTTATGCTCTTTTTGTCACCAATGTTTACAGTTTAGCTTCACATCATCTGTCCCGACAGTGACATAGTCTGTGGTGGGACCTGGTCCTACGTGGCCAGGGCTGCTTTGCTGCCTAGGAAGTCAGGTGGGCCTGTCCCTCTCCTGCTGCCTTGGTGATGGCTTGGGTGTCTTCAGCAGGCACGTTCTCCGTGGAAGAAGGGCTGTTCTTAACCCAACTTACATCCTCCCCTGACTACATTTGGGATGTCCCCCAACTGTAGCCGGGCAGCAGGGTTACACTAAAGTACCCACACGCGCTCTGAAGCAGAGATTGATGTTTTTTTCTACACTCTGGCTAATTTGTGGACAAAGTGGGGCAGGAGGAGGAAGGTCGGGTGTTCTTTCAGCTCTTCTCTACGTGGTGGTTTCAGGAGTAGTGTGGGTGATGGGTACAGGACAGAAAGAAATCCACACTGGTTCAGGGGATTAAATAAACATCTTGTTCCACACACAGCAGTGAGGTGGCGGCAGCAGAGTAAGGAAACCAAATTACTTTGTTGTGTGAAGCACTTTCGTGGTTGGGTGAAAGCCTTGGGTATCTGCTGTGTTGCTACACTTGATGGAGCATCACCTGCACCGTGTGTTTTGGTTGTTTGATCCCTTTATATTATTCTTAAGGGTCTTATAGGTTTGACAAGATGGTTTGTACCATCTTCTCCCCCACCCTGCTGACCGTGCATTTAGAAAATTTATCATATGTGTCTCCTCTGGGAACACTCCCCGTTGGCTGAAAGGGTTGGCTGTGGATTTGCATTTGACTGAATTTAGGAGTCCAGTGGTCAGAGCTGGGACAGGCCCTGTGGAAGTCACCAAAGTGAGCTCAGGTGACAGCGTTCTTCCAGGCTGGAGTGCCAGGCTGCTTGCTGTTAGGGGTGTGAATTAGAAAATGGAAGGGTTTTCCCCCCTCTTCCCCCCACCCTGGTCTTCAAGTATATTAAAGTAATCTGAAACTGCAGGGTCTAATTACCCTGAACTGTGTGATGCGACCTCTTTGTGGTGGCTCTCTTGCAGCTGGCAGAGGAAAGGCAGTAGCTCTATACTTACAAAAGGGCATATAGAATTTCTCTTACTTGTGTTGCTTATCCCCTTCCCAAAAGTGCCTCGATATCTGTCCTCGAGTGGCCTGTACCTTAATAAAATAATCATCTACTTTAGACCCAATCTTTCTTCACTTTATCCTCACCCGCGGCACACCCTGAAGCTGAGATAGATACTAAAACAGCAGAGGAGGGGGATTTACAAAAATGTGAAATGCATAAGGAACTGCAATGGGTGGCAGGTTAAATAAGGAGCTGGCGAGGAAAAGGCTTTTGAGATAAGGTGCAATTTAAATTTCACTTGTGCTTAACTCTAAGCTACGCTGATTTGGGCATCATGGCTGGGAGCTGGGCAAGATTCTTCTTCAGGCAGCATTCCTGGGACAGCAGGTGGGGAGCAGAGACCGAAACTCAGAATCTTTCTTGCATAAAAAGCCCAAAGCACCGACGGAGCCGTGTCACTCCTGTTGTGAGAGCCTGGTGGGCTCCTGCAGAAGATCCAGCCTGTGGGGCTGCAGTTGGGCAAAAATCCAACTTATTATTAGGCACACACAGAGAAGCAGCTCAAAAAGCTTTTGGTTCTCCTCAGGCTAGGTGGATGCTGAGTAGGGGGTTCGCAGGGTGGTAATTTGGTTGCTGAAGACTGAGAATAGCTTAGCTCTAAAGTACTAGGTCTAGAAAGCAGCTCTTCTGCAGCCTTCTGTCCATTCAGATGTGAATCATTAAAGCAGCTGCCTGCTCCAGGCACTCACCAGTCTGACCAGAAGCTCCTCGTGTAGTGCCAGACGATGCACTGGAAGCACGTGCTCCCTTTAGTACTGCACCTGGTTTTGGATACCAGTTTAACTTGTGGCTGGAGGTGAAGTGCCTGTTGCTGTGGTGGTTGCAGTTGGTTGTTTCTTTCCTAATCTGCCCTTCTAGAGAGCAAATCACTAGTACAACAATCCATCCTTGCTGTTTGCCAGGGCTTGATTAGTTGTTTTTTTTCTTCATCCTGGCCGGGGGCTGTGCTCAGGCACCTGCAGCTCAACAGCCACTTGGGAGCCGCAGTGCTGAGCGCTCGTGCACAAGGCCAGTCCTGTTGCCAGAATCCTGTTTCCTTCCTTTTCTTGTAGCTGATCACAGGCTAACACTTCGCATTTTTAAATTAATCAAGGCTTTCTAATAGTCATAAAAATGAAACATTTCATTGGTACTAAAAAAGCAAGGTTCTGAAGTTTGGTCTTTTTCTGTTTTAGTGATTGTAGTAGACCAGTCTGAGGTACCTGGCAGTACTAGCAAAGCCCTTGTAAGGTAGATTTTGCTATTCTGGCAAAAAAAAAATAATTTGAGACTCTAATTACTAGATTCTTTTGCTGTGAAATGGTGGCAGGGAGGGTGGAAGGTTGACCCCAGCTGCCATGCTCAGGTAGAGCTTCAGCAGAATGTCTCACTCCAGGCATGAGTGGTTCTGAAGGCCAACTCACCCACAGGTGTCTGCTTCTACAGGAGACCATACTGGAGTAGCTGCTACTCCTATTGTATGTGTGTTACACAACAGGAGAAGGTGTTTCCTGGTGAACCACAGACCTGTACCTACTGAAGGCAGAAGCTATGCAGGACTCTTTAATTTGGCTTGGTCTGCCCAATTCCAGCACTAGGAAGGCTACAACAGCACTGCTTTGACTCCACGTACGTATCTGTGCTTCTAAGTGCAAGCTGTGTATTGCCATAAAGAAAAAACATATATGGGGGGATGTTTTAAGATTTAAGCCCCCACTACTTGACACGTAGAGTCAGCTCTCAGGCCCGTAGGGAGCAGGGACTGCAGGGCCAGCTCTAGGCAATGGTACTCAGTTTGTGAGCTCTCCTGACTGGCATATTTGGCCAGGGAATGAGAACCCCACCAGCTTGGAAGGGGTCACCAGTGTTACCAGTACAGCCCAGGGAACCCCACACATCTCTCAGATCCACCTCCTTAAGTTAAATAACTTTTTTTTTTTCTTTTTTTCCTCCTACTTAGAGCTGACCCTCTCTCTCGGTCTCTTAGGTAGGCTGACTTGCTTCCTCCGAGCTAGAGGTCTATGGTTACGCTGTAGAAGTGGGGGAGCTACAGTTGGCTTCCAGTGGAAGCTGCTTTTGATGTCCCTGCAGTATCTGCAGGGGAAGGAAGGGAGGAACACTATTGATTGGGACAGAACAAGCCGCAGAGGATGCATCTTACTGCTATACCTTTAGGTGGGGGGGGGCCTCTCCCCATTTTTAACTTGCATTATAAGCTTTTATTCAAGTGTAAAGCTGAAACCCACTCAGACCAAAAGAATGCCACTTGATTTGTTAACTAGCAAAGACTAATGGGACTGATTGAATCGTGTTCGGGGATATCTTCTACTAGGCTTCTGCTGGGTGTGAGCAGACAGTGGGATTTGCAGGGATTTCAGATTCTGTTCTCAGGGGGCCTGCCTGGGGGAAGAGCCCCTGACTGGTCCTCGAGTCGCCCATTATCTAAGGAACTGGTCATATTGTTCCTTTTAATATGCAAGTGCAGCCCTCTTGGGGAAAACTGTCTAAAGCTTCTTGTGCCATTTGGTTAATAAAAGTGTTTCCACCTTAAAAAAGAAAGTTCTTCCCAGCTTCATTGTTCTGTATTCAGTTAAAGGGAAGGGGTATGTACATTTTCTCCCTCTGCTAATGGGACACTGCTGTAAGACCATGCCCCCAAGGTTGCACTTTAATAAAAGGTACAGTTTTCAAAACCAATGTGTAGACTACTTCTGTGATTTCCCCCCATCCCTAGGAAAAAAAAAAAAAATGAAGACTTTATTTTACTTACCCAAGATTTGCTTATGCAAGGCAGAAGGCCAGCACCAGAGTGTCTCCATTGCTGCCAGCTGTGTTGTAAGTAGTAGGAAATTAAAGGATACCAGGAGAACTTAAAAAAACCAAACCAACCGAAACCAATACCAAAAGAAAAAGAAAAAAGATCCAGGTGGAAACTGAAATTCTTAAGACGCATATTGCCATGAGAACTGACAATTTTATTAAGTATTTTAAAAAAATCTCATGAAATATTTACATACTTTCAAAACTTCTGAGGCAGCTGGATCACAGGTGAAGTCTTTGCTGCCTTGTGGGATTACAGGTGTGCATCAAACAACCTGAGTCTGGGTTTGTTGAACCTGAGATGTGTCTGCAGTACACTCCTAAGAGATGCCTGGTATTCTTCCTCATCCAAGGCTGATACCTTCTTTCTCTGTACAGCAAGATACTCTAAAGCTAAACACTTTTCCTCAAGCATATCCAGGTTGTGTTCCCTGAAAGAATTTGCCCTGTACCTACCCCGTGCCTTTTCTTTACAATTTCTCATCTGGTTTTACTTCTCAAGCACGGGCTGATGGCAACTGGTACTGAAGCATCTTTGCTTTAGCCTTCCCTGGCCAAACAGCACCTCTATCTCCTTTAGGGTTATTCCCCCTTGCTGCCAGCTCCCCTCTAAAATAAACCTGATTTTTTGGCCCTCCCCTTGGTAATCTGTGCTGTGGACCCATTCTGCCTTCCTGGGAACAGTTAGCACTCAGCATGGCTCAGCTGCAGCACCAGGAGCAGGGCTGGGAAGAAGATAACTAAAGCAAAATGCTACGGCTGATGATTAGAAAGAAACAAAAAAAATAGAGGAGGCAGGTTCTCTGCCCACCATATTTCCCCTGGAGGCACAAGCCAGGGTCTGAACAAAGTCTGCTACTGCTAAGAAAAAGAGAAGACTATTGAGAGAGGGTAAGCACTAGTTCTTACAGGTGCTGGCAGAGCTGGCACATAGCTTACACTACCATCATTGCTGTGCTAGTCTACAAAAGCCTATCTACGGAGCTCTGCCGTTCCCTGTCACAGCTGTATCTCAGAAGTTAAGAACAGGAAGAGTGATTCGCGTACATGAAGTAAAAAAAAGTCTTGGGGAATCCACACTCTGCAGGCAGAGGGCTGGAGAGCTGGCTCACTCATGCAGCTAGGGGAGAGAGAGAAACAGAACCAGCATTAACAGCAGCAGAGCTGGCCCCCCTGCCCCAGCAACAAGCCCTGTGGCTGCCCCCACCACCCGCCTGAGGAGCCTGGCACCTCTTGGGGAGGGCGAGCAGCAGCCCCCCGGTGCCAGGAACCCTGCTGCAACTCTGCTGCCTGTCGTGCTGCCCCTTTGCCATCACCCCTCAGCCCCCCCTCCTTTCTGTGCTAATCACAGCATCGTCCAGGTTGGAAGGGACCTTAAAGATCATCTAGTCCAACCATCAACCTAACTCTGACCAAAAAATAAGTAAGAAATAAGCAATAAAAAAATAAGTAAATCACTAAACCATATTGCTGAGGACCATGTTAACCCATCTTTTGAATCCAGAGATGGTGCCTCAACCACTTCCCTGGGCAGCCTGTTCCAATGCTGGATAACCCTTTTGGTGAAGAAATGTTTCCTAATATCCAATCTAAACCTCCCCTGGCACAACTTGAGGCCATTTCCCCTTGTCCTATCTCCTGTGATTGGGAGATAAGACCAACTAGGGCTGGGGTGGGTGGACAACAGAGCTGCCATTTCCCATTGGCCCACTTCTCGTCGTTCCTCCATTTCTCAAGGGCAGTTCCTTTCCCCTTCCAGTTCTGCCAAGCTGTGGGAAGGCCAGGAAAACAAGAGCAGAGACCTCAGGCCCAAGACATTTGGGAAATACAGCCATCAGAGCTCAGGTCAGGCTTTCCTTTCCCGAGGGCATGATTAACCCAAGTCTTAACCCAAGTCAGACCCCAGGGAGGAGAGGAGCAATTACATCTCTGCCCCACAGGCTAAATGCACTCTGTTTTCTGGCTGCTGTGAGAGCGGGTGAGCAGAAGCTGTGACACACACTCCCTCAAGCCTCCCTCTCTCAGCACATCAACCTTCAGAACTCAGCAGGAACTAGCATTCCCTTCTGGCCAACCCTCCAGAGAGAACCTGGGCTGGCTAAGGGGCTGGCTGGGACTCTCACAGAGCTGCCTGACAGCACTCACCATTCTGACAATGTAGTTGTGGAGCTGCTGGTTGATGTAGTTGACGGTGGTCCTGAAGACACGCTGTAGAAGGGAGGGCATTGTATTGGCAATTTTTTTAGTTAAGACCATTGCTAGCACCAACATGGCCTTCTCCCGTTCCATGTCTGAGGGGATGGCCCGTACAAGCCCTTCCACTGCCTCCGACATGCGCCGTGTTATCTCCTGTGTGGAAGGGAGAGAGAGGGATCTCAGTGCAATAGTTGGGGGAGAAAGGAGTCTCAGGGCAGCCTGCCAGCACTGCGCTGGTCAAGTGATGTGCTTGTCCTAACACCTCACAGGATGGCTGTTACACACACTGGATAGCAAGAACCATGACCATCTTGGAGTTCAGCTGCTCACCCAAGACAAAAAAAGAACGGGAGACAACATGCACCCCACTGGAAAATTAAGATAGTGCCTTACACGCGGAGGGTACAGCAGCTCCCCTCCTCCCCAGGGTTTGCACCTAGCCTGCCAGGTCCACAGGAGTCCTGGGGCTCCCAGGAGAGGGCAACCCACCTTAAACACAGTGAAGATCAGGAGTACAAGCTTAAGAGGGGACTGAGAAGAAGGCAAAGTGAGTTTAAAGTTTAATAGAAAAGCCTTCACATAGGCAGGAGCTAGAAAAGGCATCCAAGCATGGAACAGACACTGCCTTGCTCCCAAGATCAGTGGGAGATCAGTTTCCCAAGAGGGACAATGTGCCTATGCACTAAGCTACACTACTAATGGGAAAAAGCAAGATCCACCTGCTCAGAAGTTAGGTTTGTCTCGGCCTTAAAGACTGAAAGGTTAGGCAATAAATCTGAAGGCCTAAAACCTAACTGGGTAGAGAACAAGAGAGCAGGAGTAGGGAATGGTAGGGCTTTGCTGGATAGTCTGTGCACGTGATAAACTGCAGTGCAAAAAATACCTAAGCACCACCAAAAAACCATAAAAAGATTGTTTGAAGTCATTAAACCCCACCTTTTCAGCAAGGTGGACCCTCACTTCAAAGACAGCATTAGCTCAGAGCATAGCAAACTTCATCACAGGCCAAACAAGAAAGCCAGTTATCTTGAAGATGCCAAAAATGCTTTGTGGAAGCAAACTGTGGCTCTTGATCCAAATGTTGATCCAATCCTTAAAAAGAAGGAGGGGCGTCTAACACTAGGGACCTCAAACTCCACTTCCCCTGCAGAGCAGTGAGGCACATCAGATGCTGGGCCAGGACTGCATCACATCTGTTGGTGGGAGAGCAACTGCATCAAAGAGGTGGAGATGCCACCTAGAAAGGCCTTCTCTCAGCAGGTCACCCATTCAGGCCCAAACCCACTGCTACTCTCAACACACAGCCTAGGAGCTGAACAATTACAGCACTAGAAAAGGGTCTTACTCCTTGTCTCTTCAGTGTTCAGCACCAAGCACAAGTCAAGCTTTGGCACTAACACTGCTCAAGTTCTACCCACCTGATGAGCAGCAGACATACAGGACTCAGCACCCATGTCCAAAGATCTTAAGGACAAATACTAAGCCTTAATCAAACAGTTGATTTTCAAAGATAAGCCACGAGGCCAATAAAACGAGAACAAAATGCCTCTGAAAGTTAATCCTTCTCCACAAGGACCTCAATTTCACCATCTGCAGAAAGGAGATGAGCGCAAGGAACACATTTGTGGGCCAACAGCTGCCACAGCATCACCTCTAACAAATCGTCAAAGGTAGGTGTTTGTGCTGAATTTTAAGGCTGCAATAATTAAAGCAGCAAACTAGCAAAGATACAGAAGTTGCAAGCTCACTGCTTCAAAGTCACAGGGGGAAGGGTTCACAACATTTAAAAGGAAACTGCTTTTCACTCAGGTTGCTTTTCACTCACCTCTCCGGACAGATTCTCATTCAGAAAGTGCTGCACTAGATCATTTACTACTCTTGCTTTGATTTCTTTATCAAACTGGTCTCCAATCTCAGCGAGCTGAGCAGCAATGATCCGGATAACTTCTTCATTTACCTCAGGGCCAAACACTGCCAACACACACAGCAGGATTTAGTTCACAGGCTGTACTCAGACTGGGTTCAGTTTGGGTAAACGGGCCCATGGCACTTTGCCCCTCTCCATCAATTTCCTTCCCACTCCCAATCACACTGCATTCCTGACAGCTGCACACACCCAACTCCCTCGTGTGCACTTGACTCATTTGACAGGGACAGTGTGCAAACAGGGGTTTTTTTAATCTATAGTTTAGGTAAACTGCAGCTTCACCTTGCCTAAAATACACTATGGGGAGGTTAGAATGTCTCCAAATAAAATTTGTACACGACAGCTACAGCCAACACCCTGCCAAAAGAGGGGAAGCCAGAGAGCATGCATGACTTTGACTGCTCTCAGGACCCATCTCTTAAGCACCATGTAAAATGCATCTCATAGAATCACAGCATGGTTTGGGTTGGACTGGACGACATTTAAAGGTCCCTTCTAACCCTTTTGCAGTGAGCAGGGACATCTTCAACTATACCAGGTTGCTCAGAGCCCCATCCAACCTGACCTTGAATGTTTCCAGGGATGGGGTATCTACCACCTCTCTGGGCAACCTGTGCCACTATTTCACCACCCTCATCTTAAAAAAAAAAAATTCTTCCTTATATCTAGTCTGAATCTACCCTCTTTTAGTTAAAACCCATTTAGTTAAAACCTTGTCCTACCTCCCTTTGGCAAAGCTTCCCATTTTCACTTGGAGCATGAGACCTGTGCAGATTTGTAGGAGGGAGGGCTATTTACTGCAGCAGTTCCTCCTCACCCTGCGTAGGTTGAGGTCAACGTGCCAGCTGACACATCCTGAGCACAGGGCAATAGCCATACTGCAGATGGCTAGTAAAGCAGGAACGGTACCAAAAACTAATTAAGGAACAGTTTCCACCACACTGGTGGAGCAGAAAGGGATTCACTCGGTACCAGAGCAAAAGCTGTTCCAAAATCCTAGCCCAAGTACTGACACTGTGTGAGGAGCAGCATGAGGCCCAACTTAACTGCTTCCTATCCTACTCCTTGAAGACAGCAACCATTACTATCAGCTTTGTGTCCCTTGTCTGACATGCTGCAGACAAAACCCCAAGGTGATGGGTGCTCTAAAATTCCATGGGGAGATAAAGTGCTAAGTAGTAACTGTCTTATTCCAACTGTTAAAATCCCAACCAACACCACCACTGGCCACACCATGAAGTCTATCAATGCAGAAAACATTACTCCTCTGAAACAGACCAGCAGCAAAGGGGAGAAAAGGGGAAAGAAAAACATCACCTTCAGAGAGGCACGTAGGATGGAGGAAAGAGCACTCACCTAGCTCACCGTTCTGCAAGTGACCGCTCCGATTGCCATCGGTCTGAAGTTCCACCTCATCATCATAGCAGTAGCTGTCTTTCAGGAGAGACACAATCCCCTGGTTTTGCAGGGAATGAAGATGTTCTTTGAACTTACAGTCAGAGGATACATCCAGGAAGGTGTACAGCAGCGCGCTCTCCATCTGGACAGATCCATTGATCTTAGACATAAGAAAAAAAATCACTGTTAAATCCATGGCCAGGGAAAGTCACAATCAGAAGGTCTATGTATACCCTGTTTTCCAACCCTGAACATTGCTCTGGCCTCCTTTGGGCATCCTGAAGAGCATTAAGCCAGGGAATCCACAAGACTTGAGCAAATGCACACTAACCCCTGGCTATGTACTCACACAGAACTGTCTGTTGGTGAATGATAGATGGCTCTGTTGTTACAAACCAGTGGTGGAAGAGTCAGCTCACCTTCTCCTGCACATTTACAGTTGTGGCAATAACAGAAACCCTGATCAGAGCTCCCCTTTTGAAAGACGTGTGTACTCAGCACAAACCACCCACCTCTCCCTATTCAAACATCTGTGTTTGGAAGGTTTTTACCCCTCTATTTGGGAATTGGGCATTTTACTTCCTGTGCGTAACGAAGCCAGCAGCTCCCCACTTAAATGTAATCAGAGCCTAGCAGTAACAAGGTGGGAAACAGAAATAACAGACAGCATAAGCCTGTAAAACACCTTACAGTTCATATTTCTTCTCTCTTTGCAAAGGGATCTCAATTAGTTCCACAATAAACCTGTTCAGCTCTCTGTAGAGAGTCAAACAGTTGCTCACAAGAACAGTGAGATGACAGATCACTGATGTCTGGTATCATCTCCACTGGCATGTTCACCCCCAGCAAACAGACATACGCTGCCTCCACGGGCACACATCCTGCCACAGAGCAACCACATTAGTTAGGCTGAGGAGTTCCACGAGGAAACCAGATCAATGTGAGCAAGAGGTCCCACTGGAACATGGGGTCTCATGACCACTTGAGGCCTCCGTAGAAAACCAGGAGACTGTCCAATAATTTTAGTTAAGCAGCTAAGAGAACAGGATGTTTTGTAAGCACAGAAATAAAGGAAGAAAAGAAAATCCTCACTCTGGTATGCAGACTGTCTGCCTTTAAGATAAGAAAATGTTTAGGCTTAATGGTAACTAGGGGGAGGAATCAAGGCTAAAGCAGAATAGTCTGTCTTGTCAACTGCATAGGGCAATCAATATGCAACAAGAATGAACCTGACAATTGAAAGGGACTTTCAGGTACCCTGCAAGACTACCTATATCTAGATAACTGTATCAGTAATAATACAGGACCCATACTGCCTAGGCAAAATCGGGACAAATGCATAAACAGTAATTAAGGATGGGTTGTTTACTTGAGAGGAGGCTGGGCAGAGAAATAGAGGAACAAATGCAACAAAAAGAAGAGTTCGGAAATGGAAACAAATGGAAAATAAGGTATATGATCAGCCAAAGATCAACAGAAGGCACATCTTCCATGATCCACGGAAACATGGATGTTTACAGACAGAAGTCAAGCTCACCTGATGACCCAAATTCACTGGGACACCAGGCATGATCTCCTTGAACAACCCACTGGACTAGTCACAAGGTTTTATGTTTAAAAGCCTTGTGGGAGGGCAGAGCAAAGAGGGTTAGAACTGTACCCTAACATTAGGTGGGGTGGGGAGGATGACAGACATTTCAATAGCAGCTCAATGTAAGTTAATAAGATTTAAGTGTGATACATAATTGTGGTCAAATATTGCACAAACCAATACAAGAAATTGATCAGCAGTGTGTGTTAATTTGATTTATTAGAACTCAGAACAAGTGCACAAGAGAACCGACGGTCACTATGAACCACTGAGTTCAGTCAAGTTAAAACTAACCTGTTCCATGATGGATTCAGAGACAGAGCAGCTCTTGTCACCCTCTGCTTCAGACCAGAAGTCCTTGCCCTGCAAGAGTGAGAAATAAAAGGGTGAAAGTAAAAAAAATTCCCCAAACCCCACAACTTGCAGCAGTGCTCATGAGTCTGACCACGTCTTGTAGAAAATGACCTTTCTAGCTATGCATATCCCTATCTCTGGAGAGGGCTGCCCATCACACACTGGCAGTCATTAAAAAAAAAAAAGGCTGAGAAAACCACAACTGTTCCAGCAAGAAGGGCCCTATTTACATGAAATGAGAGGCAGGAAATCCCTTCCTGCCATAGACTTGTGGAGGGGAGTGGAGCAACATGACCTACACACGGAGCTTTAAAGCCAAGAGGTGGTGCTGGGGAAGGGAAGGACCTTGTGCCAGAGGCTGGAATGGAAAACTGTTATCACAGAGGACTTCCCAAGTACCTACTGAGAGCAGGTGAGCTGCTTGGGTCTGTGTGCACAGCAGTGTATTCTGAAGTGAA
Organism: Calidris pugnax; assembly: GCF_001431845.1. NCBI lineage: Eukaryota > Metazoa > Chordata > Aves > Charadriiformes > Scolopacidae > Calidris > Calidris pugnax. The sequence goes on along the minus strand of NW_015090800.1, from coordinate 3,997,078 downwards.
ACACCCAGCTGATGCTGCAACACATCTGCAGGACCTCAAGCATGCCTTTCCCCAGCCCCCATGCACAGACACATGTCTATACTCAGGCTTATTTCAGTGCTTTCCCAACAAATATCTAGGGACAGGGAAGGTTGGACCAAGCGTCAAAGGCTTCTAGTTCCATGAGCACAACTCCACTAAGCCTGGCTGAAAGTGGGCACCACCTTCCTACCAGGTCTTCTTCACTGAGCTGCTGCACAGGTTCCTTCTGACCAAAAGTGGGGTGAAAGCACCGAGGAGGCTAAAGAGATGGTCTACTAACCATCAAAGACCTGGGCTACTGATGAATGATCTTATTTCATAGTAGCAACCCCTCACAGCTATGTTTTAAATAACTAGTGTGCTCGTGGAAAAGAGGGATGAAGTGAAAGCAGAAATGCATTCAAACTCTGAAGGAAACCACAGTAATGATTCCAAGAGACCATGAATTTCCCAACTTTTCAAAGGCACTCAGAAGTCCCCAAGACCAAAACACAATCTCAAATATGTTTAAAACACATAACAGCCCACAGGCAGCCTCTTAACCATAAGCTCTTTTTTTCAGTTAGTTATTACATTAGACTAATAGCTTCCTAAAATACAGGCTTAGGCTTTGCTGCTACCTACCTCTACTCTAAAGAGTGGGCTGGCTGGGGAGAGCGCAGTCCTCTGTCCTCTTCTCTGGGACCTGACAGGGCTCTGAAACAGGGCAGGGTGACCCTTCTCCTAGGCTTGACTTTGCTGGAAGAGAGAAAGACGTTAATTCAGATTGGAGAACTTGAGACAGAATCTCTTGAGATTAAGGGGAAAGCGAGGATTTTAGCATTAAGCCTGTGGCATGTCCTTGGCTTTGTGTAAACTCCTCAGGAGTTGTCCACAAAAGCAGTATTTCCGTGGGTTAAGCGAAGCCTCAACTTGCACATATTTTGTTTTTAGATATAATATTTACTTTCAATTCAAAGCAATTCAGCGGAAAACCAAGGTGTTTTCATGTTACAACTAGTAAACAGTGGATCTACTCTGTTAGTAACTCCTGCTGAGTTAAACGCCACTTCTGAACCGTCTTGGCTGAGCCCACAGGAAGCTTTAAGTAGTATCAAGCCTCTGCTGCCCACATGATGTTGGCCTTGAAACCCACATTCATCACAGTGACCTTCTTGAGCTCTACCAATATTGCCATTCCCACCCAACTCTAGTTTATGCCAAAACCTTCGTGTGGGACCGGAGCAGTAATCTACAGCTGGTCAGATTAGCCCAGGCTGGCTAATTTGGATTGATAACAGCCAGCTGACTTTGTAACACGAGCACAGGCTGAACAAATCTCCCCTTCTTTCAAGGCACAAGAAGTCACACTGTCCTCCATTCACACTACACGTCTGCAGAGCACTGGTGAGGCCTCACCTCGAGTACTGTGTCCAGTTATGGGCCCCCCACCACAAAAAAGACATTGAGGTGCTGGAGCGGGTCCAGAGAAGGGCAACGAAGCTGGTGAGGGGTCTGGAGAGTAAGTCTTATGAGGAGAGGCTGAAGGATCTGGGGGTGTTCAGTCTGAAGGAGGCTGAGGGGAGACCTTATCACGCTCTATAATTACCTGAAGGGGGGATGAGAGAAGCGGGGGTCGGTCTCGTCTCCCAAGTCACAGGAGATAGGACAAGGGGAAATGTCCTGAAGTTGCACCAGGGGAGGTTTAGATTGGATATTAAGAAAAATTGCTTCACGGAAAGGGTTATGAAGCATTGGAATGGGCTGCCCAGGGAAGTGGTTGAGGCACCATCCCTGGAGGTGTTCAAAGGACGGGTTGACATGGTCCTCAGGAATATGGTTTACTTATTTTTTTATTGCTTATTTCTTATTTATTTTTTTGTCAGAGTTAGGTTGATGGTTGGACTAGATGATCTTCAAGGTCCCTTCCAACCTAGATGATTCTATGATTCTATGTTCTTCCACAGTTCTGGCAGAAGTGTGATTCAACACCGGCCACTACAGCTGCAAGTTGCACACAAGTGGCCAGATGTGCTGGGTGAAACTAGCTGAACAGCACCAAAGAGGTTTCTCACTTCCAAGCCCTTCACAGTGAAACCTCTTCCACCTAAACCTAGCTAAACTTTGCTAGGATGACCTATTTTTCTCTCATTGATGGTAATTCTAGTCAATCGGAATTGAAGGGTGAATTGGACCCAGTCAAGTGGTAATAAACAGACTAAAACATCAGCCTGCAGAGGGACCAATGCCATCTTTCTTACAAGTGGATGGAATAGAAACAGAAGTCAAGACGCTTCCTTGGGGGTTTGCCACCTGCCACGTCTTTCCAAGGAAAGCTCAGAATGTAGCTTTAAAACCCAGTGTGACAAAAAAACGTAGGGAATCTATTTCACACTGCCAGGAAACTCATTGGGTTCAGTCTGAACAGTCATGAAAGAGGCAACCAAAAAGAAATGCACCATTGTTTTTTCTCACCCCCTGCTTTAAAAGAAGAGGCACAAGCCACTCCTGCCCGAGAAGGAAAAGATGCACGCTGCTCCATTCCCAAAGCAGAAAATAAAAGTCAAACAAAAAGATCCAGATCTATTCTGGACATGCCTATACAGCTAGAAAGGCAGACATAAAGGGGCTGAGCAACCCCTGCCCTGCCAGGGTACCCGCTGCACCCAGAGATGTTAATAGGTGTGCAGGGGGAAGAGACCTACTACAATACACTGGGGTTCTTCCCTTCCCTGTAGGGGATCATCTCAGCTCTATGTAAAAAGTTAGACACTACTCAGGGCAAGTCCACAGAAATAGACACATTAAAAAAAAAAAAATCACCCATCATAGTTGCAAATTACAGGTTTGTCCACTCTTGCAAATGAGCAGAGAGATAAGACAGAAAAGAACAATAAAAACAAAAACTGACCACACTCCAAAGTGCTTAAATGGTAAAAAATTAAGACAAGAAGGCTTGAAGATGATAATTTCATGAACTGAATTCCCTGAATCAAAGACTCACCACCCAGGCAGTAAAAGCCCCTGAGGGGTTCCAGTTCTTGGCTAATAAAGTTCTGCTTGGGTGGTCTAAAACACACCTGAGAACAGAAAAAAAGAATTTATCTCACACCACAAAATGGCTCCCTACTACTATAATACAGGGCCAATTATTTAGATTTTGGGGTTCTGCTGTACCTCCAGGCACTGCAAGCAAGTCATCAGCAGCTCCCCACATGGCAGCAAGAATCAGCCGGTAGCATATAAGCTGCCATAAACAGGAGTAGGTCCCAGAATCCCTACAGCAACAGCGCTGAGCCACCCTACAAATCTGGTTTCGCCCCTTCTTCACACTTTTGTCACATCTTCAAGATGGCTCAGAAAAGAATGCACCCCACGAATAATGTCTCTGCTCACAATCGCTTTCCCTCGTATCCTTCACCACTCCTCACAGCTCAGCCTCAGAGTTACTATTCTCGGCTGTTATCAGACACTGTCTGGTTATGAAAACATGCTCTTTCCAGCAGCAAAGCCACAATCCTTTAACAACCTGTCTGGATTCTGAGACACCTCCCATACAAACACCTGGACAGACACAATACCAGTCAATGGACCTGTTGTGTGAGTTGTCAAGATACTTATCTTTATGTCTCACATTTGAGTTAGGAGCGGGTTAAAGTCTCCAAAGCAGAAACTGCAATAAAGCATCAGTCATTGAGAAGGAAAAAAACACTTCCAACCTGTGCACTGCTTTCTCTGCCCGGTAGCTGGAAGATAAGAACTTTAATTTTGGCACTCAGGATGACATCATTATTGGAAGCAATGAAACAGTGCCTATTTGTCTCTCCCTGGACCTGGCGGCTTCCACTTGCCTTGTAGGCAAACATTTTATTGCTGAGCTGCAGAGCTCTTTACAGAACAAGGCATCATTTTACAGGCAGGGAAACTGAGGCAACTGATATGACCTGACATTTTAAATCCACAGATCAAGCCATAACCATTCAATTTCACTGACCTCCCGAAAACTTGCCACAGGCACAACTGCTTTACATAACCAGTGTAACTGGAAAGTGAGGAAGAGAAACAGCACCGCAGACCTGTGAAGTTCCTTATTTGAGGATATTCTAAGCTGTGCCAGACTGCTGTCTGCAGCACTTCAAGTCACAACAGGGGAAGCAAATCCCTCATCACAGAGCCCAAAGTCCCCAAAGGAATCCCCATCACCCTGCCAGTAAACCCAACAGGAACTACACAGCCCCAGTAGCAGCAGGTAGCAGAGCTTTTCCTCAGATTTCTCTAGCTACAGAAGAAGCCTTAGCAGCTGCACGTGAACTTCAGACTTTACACAGAGAGAGAGGAAAAAAAAAAACAGCAGCAAAAGGGAAGACAGCTTGTTGATCAGCAAAAAACCAGAGATGAATATATAGGATGTTATCATAACCACAGAAAACCTGTCCCCATCACTACTCAGTCTGCAAAGGATACGCCAGCCTGTAACAGCGTTTAGAAGATCCCAAGATTTTGCCTCATCTGAGACCTACTGTCCTCCTAAAGTACAATTTGATACTATGCTTTGGAAAGAAAAGCCGGGGGGGGGAGCAGAGACATTGCAATATATTAGCCAGGTGAAGGATGGGCTGAACAAGCTCCTTTGTGCATCTATGGATGTACATACGCATGCTACTGTGAAACCAAAGCAACGGTTTGGTATCATCTGGGTAAGACCAAAGCTATTGACTTGGAGTTTCTCAGGACTTTCCCCACCACGGGGAACACCACTTCCAAACTACAGGCATTTTCCATGCATTTGCCTCCGAGGGAGGCAACAACATCAATAGCTTCATTTCAGAAGTGGCAAAACCGGTAAGCCATGGGCGGAACACCTTGAGATGCCAGCAGGTCTGTGGCCTGGCCAGGACAGACCCCATCACCCTGTCACTTGTGGTTTATTTGCTAGGTTCTTAGGAAAGATACTCTGCTTCTCAAGAACCACAAAACTGCTTAAATCCACCCCTCCCTGCTACTCTCAAGCATGACTGCCGAGTGCTTGAGGCTATCAGTTTTTGTTTCTCTTCCTTTCAGATTGTGCCCTTTTAAGATGTGAATAATGGCACCTGGGGGTATTGGTGTACAGTCAGCTGAACATGAGCCAGCAGTGTGCCCAGGTGGCCAAGAAGGCCAACAGCATCCTGGCCTGTATCAGGAACAGTGTGGCCAGCGGGAGCAGGGCAGTGATGGTGCCTCTGGACTGGGCACTGGTGAGGCCTCACCTCGAGGGCTGGGTTCAGTTCTGGGCCCCTCACTACAGGAAGGACATTGAGCTGCTGGAGCGTGTCCAGAGGAGAGCCACCAAGCTGGTGACGGGTCTGGAGAACAAGTCCTATGAAGAGAGGCTGAGGGAACTGGGCATGTTTAGTTTGGAGTAGAGGAGGCTGAGGGGGGACCTCATTGCCCTCTCCAACTCCCTGAAAGGAGGGTGTAGAGAGGTGGGGGTTGGCCTCTTCTCCCAAGGGAAGAATGACAGGAGCAGAGGAAATGGTCTGAAGTTGGGGCAGAGGAGGTTTAGATTAGATCTGAGGAAGAATTGCTTTCCTGAGAGGGTGGTCAGGCACTGGAACAGCCTGCCCAGGGAGGTGGTGGAGTCACCATCCCTGGAGGTATTTAAGAGATGCGTAGACATGGCACTTCAGGGCATGCTCTAGTGCCCAGGAGTGTTGGTTTGTGTCTGTTTGTGGGTGGGTGTGGGGTGTTTTTGGTAGGGTTTTTTTTTTTTCCAACTGTGAAGATTCTGTTGATTCTGTGACTCCTAATCACTCCAGTGAGGAAGAAAAAATAAAAAGGCAGTTTGCTTATAATACCTTTGATGCAAAAATACACGGAAACATGCTGAATACTTCCTGCTTCTAACAGTTTCAGAGTATATTTATCTTCCAGTACTCAGTGGCACTGAAACTCTAAATGGAACACAAAGACCCGATGCCAATGGATGCTTGTCAAACTACCTCTTTAATTAGAGCATTTTTACCTTTGCTTCTTTATGCTGCCTTAGTACAGAGTGAACATCTCAGCCTGAACAAAGTACTCAACTGTGTATTTAGTAATACATTGCACAGTTTGTTTGATGGGGCTTTATTTTGTTTTTGAAAGAAAAACTTTATTAGAGACAATTCTAAAAAAGTGGTTTCGATTGGCCTTTTTATTGGGGATTTACTTTGACTTCCCATGGTCTGCTGCTGTTTCACATTATTTTTCATGACGACATGAACTGCAGTAATCTTCTAGTTATCAGGGCAGTACTTTGACTTCTTAGGGAGAAAGTTATCCAACTTCCTCATCAACTTTTATTTGCATTTGGTTCAAAATGTTCTGTTGCCCAGCCCCCGTGCAGCACATCAATGATTAAGAGGGAACACTGCCATATTACTAACTCTCTTAAAAAGAAAAAAAAAGCAGGCAGGAACTTTTGATTACTGTGGTTTCTCTATCAGATCAACGATGGAGGCAGCATGATAACACTGTTCAGTATTCTTCAGAAACAGCCTACGGATGCAGCTGGGCTGAAATTGAGTCAGCAGAAAGCCTGCAGCTCAAACTGCCCCAAAGCTTGGGGCTGGGATTTGGATTCAGCTAACTGCACATCTTCATATCTTGGGCATGGCCACAGCTAAGAGGAAGAAACAAGGGTTGGATCTTGACTGCCACAGTGCAGGTGGTTTTTCAGATCTGGGACTGAGCTTAGTTTTTCCCTTTCTGGGTTGAGCAAAGTTAGCTCCATCAGGTAAGCCCACCTTGCATTTCACCTCCTCACAAATATTAAGAAAATATTCCTACCTCTCCTAAGGACCTGGGAGGAGGAAGTGGAGCAAACCCTGACAAAAAGATACCATCAGCCTCACAAGATTGCTTGTCTGTACAGGGTTTGCTTTGTGTTCACAAGTCCAACTATATGAGCCCAGCAGCTGCAACACAACCCTGCAGTAGTGCCACAGGGCATATTCAAGCTGTTCTTACTGATTGCCCCTTGGAAACTACTTGGAAAACAGGAAAGACTGAGGAATCGCAGTTCCAGTCTTTTGACATTACAGAGGAAGGACAAACAGACCAAAAGCAGGGAACTCCTTAGTAATGTTGATAAGTGGTGAGCACTGGAACAAATGCCAGCCACCACTGGTGACGTGCAAGTGACACTGTCAAGCCAGAGAAATTCAAGACTTGCCTCCAGATTTAGAAGATGCCCTTGCTGGGGCATCAGTGCCAGACACTTGCACTCTGGCATGCTTTTACAGTTGGGCAGCAATAAAGTGCTCAGTCCCTGGAGCAGAGAGGACAGCCCCTCTTATCACTTGGCAACAGTGCCTCCGACAGACACCGGTGTGACTCAGGCAGGCTCTGACAAGAACTGCCAACCAAAAGATCTCTGAAGTGAGACTGGATACTAGGTGGCATAACTGGATGTCATGCCACCTAGAGGACAAGAACATCCTCCTTATTTCAGTTTTGACACATGTACTACTATTACGATGTGCCAGCACAATCATAGATCATCCACCAGTCAGAAAATTAGGAATGACACTTCATGTTACAACGTGGATGCATTTCACAAGTGATCCCGACAGTAAATAGGGATGTCATCTGTCTTACCTAACTTCCCAGTCAGGCGAAGGAAAGCAAAGTTGGAAACTGATAAAAAACACCAAAAGAAAAAAATAATCAAAAAGATGGGTGTACGGATACAGGTGGCGACTAACAGCAGCATTCTCTCTTACCTTCACACCACATGACTAGACAAGAAATCCTCTTCCAGACTCATAACTACCAGAAATATCTGCATTGCCTTCTGAAAAAAACACAAACCAACCAAAACGGAAGCTCACATGTGAGAGTTCAGATCAGCAGATAAGCCTGGGTCATTTGAGAGTACATGTCCAAGGAGCAATACATTGTGAGAGAACCTGCTGAAGGCTCCCTGCTTAGCTAAGACAAGTATGCTGATACAACAGCCAGGACCACACTCACAGAGCTGCTAACCAACAGCTCACTGCACAGGACAATTTACATTCAAGAGGATTTTTACAGCTTGTACTTCCCAGAATTATTTTTAATGGAGGCTGTTCACCTCATCAGACTCAGAACATTCACTATAAAGAAAAGGCTTAAAGCATTTATGGAAGAAGGGGAACATACACAAACCTGTCTCAGTATTTGACAGCTTCTCCAAAACATGAAAATGAATTTTAAATGGACTTCCTTCCTCCTGAACATCAAGTGTATTGTAGCTATAAGCATCTGTTATGTTCCTTACTTTCATGAAACAACTATGTACCAGTACAAACCGCCAAAGAGATGATCCACAGAAGGAAAGCCTGACACTGGTCCTTTGATTACAATGAACACACTAAACCTTAGGAGAATTCTCTCCCACTGTGTTGTGTTCCAACCTCCATGATAATTACACTGATGCAGCCAGTGAGAAATTAAAATCATCTTGAAGGAACCTATTAAGACAGGAGCCCAGACATCCTTGAGAACCTCAAAGAGGAAGTTGTGCATCAAAGCAGGCAGCCAAAAAGCACCAGTAACTCAAAACAGCATTCATAGCCTTGATCAAAGCCTTTTGACAGCAGAACCTCATTAACATTGTGAGAATGAAAAAAAGCATCATCTCTTTGAAACACCTTTAAGACAATGATGCACAGTTAAGAAAATGTCTTTCAAAGCAAAGCAGCAGGAACTATTTGGAAACTGTGACAGTAGAATTGCTGAAGAGTTACCTCCAGGAGCACATATTTCCTACTGCCGAGGCAGACCTATGCAGTTACATGAGATGCCTCAGCACCCAGCAGCAATCTTCCTCTCAACACCGCTGCAGGCTCTCTAGCTGCAGGTCTAAAAGCACAGGGGAAAAGTGTGGATTTCCACACACGAAGAAAACAGCTGACTATGCATTAAATAATGCAAACCATTTCACTTTCAGTTTTAGCTTAGGAGGAAACACAGATTAGTGTCAAAGCCCAGGAAAAGAATATAAAACCAAAACACAACAGCTAGCTGATTTATGTAGATTTGTTTTGTATGGCTGCTAATCTACGGGTGTAATAACAGTTACACTAAACTACCAGGAGTTACACTGAGCAAGGAACTTATTTTCTCCTTTAAAGTATATGAAAGAAATAGCCCAATACATTAGAGAGACCCATTCACCACAGGCTGCAGCAAGAGCATATTAGGAACTGACCAAAGGTCACAGTGTTTTTATCAGAAAATACAGCAGGTTTGCTGACACTTAAAAAAATCCAACAACCATGTACACAATGATTGCACACACAGTCCAATGCCCCTGCTCTTACCTTCCATGAAACTGAATAAAAGCTGAGACTTTTAAAGGAGAGTGGTGAGCAAAATTCTGAAGTAGGAGGAGTTTAGAGCCACAATGACTGTCCTCTTATGAGAAAAAGCAGCATTCTGAGGACTTATTGAGGTGTACAGCCTTTTACTTGTGTTCACCAGCAAGGACACTCCAAAGCCCACCACAGCCAGGAAGCACCCTGTCAGCTCCGAGCAGTGCCATGTTGGTGCAAAGCAGTAGGGGAAGCCAGCAGACTGCATGAAGAACAGAAGTTATTAGGTGCCCGAGACAGTGCTAACAACACTCTAAGCCATGGGGCTACTGAAAGGGATGGGATTCTGAAAGGATTCTTAAAGCAGCTGTTGCAAAGAAGGGTGCAAAAGAGACATCAATGCACCACTGTGCTCTACACTTGAAATATTGCTTCAAAATTCATGCAGGAAGCAATGCTAAATCATCCAGGTATAAGGAGGTGTCTAATGCACACCACTGGCAGCTAGAGTCCTGCTCACTTCCCAATAAAGTTGAGATAACAGCAGGATGTCAGGACATGGTTCCCTACAGGCATCTGGTACAAATCAAGGCAATCACAAATGCTTAACACATTGTTTTCAAACTCAAAAAATGAGATTGGACACTCTGCGTGACTAATAACATTTCTTTTTACATTTTACCCCTCCTTTCCCTATCTTCCTTCTCTGGTCTGGCTCAAAAAAAATAAATAAATCAGACTTGTAAAATCTCTGGGGATGGGATCAACATTCTGTAATCATTACTGCAACCCTGCAGCCCTCTCCAACCCCAAGATAAACCATCCAAAACTAAGAGGGGATCAGACTTCAAGTAGAAGTTTTGCACATTTGGCCAAGCCTAGCCACGAGTTCAACTCCCCAGTTAGAAATGCTTGCATGAACTTGGCTTTGCACAGCACACAGATTGGAAGATAATTCTGGCCCCAAAAACGTCGTAATCTGACGTAGACAAAAAACCACAGCATGCTAAGAGATAACCAGAGGAAGGTACTTTGCAAAGAAATATCAGATTTGCTGGTAAATTCTGCTCTTTCACTAGTTGAGGAACTGCTAACTGATGGAAATGAAACCTGCTCATCTGCACTCGATTCTCTTCAGCAAGAGAACCAGGCTGATTCCTCTACCCCCTTCTGCTTGTTAGTTCATACCCAGCAACCACAGCAGCTGCTTTATGAAGGAGCCCACACCTCATAGCTGCTCCTCCACAGTCAGGCCAGCAGGGTTTGCACCAAGCACACAAACCTCCTAATAGTAATTAGCTCCCTGCTCCCCCATTCAATGGTACATAAGGGAATTGATAACTTCTAAGCACCAAGACACTCCAGAAAGGTCTCCAAAGGTGGCAGTCACTAGATTTATGTGCCTGCCTGCTTCCAGATTAAACACTTTTATTATCTGTTTCATCTACCACCTCCTCAGACTCCTGCCGAGTGCGGCTGACTCCTGTCATCCTGTTAGACAGGAAAAACACAATACATGGAAACAACATGGCATAACTGACCCCAGGTGAGAGTGCTCAGTGAATACACACACACCAGCCTTCCCGAATTATACATCGCAGCTCTTATTGTTTTAGATTTTAGGAGCTAAGGGAGATCAAGAGCCACACACAGCACCTTTACCGAACTCTCACATTATGCAAAGGCGTAGCATCCTTGTGCCTGGTCCAGGTACACCTAATTTCTAAGAGCAGGGACTCCAGGTTTGTACTTGTGGAGTGTAGCACAGAGCTCTGCTGACAGTGCATAGTAAGAAACAGAGCTGAACTCCCTGCCTCAGCTGTCCCAGTGCCAGCTGGCCTAATGTGGTGGTAAGAAACTGGGAAGGTGGGAACCCAACAAAAAACAGTCTCTTTCTTTTTCTTCTTAAATTCTGTTACTAAATACAAACAAAAAGGAATAGGCAAATATGAAGAGGAGGTTTTCACACCAACCTTTCTTAGTACACAGGACAGCCTAACCAGAAGAGTTACAATCAGATGTTATACTCTGCATGTATAAAAAGGAAGTTTTCTGCCTCAGCTGGTCTCTAAATCCTGCCAATCAGTAATGGCAAAAGAAACCTAGAAAAGAAGACAGGAAAATGCAAAGAGATAGGTTGCAGAAATTCGAGCAAATAACAAAGTGCTACAATCCTTTTTATACAATGCATTCCTCCACTGTTTTTGTATAACATCATGGGCACGGAGAGATGACAAGGAGTAAGTGCTGCAAAGCTTCACCCTACAGAAGACTCTGAAAACTGTTAAGCTTGTTACGTAAAGAAGTAACCACAGAGAGGGGAAAAAAATCCACAAAAAGCCCCTTTTTAATTAACACCTTTTAAGACATTATACTTCCACAGGCAGGTGAAGACAGTTTCAGTCTGATTAGCAATAAAAAATTACAACAGAACATCAATCAGTTCCCCGTTAAGTGGGCTTTTGCAAAAAGTCCTTTACCACAAAAAAACCAAACCAAAACAAAAACCTTAAAAATAATTTCCTGTTGGGGAAGCACCTTGCTCCCTCCTTCATCAAACACTTACCCATTTCAAAAAGATAACAAGTAACCTACAATAAGACTATAATAAGACAGATACCCCAAGAAACATCAAGAAGAGTTGCCAACTTCTCCCAAAATAAGCACAGACTTTCTGGACTAAGACTGTAGTGATTTAAGTAACTCTGAGGCCCTTGTAACTTAAGTTTTTTTAAATTAAAGCTACAAAACACTGTGTTTTAGAAGTCAAGACACACACACACCTCCCGACCCCCCCAGTTTCAGAGCCACTGTCGCCCCAAGGTACAGAGAGCATCGTCTGAGCACATGCATTAGAGAAACAAACACCTTTCTAAGGAAGAGAGCCTGCTGACTCAGTTCTTTTCCACACTACCCAGCTTCCTCCTGCTCCAGCCTCCAGACAGTCACCCTGCCTTGACCACTGTGGGGTTGGGCCACAGAACACGCATGCTGCTCACTGCAAACAAAGAGGCAGCCACGGCACTCACCGCTTTAACAGACACCTACAGCCCTGCGGAAGGTAAGGAGAGTGGAGAAAAGCAGACACCGAAATGACTCATCCCTATCAATCACGAGCTTTTCCTACGAATTATTATTAGAAACCCTTTCTTGCCTTGCTTTCTTGCTGCAGCCGCCACTCCCACATCCCACTGTTGCTGGAAAGCTGAGGCGAGCACGGGTCCCTCTGGAGTTGCTGCTGCTGCAGGGTTAACTCCTTGCTCTCCCCTGCCCAGCCAAACACCCCTCCAGCCTGAAAGCTCTCACCAGAGACCGAGGGTGAGATGTCCGACTTTACCAAGCAGGGCAAGGCAAGAGAGGGCTTTTTATGGCTTATGAGGTACCATCGCAGCAGAAAGGAGGACGGTCTGCAACAGAAACAGAAAAGCAGGCAGAGGATAGACTTGGTGGCGGCTGGGGAGAGTAGAAAAGAGGCCAGGGTAAGGAGCAGAGGCTCCATCACAGGATAAGGAGAGCAGCGTGGATGGAGGAGCAGGACGGAGCCTGGCAGGGCACAGCGGGCGCGCACCGGACAGACCTACCGACAGGCTGAGAGCAGGAAACAAAGTCAACGAAAGAACTAACCGAACCGCGGACGAGTAAGGTCGGACTCGGCAGGCGAGAAGGAAACACGGGGAACGGGTGGGAGGGAGGCGGTAAGAGAAAGCAGAAACCCCACGCAGCCCTCCTCAGGGTCACGGAGCCCTCACTTCAGCTGAAGAGGACCGAAGGGCTGCGAGGGACAACCCGCGGGTCGGGCCCGAAGGCTCCCCGAGGCGCAGGGCGGCCAACGGGCCCGCCCGGGCTCCCCTTTCCCGGCTGGGGGCCGCACGGCATCGCTCCGCCACCCGCGGCCCTGCGAGGGATAAGGCCCGCACCGCCGGGCGGGAAGACCACGATGCTCACCCCGCCAGCTTCCCGCCTCGCCCGTACCGGAGCGGGCTGGCGGCTTCACCCCCCTCCCCCCAACAGAGGGAAAAGGAGAGGAGGGGGGGAAGGCGCAGACCGCGAATGGCGGCGCTGACTCCCGAGGAACCCTTCCCAGAGTGTCCGCGTCCCCTCTCCCGGGGGCAGGGGATACTCACCTGGGCTGGGAGCGGGCCTCAGCGTCGGCGGGAACGCACCGTGTGGCGGCGGCGCAGCACCTCCGCGCTTCCTCCCCGCCTCGGCCTATTTGAGCCGCGAGGCCCCGCCCGCCCTGCCCGGTGCGGGGAGGGGGGGGGGAACGGGGGAGCGCGGCACGCGCCGCCCGGCGGGCGAAACGGTCCGGCGCGGGGCAACGGTTAACAGCCAACGGTCAACGGCCGCGCGGGCTGAGGGGCCCGGGGGTCGGGGTGAGAGGGAAGGGGCGCTGCCCGCCTTCCCCCGGCCGGTACGGGGCAGGGCTGTGAGGAGGAGGAGATGAGGCGGCGATGAGGCGGGCCCGCTGCGGAGGGTGCGTTGAGGGGCTTTCCCCGGCGCGGCGGAGTGGGGGGAAGGCCGGCGTCTGCTCCTCAGAGAGAGCCCGGCGGTTATGAAACCGACCGCGGTTCCGGTGCCGGGGGAGGGAAGGGGGGTCTTCCCCAAAATCGTCTCGCCCGCCGCCGGCGCAGCCTCCTCCTGTGAGATCCGTCGGCGTGTGGGGGTAGAGCAGCCCCGGGCCTCTGGCCCCCGCCGCCGCCAGGATTGTTCTAGAACTCGGATGGGTTCTTGGTCTCCTTAGGCTCCTCCAACCTTAGGCTTCTTGGTCTCAGGCCCCTCGTGTGCCATCTATAACCACTTCCATATGCAACCCTTCTTTAATTTAATAGAGTTTTGTGGTTTCGAGATAGTTCACCTTAATTCTTATTCAATACAGCCTTACCGTTTCACCATACTCTCCTTCAAAGCAATGCTTTTTTTTTTTTCCTTCTTTCTTTGATACAGGTTTCCTGTCACGCTGCCTCCTCTTCCTGACCTGCTGAGTCACGGTCCCCACTTCCAAGCCCTTGTTTTGCCACACCGAGCACGCAAAGGGTGTTTAATCAGGAAGGGGCTGATATTAGTGTGCTTTTTAAAGTCCCTGGGAATCCACAAAACGAAGACCAAAGCAATTCTTATTCAAGTCTGAGACATGTGTTTACCAACCCATCCCATGGCTTCGATGCTGGGAATTTTGTACCAGGGGAAAAAAGGGACATGTAAGTATCTTGCTGACTTCTGTAAATTCCAAGGAACTGAAGAAAAGTTTCTGTTTTTGCAAACTGCTCGAGTTGGCCTTGGAAAGTCAGCATTGCAAGCCCCAAGTAGGCAAAACACACACTCTGTCTTCCTTCTGCCCAAAGTGTATATATTTCTTTTGAGAAATCTGCATTGATTTTTTAAGTTTTATTATTGTTATTTTGTTGCTGATATCTCAGTAATATAGACTATTTATATATTTTCATTAAAAAAATTAATAACAAAAAAAGGTGATTTTATCTTTTGCTTACAGGAAACCACGTGATTGCCATGTCTGAGACATTCAGAAAAGCACCACGTATTTGGCAAGTTTGGAAATACTCGTTTATCTGCTTCCTTGCTCTCCACGGGTGTTTACACTGTGGCAAAGACGCCAAAGGAAAAATGGTACTTTCTCCAGAGCTTGTTTTGGGCAGTGGGGGTGGTTTTTTTTTTTTTCCTTTTCTTCTTTTTTCCTTCTTTTAAGTGCTATGTAAGAGGATGGAGGCTAAGGAAGGAGGGGACTGTATTGCTTCCCTCGAGCAGTATCTATAAAACGAAGCAGGAGGCCCCCTCCCTCCCTCTGACATGAGATGACACGCAGGATTGACATCTCTGGCAGGATGGCTACGTGACAGGATGAGCAGCCCCGTGTCAGAGCACTGTTGCTTTCACTCCTTCATTACCAACTGTAGGATCCTTTTCTCTGGTAACAGCTTCCCTTGCTGCTGATGCGTAGAAGTTAAGGAAGATGCACTCAGGCCCTGCTTGAATTCTTAAAGGGAACATCCTCCAAGAATGCTTTTCCTGGAGAGGTGTGTGGCCAGGTAGCATCCTTATAGGATTAGGTTTGCATTCTCCTATATGCAGGACTTAAAAATGCACTTGGTAGTGCAGGCAGCTGTCACAGCACTCGTGGTGAGGTCCTTTCAAAACCTGATAAAACACGAGGGAAGCCAGAATGCCATGCTTTTCCCAGTTCTGTGCCAAAATGTAGGTGAGGCAGCTTCGAGGGCATTTCACACCATACATTGTTTCACATTTTTTATGTGGTTTACGTGTTTCTTACGCTGTTTCACACCACGTGCAGAAAGGGTCAGAGGCTCCTGGAGGCTGCTTTCATTATTGATGGAAACCGAAAGCAGCAGCTGCCACCATGTTGGGCTCGAGGTGGGATTTCTTTGTCACAGAGCCTTTTTCTGGTGGTGTTTCTTAGGGACACGTGGCTCATCTGTGCAGGCAGCGTGACCCTGCTCATCTCCGAGAGCTCTCCATCCAGGGCTGGTGTAGCTCTTTACCAAAGCAAGCCATCCAGGAAAGTCTCTCTAGCAGACTGGTGGTTCCAGCTGTAGCTTAGAAAATAGCAGAACCTCAGGGATTTTAATTGAGATCAGGGGCTAACAAGTTTGTAATTAAACAGCCATGATGAAGCGGCACGAGGCTGGTCTCCTAAACACTGGATGAGAGCCCACCTTCTGTGTCCCAGAGCCCAGTGGTCACATTCCATATATTCACTTCTCTTGTAGCATCAAGGGAGAAATCCTTGCAGACTGGCCTTTTGACACCAAAGAGGTCCCTGCCAGGTAACCACAGGTTTCTCCCACTGCTATTTGAAAGCAAGAGACAAAAGGACAGGAAGGACTGTAGAGTTTGAAAAGTCCCCCAAAGAAGTGCTGAGCTGTGCAAAGGAAGGAGCGAGCCGTGTCACTGGTGTCACCTCCAGCACAGCTGCCATCCCTGGCCGCCCCGCGCTGCGCGGGAGGAAATCCCAAGGCCCCTCATCACCCCCCCGCTGCCATAATAGATCTGCTTTAATCCAACCACCTTACAAACTCCAGAGTTTACCCTTTGTTTTGAAAACGGTTGGGTGGGCAGGAAAATTAGACTCATTGTTTGGGATTTCCCCCAACATCCTGTGTGTTTTCTGCCTGTGAAAAAAAAAAAACAACCCTACAAAGTTGTACCATTTCCCTCACAGCAGCGGTGCTGACTGGATGTTACTCCTTGGGGCTTCAAGCTCCTGATGTTTACTGGACCCAGATGCCACCACTGAGGCTGAGGAGATACACAGACAAGATGCCTTTTCTGACACAGGAGCTGGTGAGGTTGAGCCTCCGAATCCTTCCAGTCTGTTGGAGGGGCACAGCTCCGGAGCTGCACGTGGCTTCCTGAGCTGGCACGGCGCCGATGAGACGTGGGCATGGAGTGTGGAGGCTTAAGACAACACAGTCAGCACAGAGGCACTGATGTCATTCACTCCTTATTTTACTAACCACTGCTGTACCAGCGTAGGAAGTTCACACTAGTGCTACAGGCTAAGGAAGTGAGCTGCAGCTACAGAAATGAAATGTTAGTTCCCGATAATTCAATTTATGCTGTTCTTGCCTATTTATCGTTAACTTCTCTTCACATCGAACCTGAAGAAATAATGTAAAATACGGAGAAAGGAGGACCATATATTGGGTTTATATCAAGATCAATTTGTTTGTACCTCAGGTAATTCAGATGGGCTCCGGGTGTTGCAGCAAAAGGCAAACTGAAGAAAGGCCCTTTTATCTCATCTTATCTCATCTCAAGAGCACCTTCCCTCAGCTCCTGGCTTCCTTTTTAACCATCAACGTGGGAGTGAACGCAAGGGAAACAAACGGTAACTCCACCAACAAAAAGAAAAAATAATTAATGACTTTATTTTTTTTTTTTTTAGTTCAGTTGGCCATCTGAGGTGCTAAAATCTCAACACCAACGAAGCAAGTGTGCATAAAAACAAACGATAAAACACAACCAAACGGAAGAAAACAGAGTTGTTCCTTTTACAGGTAGGGTATATGCTTTTCTGTTAACACTCCATACATGCCAACCGTAAAAGCCTCGAACAATCTGAATATCAGAGTTCACTTTCATACAAAAGGGAAGATGCCAGAGCAGATCCCTTCACCTGGATTAGACTTCACGCACACACGCATGCACGCACAGATACAGAGTATTGAAGTTACTGCAATGCCATCAGAACTCGGCATCCTCCCCTTCACATCTGCCTTCAGTGACATCCTCCTCTGCCCACCTACCCTGCCTATAGCAGTTCTCCCAGCAATCCAAAAGCAGGAACTTTTGGAAAGCTTCTAATCTCTGTTATTGTGCAGTGGTCAAGAGCCAGCGATCTCTTTCTCTGTCAACTATATACAGGCTGGTTTTTAGAGCGCTTTAGAATTCTCTTTATTGCAGACAGTGATGACTGAAATTCCCATTTTGTATGCAGGAGATTTTGTAACGCAACACCTTTCTCATCCACTGGTGTCTGGTGTAAACACTTCATTGAAAACTCATTTTAAAAGAATGTTAACCAAACAAGGTGTAGCTGTGAATGTTTTAGGAACAGCTGCTAAGAAAACGGAACTGCCGGCTGCTCTAGATCATGCAGTCTAGACCACTTATAATACTTCATAATTAGGATGTATAAAAATATTAAAAACCACCAGAGTGCACACAAATGTGGTGACTAGCTCTATGCAAGCACCGTGTTCTAAGAGAGGCCTAGGCATTGCACAAAACTCAGAGTCTTGACCGTGGGGGTAACCCAAGGACCCACTGGTGTCTTTACATACAAACAAATATTTACATAGAATGCAGAGACGGAGAGAGAGAAGGACAGACTTTTAAAAACTTGCGGTTTGCTCTAAAATATGTTCAGCAATGCTGTTTGTAACATGCCCTAGCGAGACCATGGGGTATTGGTTAACTGAAAGAAGGAATATGTCTGGAACTTGGAGCTGAAACGTCTTGTCACCTCCCCACGCACAGTTCTTCGAAGCTCAGGATTTTACAGCCATTTGTGAGTTTTAGGGAAAACACGGTTAAAAGGAACAGAACAGTTTTAAAAAAAAATATATTGTACTGTGAAAACAGCAGATTGGTTGTTCTGGCAGTCCTCACTCCCCCATCCCCAGTCACCTCCTGGCTGTTTCTAGGAGGTGGTACCCCCCTCCCTTCCCCGTAGGGGACTGAAGTGCTCGCCCCATCCTTGGCGTGCCCATTTCACCAGGAACACAGGTTCCAAGCTGGGCTCTCCTCCTACTTCTGCAGGGAGGAGGTGGCCACCACCCCCAGGTACGGAGTGTGTCCCATGGGGATGGATGCCCCCGCATAACGACACGGACACACGTCATTGAATGTACACGGCTGAGTCCTGTGCTGCCGCCCACCCGGGCAGCACAAAGAGCTAGAACATCCTACTTGGATTCTGATACAAATAAGGGATCTTGTGGTCACAAGAGCCTTCTTCGATTTTAAAAATATAAAATTTGAATTAAAAATATTCAGATAGTAAAAAAACCCAGTATCTGATATGCAAGTCATATGCTTAAAGTGCAACTGAACAGCAAATACAAATTGTGCCTTTTTCAACCACTTTGATATAAAAAGGCCTTTTAACATTCCTTTTCATGTGTTTTTAATTAATTTGTGTGTGCGATGTTAGCTCTTCATTTTCATTCTCACTGCTGGAGGACTTCAGTGTAACCTACAAAGGTCAGTTTCAGAATGTGTGGCATTACCCCCTCAAATAATATCACTCTTCAGCATCACGAAGAGTCTGGCCAGCATCCCCCAGCACGAAAGGGAAACATACTGAACTGGTATTTCTTCTTCAGGGTTTCCTTCTGTTCTACAGCTCACATTCAGTGATCTTTTGTCGAAGGTTAGATGTGGTCCATGTACCTCCTGCGCTATAAAAAGGACCGAGGCCCATCCTCTGCTCAAGACAGTTTACAATAAACTTTACATCTAGCTGCCCTCTCTCTTCCCTCCTCCTCCTCTCCAGATCCCCCTGGCCCCTCGCATGCAGACGATGTAAACCTTGTGCCAATTAGTGGCCAACGAGGAGAATTCTGTTTGTTGGGCACCCTGTTGGTAAGCCCACATTCCGTGATGCTGGTACAGCAGGCACCACTTGCTACCGTGCACAATGAGTAAGTAGCACTGCAGCTGCCTGTCCGCTTGGTTTCACGAGCATCTGGATTTAATTTGTGATGCCTTGGCAGAAAGTACTTAGTGGGGGGATGAAGGGTGAACACTTGAGGTGGAAAAAACATGTTTCCACAGTTAACAAGCACCGGTCAGAGTCTCTGGGGACAGCCCTACTCATTCTTCTTCAGCCTGAGGTATGTTCCTGAGTCAGAAGTGAATTCAGATCCTAGACCCCGGCTTAGAGAAGACCTCTTTGAAGGAGGTAGAGAACCATCAGCAAGAAACCATGCTAACTTCTGTCCTAGGACAGAAGATTTAAGGATGTTCAGCCCTGCTTGGGTATACCTTGGGTATACCTCAACAGTGTGAGCTCAAGCTGAAAGAGTCAGTACGCTCCATGAATGGGACACTTCCTCAAGGACGTCGGGGAGGAGGCTTAGTACTTCTTTAACAAGAAAAGAACATAGCATTCTGAGGGGAGAAAGCCTCTTAACACATCACATCAAGGATGGGATGCACGCCCAACGCACAGCCCTATTTCAGCTCTGCGGGACAGGTTAAGGATGTAGTGTGCTCAGGGAATCTGTCAAACAGTGAACGGTGCTGAATTGCTCAGTGCATGTCCTGCTCGTTGCTTAGTGGATGGTTACAGTGAGTACCCTCCTGGCTGAAAAGCAGCAGCTTCACCAGCTGAGCCAAAAAGAGCTTCTTCCAACATCTGCAGCAGGAAATGTGCTACTTTTATTTTCATGGAAGTCCCTCTAAGCTGTATCTCAGGAACGTGAGGGTCCCCTCTTTCAGTGAGAGAGACACATACAGGATATTTCTACCTCACAGTTTTGGCTTTCCCGTTATAAAAATGTAAAATTTAAATAAATTATAGGTTTATTAGTCCAACAGAGGGAATCTGGGATGCAGAAGAGAAGTATGCTAGGAACACGAATAGATTCTTAGAACTCCATGAGTGCGTGGGATTTTGTCATAAAGGAAAACTCCTAGGGCAGGACGCATCTGTGGGTCCCTAAAGGCTGCCCTTGCTGTGAAGCAGGGCCCAATCCGCAGTAGTGTCTTTCTCTAACAGAGTTAAAACACTCCCTCCACAATCAGATATGTGTAACAATCAAATTATTAATAAGAACACTAATAAATAGCCACAGGTAACAACGTCCAGTAATTTAGAAGTGGAAGTTGTAGGATGCAGCAGGCACACACACCCATCACTCGTCCATTTTTTTTTCCTAAAAGATACAAAAATGAATCTTCTTTCAAGTATTAAAAAAATAAGTTAATTGACATAAAAGGGTCAAAGTGACTGAGGGCCCAGGCAGGTCTTAAGCTTTGTTTCCAATGTGCAAAAACAAAATACAGAGGAAAAAAAAAAATAAAAACACTGAAAAGTCTTAATGGTGGTTCGGTCACTTAAGGACTTCTCCCTTTTAGGGGCCTAACAGCCAGGGAATGCCGCCTGGTAACACCCCTGCCCCAGCACACACTTACCACTGTCCCACAGTCAGTATTTTCCAGTGTCAAAACAGTCACAATAAAAACAGAACAAAGAAGCCCACCAGCCTCTGAGCTGTGGCCGTGAAGACTAAGGCCAGCAGTAGCTGTCTCTCCAGTGTGTAGCAAAGCAGAAGGGCATCTTCCCTCTCTCTTCTTCTTCCCTTTTTTCCCCAACAAGAAGATTTAGGAGGCTACGGTAGGGAGAGAAGTCCTCTGATGCCCATGTCTCTCTAAAAAATCAGGAGGCAGAGAGTTCCATCACACATACTAGGAGTATCTTCTCTCTCTCATATTTCTTCATATCCATGCATAATGATCAACTGCAGGTTTCTTTGGTGGGGAGGAAGACTAAAGCAAAGAAGGTGTTGCCCTCAGGGCTTCTGGAGCTCTCTCTCGGACAGCTGACTCCACCAAACAAGCTGCTACAGGCTGCTGTGGTTTTCCAGAGAGGGTTGTGGCTTCCCTCCCTTTTATTAGAACTGGTGTAGTAAAAATGGGAAAGGAATGGACTGCCAGGAATCCAGTTTAGTTAGGGATACTTCTTCCCTTAACATCCTTCCCCACACATGGATTATTCCTCTCCTACCACACACACAAAAACACGGTCCATCGTATAGGACCTCAAGGAGACTCCACAGTCTCAATTCGCTATCTCCAACTTGCCTTGCAGACATGTAAAACTTAAGCTTCTGGAACCAACACAATTATCAAAAGGCTTCTGAGTGCTTCAAACCAAATCCCTGCATGCTGTCGGACCCTTTGGAGGATTCCCCTTCAGCATCTTCCTATCCATGTAATTCCGGCGAACTCAGGGTAGGCCAACTGGACAACACAGACCAGCAGAGGTAAATGTAAGCTCAGGACCAGTTCAAGCTAAAACCTTTGGAAAGCATGACTGCCTCCAGGTCCTTGTCTTCTTCTTTTTCTCGAAGCCGTTGCTCCTCAAGAAGAGCCACGAGAGAATCTCTCTGCTCCACTACGTCTAGCATCTCATTCAGGATCTTCTTCTCCTCTGAGAGCTCCTCATCTGTCTTCAGATGATCTACAGAGATATCAAAAGCTATCAGCACACACAAGGCTGAATACACACACACGATTTATGAAATGTTTCCTTTTGCTCTCACCTTCTACTGCCATCCTCTCCCGGAGCTCCTGCTGTAACCGACTCTGCCTGTCTTCCAGTTCTAGCTCCCGAGCGCTGAAAGGGAAACAGCAGGAATCCAAGTTCTGGGTATATTGAGATACTCCACACATTGCTTCACTTCCATTCCCAATTTCTGCTCCCCCTCTAGGTACCCACTCTGCATTTTACCAACATCCTTTGGAACAATTCTTAAAACACCTAACATATATAACCATATTTTTAAAAGATTTCAATGTACTTTCAGCATCTCGGGTTCTTTACCTTCAGACAGGAAGTACAATACACAAAATTGAGCAATTATGGGTGGGATTAAATCTAAAATGGTGTGAAGGAACAAACAAATCTGCACTCACTGCAAAATGACACTTCACCTCTTTGTATTTCCTGCCAATTCCCACTGTAAAAACAAAGTCATTTATCAACTAAGGATGTGTCAGGCCATTGCCTTTTCAGATTCCAATGCAGACACCACCTTGGGGCTTTTCTGACACAGGTACTATGAGGATCAGCTTCCACACTGCCTGGGTGAGCTGACATACTCAGAAATGAATTTCAGTGAATTTGCAGTATAGGGGTTAAGAAAGGCCCCCAATTTCATTAAAAGCAAAACCCACTTATCTTCTGAGCCCAAATGAGAGGCGCTTTGGGTCCCACTACAGGCAGAGGGACAACACATGCCAAAGGTGACTGAATTAAACACTTTTGGCTACACTTAAAAGTGGACTCTCCCCAAACCAGGAGTCATCATGCATTAGTTCTGCATAGCTTGAAAACACTTGCTTCAACAAAACGTGTTTTATCCAAGAACAGCTTGGGAAGGCCTCAGAGCTTTAAACATGCATCCATACTTCTGCATGTGCACAAACAGTTGGAACTTTCATTCCTTATTGCTATTATTCCTTCTTCTTCCACTCTTATGAAATGTACTTGGATTCATACCTCAGCCAAGAATCAACCAGGCTGCTGACTTCCTGGTGCTATAGGCAAGACAGTACTGACAGATGTCCCCATACTATTTGCAATGTAATCCCTTCTTTTGAAGGGACTTTCACTCACAATATCATCAGTTCAGACTCGTAGCGAACCAAGGCATTCTTCTCCTGCACCAGCTTGAACCACTCCTGCATCAGCTTGGGATCATCCTTCTTCCCCATGCCTGCCAAAAAAGAAACCTGGTAAGTTTTCAGTTGATGGATGCCCTGCAATCCTTACAAGCCCAGACTGCAAAAACAACAATGGGGCAAAATGTGCAAAGAAAGCCGAGCAAGATGCTGCCAGAGCACTCCCAAGCCGGGTCCATTCAGTTTGTCTTGAACACACAGAAGAGTGGAAATCACCTCCAGAAAGATTCTCTTCTCTCTGGAGCCTGAATATTTTATTATTTTTATTGCTTTCTGATTTTCTTGTCATTGCTTGTTTCTTCCTCAATCATCATGCAGAAAGCCCAGATTTCTGTATATATTTCACTTTTCCTTTCATTAGAAGAGCTTTATAGATCCTTATGCCAGTTACTTAAAATGTATACTTATCAGAAATGGACTCAATTGCCATTCTATATGTTTTACCTTTATTTTCTTCAATTGCACGTCCTCAATCTTTGATTTTACTGGCCAAAAGTAACATCTCTTCTTTTTCAATAGCTAAATAAATCTTTTCTGACTGCTCCTCCTAGCCACATGTATCTACCCGTCCTGAAGATCCCCCTCTGCACAGTGAACACAGAAACTACTTCTACTGTATCGCACATAAGCTCTGGAAAGAAAAAGAATCCTCTGACATATTTGCTAATATCAAAGCAGAATAAAAATACATTGGGCCTTGGCCACCTCACATGGAACTCTTAGTTGGTATTTCTTCTATTTTAAAACCAACTCCTAAACTTCCTCAGTAGTCCACTGATGCATCTCGTATCTGCCAGGAGTTGTGTGGAATAAATTGTAGAATGCAGTTCCCAAAGCCTTCTGTTGATATTTATCAAACGGAGGAGCTTACCAGGGAAGTGCCTCCCAGATATCTCCTGCTCTGCACCACTGATTCCACACTAAACCACCTGCAGATGAGCGTTGTGACCTCTAGCAGACACCATCAAGGACACGAGCGATGCGCCTGCCTGCATGGAAGCGGAGGCAGGAGCAAGTCCTCAAATCAAGCTCACCAGTATTTTTGAGTTGCTGCATCCTATCAGCTTGTGCTGCGTGTAACCTAGGCATCCTAAAATAACTAACATCTCTGTCTGTGTTAGTTATTATGGAAACATACTGTCTACATCAAGAGGAGAACCTGTCAAATAGTCATTCTGATGCTAATAATAATCAAGCAGTAAGTTTATTATTCAAACTCTGGGAAACCCTTCACGAATACCGCATTACTGGCTAGTTAATTCAGACCTGTGCCCTGCCTCCATCCTTAGGATCTCAGAGAAGGGCTGCACTGGAGCTAAACAAAGGAGAACCTACAACTCCTATTCAACTGCAGTTTAGGCTGAGAATACCTGCCTTTGAAAAATGGTAATAGCAGACCAATGGGGAATACCAGACCCAGTTGTACCACCCTAAGAGCCTCCGGCTCTGCAGACTTTATACCAGTGTGTTGCTCAGTTCCAAGCATTCCTTTCTAAGCATCTCTGCACAATATGCCCGTGTGGCGACAGGAGAGGGAGACTGTACATGCAGATGTCCAGTGCTGTGGCGCCATGAAAGCACTGGGAAGTCTCCCCATCCTCTCCGATGCCAGGATGTATATAGAAAACAAATGCCTAAGAAAAAGCCAAAAAAACACAAGGCTACTGACCTATGAAATACAGAAGTATTTTTAAACAGCCAATGAGCAGAGGAATAATGGGAGGGTTGGGGAGGGAGCACTGACAACTGATGTGAGGGAGCACCATGGAAAGCAGAGTAAGTGGTTAGCAAAATTACACCATGAACACACATAAACAATCCCTTCCCCCATGCCTTGGCAATGGAAACTCTACGGCAAACTCCATTTTGGGACAGTTAAAGACCGCACTCAGCACGACAGATGAGGGAAAACTGGTCTAGCTTAAGGTCTGTTGGTTTTTTTAAAGTTCAAGGATGTTTTTGCAAACCAGTCCTTATAAAGACACAGTATTCCTTTAATCCATATCTACTAATTAAAAAAGCCATTTAAGGAAGGAGATTTTCATCCCTTACCCCACCTTCCAAATATTTTCCAGGAGGAATAGAGAAATGGAAGCCACCAAATGAGAACAGAAACTTTTGAGTGTGACGATATTGCTCCCGCTGCTGCTGCCCAATGTCCCTCCCAGTGGCTACACCTTCCCTAGCACAGCTGGGACTAGCAAAAGGGATACTGTACCTTTAATAACTTGCCATAGGCTCAGAGAAGCTGGTTACCAGTTTGCCACTGGGAAGGCTGGTTTGGGGACACAGCAAGAAAATGGCTGGGGGCCTTGTGTTCACTATCTGACTAGTGCTGCTACGACAACCCAGCTGTGGTCAAGGAGAACAGGGAGCGTGTGAGGTTACGTTACCTTCATGGGCACAGCAAGGGCAGAAGGAGAGAGGTCTACGACGTGGTGTCCCGGCATTGGGCTCAACTTCAATAGGACCAAACGAGGAAGAGGAAGAGGCAGGAGAGGAAGAGGAAGTTGGAAGTGGAACGGAAAAGGAGGAAAGGGGTGAAATAAAAGACAAGCAAAAGGACAAAAAGCATAAGAGTGAGAAAGAAAGGAAACACAAGAAGAAAAGAAAAGAAAAAATACAAGAAATGGAGAAGCAGAAACAAGGGATACAGTCTACAGATGAATAATGTCCCTAATAAGCACAGATAACAGGTAAGAGGTAGACTGAGGTACTGGTGAACTCTTACTGAGCTGTACAAATACCAGGCAGGAGGTTATTGTTACCGTACTTTTTCCTAACATACATTTGTCAGTAACATGGTCTTTAACCACAAGGTTTGTGAACAAGATGTCAGGACGAGCAGAGATGAGTATTTAACTCCTGCTGATAAATGTCACATTTCAAGGAGGGGTTACGAAAAGTCTCGCCTGCATGCATAAGACACCAGCTCTAAGCAGCCACCCTACCTTACAAGCTTTATCAGGACCAATCTCTTACCACCATGGCAGCATCCACTGATGGTAAAAGTGTCCTTTTTAATGGAAAATAATTTCTTCAGACAGGGAACATCACAGGGAGAATCTGATTAACATGGAACCAGCCTGCCAGGATCTGCTGTGTCAAGCATGGTGAGTACACATGTACTCAACTGGGCTGTTGTGCTTAGAGGGGAAAAGGCTTTTACATGGATAAAAGAAGTGATTGACATCAGGGTCTGTGGGGGCAATGATCAGCTGAGGGCTTTATAGAGTTAAAATGGTAAAATTAAAATTCTCTCCCTTGACATTTTCATTTCATAAAGCATTTTAAAGTTTACAGGTCCTGTTAGTATCAGTGACTTACTGCATCTTTTCCATCATTTCTGTCACCCAGTGAAGGCCAAACATTTCTCATCTCTAAAATGGTTCAGCTGTTTTAGCACTGAGAATTTGCTTTTCAGCTGAACTTAACGTTACAGAGATAAACAGTAGGAAATAACCAGTATCACTAATAGTCACAGGAGAACATATGCACCAGGAAGGCAATGAGCCTGAAACATCAGAGCTAGTGGAATGGATGCTCACTGCTCTCCGTGCACAGCTGCATTTATAAAGGGGAGGCATTTCCGTGTTGGGAAAAGGCATGAACTCCACAACAGTAACATGGTAAGAATAACGCTTATTTTGGAGAAGTCAGCAGAGCTTGATACACGTGGTTTGGAGACAGCTTTAGAGAACTAGACTACTGGCAAACTGGGAAGGCTTTAGAAGGGACCATCACAGAACTAGACCAGCACATGGAGGACACACTGGAGTGAGAGGGAGAGCACATGGGCTTCAAAGCCTGCGACTGAGCAGCACAGATTTCTCAGACAGGAAGAAACCTCTGTACTGGGAGCAGGAATGGGCAACATTAGGAGAGGTGCCACAGTTGGCCGTACGACAAATAAAGCACTGTACCAACATTAGTTGACAGTATCAGAACCTTAATTCTAATTGTTCAGAATTTTCCAACTTTTCATTTAAAATGAAAAAGATACTAGGGCTTTTTTTTTTCCTACAATTGCCATTTCACAGTTTAGGTTACAAAAGCAAAAACAAACAAGAAAACCCCCAAACTGCAAAGGCACTGTAAAGAGTAAGATTCCACACAAAGTAGAGCATTTAGTGCATGATACCTGTAACATTTTTTATTTCACATCCTATCTTATTCAGCATGCATTCTTCTACATATGCTTTAATACTCTAACTTGGTCCAGGGGGGATGAGGAGAGGGACATTTAACTATATTGAAAAATCCACTTCCATTTTTCAGGGTTTGAGATTTCATTCAGAATTGTGTGTGTATATGTGTGTGTGTGTATGGGGTGTTGATAAGCCAAACACAACTATATTTATACATTTCAAACCATGGACATGCAGACTTGGTGAGAAATCCCCAATTTACCATATTTGATCTGAAAATAAATACCTGGTATGTGAAAATATCATTCAACTCATTGTGACATCACCACAAACTACTATCTTTTGTCATCAGTGAGCAAATAGTCTGATACTAGGAGAAGATCCCATCTTTGGTCTCCAGGGAAAAGCCACAGGACTTATATAGCAGAAAGCTGTAATACAGAACCCACTCCCTGCAATTGTGTTTTCTTCCTTTGCTCGTAAGTTGGGCTATTTTTTAACAGAAGTATTATCCTCCCACTCCCATCAAAGAAAAACATGTCCTTGAAACAAGTTATGAAGTCTATGGTATCTATAATAGTCCTGCTAGTGGAAATGGTTAACATCGCTTTTCAGCAAGATAATGAATATAATCAGTACTATTAAGATCCTTTCCAATTTCTCCAGATGTAAATTATAGTTGCATCAGTGAATACATGATCGTTACAACTGCTTTGGAAACGACTTCTGTCCACCCCAGGATGATTAGCAAGGCTTTAAGAAGTGTTTCTTACATATTGGAGGACCTAAACAGCAAGGACAGAGTAAAGCACAACCTGAAAACTTACCTCTTACAGTTCTCTAAAGCTGTGAAAACTACACCAATTATTACGGTCTAAAATCAATATCATGCAGTAGAATTTTAGATATATTTTTAAGAACTTCTAGTGATAGTAATGAAAACTGCCTCCCCACCCTTGCTACAAAAGAGTATTGATACATGTGGTACAGATACTATAAGCAGACAGAAATAGCAACCTTCTCTATTTTATCATATTTCCTAAAATGGAGAACGATTTTTTCACTGACAGCAACAAATCTTCAAGTGTATTCCATGTCACACATTTCACTATCACCTCAGATGAACTCTTTCAAGAAAAGTCCTCTTAACTATTTCAGAAAGAGAGAAGCGGGGGAAAAAATAAAAGATCGTTTGATAAATGTAAAAACCATTCCCTCAGCCAGCTGATAAAGTTTAGACAATGTATTATCAGATCATTCGTTTTCCTGTCAAGGTTAATAAAATAAAATAAAAAACCCACAAAAAAAAACCAACTTCACAGCAAGAGTTCCCGCTCTGTGAAAACAATCCTGGGAAAAGGCTGAACTCATCCAGTACTATTAAAAGAACTATACAATACCCTGGTTTACAATATGGTGTTAAAAACTGTTTTATCTACGTTGCCCTTATCACTTGTCTCATTACATAATGGAAAACCTTACACATCTTATTTCTGTCAAAGCCATCACTAATCCTATACCTAATTATTATATTATTGTTTGGAGAAGAGACATCACCACCTCATGGGCTCATTAAATTAAAAACATGATCATGGCTGCAAGACAATTTTCCTGGCCATGGAGTCATGCTTATCTTTTGATAAGCAAATTAAAAAAAAAATAAATAAACAATTCCCTTTCTGTCTAAGTCTCCTCCATCACCAAAAAACGAAGCTGACGGCAAGCAGAGGCATTCAGAAGAGCTCGTGAGGTGATCAGTGCAGGGCCAGGAGCTGCATCTCAGTGAGGAAAGGAGCGTGCCCCAGCTCCTGAGCACACTGAACATCTGCCTTGCAGATTAGCCACATTCCGTAAATAAAGTGACTGGAATTATCTTGACTCTGTGTAAAGAAGCCTTTCCCAGATCTTTCTGGAGAATCTTTCGTGCATCTGTGGCAAGAAAGACCTTGTTTGTCATAGTACTCTTGAAAGACTGCAGACTTTGCTCCAGTGATGGAAACCAAAGGCCAGGCCAAGAATAAATACCATCGCTCCAAAGCCTCTTCAAAACAAAGAAGAGAAATTGTATAACCACCATGAAAACGTACCTTCCCTTTCACTGCATGTTGTTCTTTGTTACACAAGCTACACAGGACTGTTGTCTTCTACTTTTCATTTAAATAAGACTTCTTCATAATCTGAAGCACAGTATAAAAAATGATTGACCAGGATGAAGAAGACACAGCAGAAAGTTTGGGGTGGCAGCCACCGTTGTCCCCGAGCTACAGCTCACGTTGATCCCCTTCACTATTTGCCCAAGTCCTGAGAGCTGTGACAGCTTCTGAGAAGTGGTGAGCCTCCACCAATCAACGTGACTTGAACAGATATACCACAGATCAAGGAGGATCACATCCTTTGCAAGCTTTGTGTTCAAAAACTTCGACTTCTATATTGCTGACTAACCAGGGTGGTTTGGAAATCAGCAACACTGGGCAGGAAACCTGGCTGTGAGGTTCATCTCAGTCCTCCTGACCCATTATGCTGGCACCTGAGCTCACAAGCTAAGGGCACGACACTTTAGAAGTTCTTATTCTACTAACAAATTCCATCACTCATTTAGCAGGCAGCCTAAAAGCTCCAATTATAACTCAGTGCTTAAAAGAAGGATCAACCCAAAAGAGATCAGTAAGACAAACTGTGCACTGATCACAGGAAATATCCTCTTCCTCATCTTTTAAAAATCAGTTATGGTCAGAAACCCAAGTACTGAAAAATAAAGTATTCCAACTTTATTATTTGGTGAAGCTGCTCAACAGCAGTGCTGTAAAAAAGCAAGAATACAGAAAGCTGCCTCTTGGAGAACAGCATCCACACAACTGCAGGTATCATGTAAAACTGAGGGCAAGGATTCTGACAAGGATCCCATAAGCACATCACTCACTGTGTCTGACCCAACAGTTTACTAAAACTGTGTCAAAAGCAATATCCTCTGAAGTACCATCACTAAAAGAAACCTGAGAAAACTCAAAGACCACTGAATTGTCATTCAAACTGAACCACATCTTTATTTATCCAGCAGAAGAGAGGAAAAAAAAGGGTGAGAAGGGGAAAGAAAACTTGGGAAGGCAATAGTTGGAGCGGAACACACACACAAAGGACTGCAAGAAGTCTTCTGCTTCTACTAGATCTCAAGGCACTTCAAAATGCACTCAGAATTAGTACAGTCCTGCAGTGGCCCTGCCTCCCAAGACTCCCAAGACTGTTTGTGCAGCTGTGAGAGGTTGCAGAAAGAAGCAGGTAAATGGCAATTGCTCGCTTCCAGTACCTAACAAGTACTCTAATTACACTTAACAAGTTCTGCTTATCAAGTGCTCTTTCCTGCTCCAAATTTACAGCACAGAAAACATGTTACCAGCTCACTTCAGTGTCAAAGGCAGCTGCAGACTGCGAAAACAATGTTTATCTTACAACTCCACTCCTCTTCCAGGAGAGCACTGTTTGCCAATCACAAGAAATAGGACTGCTCACACTTGAGTGTATCAGGCTCCAGCCCTGCAGAGTTAGATCTGAAGGACTTTAAAGGGCACAGTCAGCTGCAGTATTTTAAATAAGCTAATAAAAAAATGAGGTAGTTGTAAAGTATGATCTAAAAAAAGTATGAATAATTAGAGAAAAAAAAACCCACTATCACACTTTTCCCCCGCTGTTTACCTGATGTTCATAAGGTTTTTTACAAGAAGGGAGAACACGTGCCTGAAACCAGCACTGCCAAATCTACCAGCTCTTTTCTTTACATCCTTCTTGCCTGTCTCAGCATATCCCAGCCAAGAGCAAAGCAAGAGGGAGCGTGAGGCTGTTTCCTCAGTGGTTCCCTGCTGGGTGTGAGGAAAAGGAAGCTGCTCCTTTGAACACAGAGGGAACAACGGAGGTACTTTCCACAGGCAGACGGGGAGCAAACCGGGACAAGAAACTGGTGGGTAAGGAGGAACTGAGGCTGGGACTAATTAAGTAAGGAGACTAATAATGTAAGCCAGCAAAAGAGAAGAGACAAGAGTGGAGAGGGGAAAAGGGGGAAGGGTTGCAAAGAGAAAACAGATTTGTGGAAAAGATACGACCTACAATTTTCCAGACAAATAATGGTGGGTAGAAGAGGGAGCAGAACCCAAAAATTTTGGGATAAGGCCGGAGGCAGGGATTGAGGCTGTGGGGACTGAGTCATTGGGAAGACCAGAGCAGGAGTGAAAGACCAGTGGGGAGGAACAGGAGGTCCGAGGAGCAGAATACTAGGATGTCTTTGTTAAGAAGGTAGGATTAAAATTAAATGCCTGAGAAGCAAAAACTGGGACTAAGAATGAAAATGGCAGTGAGGTGAGGAGGTTTGGATGGGAAAAAAAACAGGATTAGGACAAGGGACTGCCTGGAGAGAGGGAATAAAAGGGACAAAGAGTTTGTATCCACCATAGCCCTATATCCTTCCAGCGTCTGGCTCAGAATCCCTGTTTTCAAGTCTCACCATTCCACAGCTGCCAGCAAACATCTGTGAAATCCACTGACCATGTCCCATTTCCTCTCCATGAGGATCTACACAGAGGATGACAACCTAGCACTGCTATCAGTTATTCCATAAGGGTATGAGCCCGAGTTCTCTGCGGTGCATCTGAAGGTTATAAATCTGTTGATATATCAACATAATACAAAATCTTAATTTCAGTTGACTTTGCAACCTTTGTAATGTTCTTTTACCGTAACTGCATATACGATATACACATAGGAATAATCACTCAGAATTGAAATGTGACCATCTGTAGCGTGAAATGAAACATCTGCTTTACAGCAACGGTACATGACATTTTAGAACAGGAAGAGATGATCATGGCATCTGAGCAGAGAAACGAGGGTAGTTAAGATAAAATCTGTATTCCTGCAAACTGGAACTTGACCAAGGATGTCAGAAGTTACCACTCCCTTGCAGCAGCTGTTGCGCGATCTGTAACAACTAAACAAAACGCCAACTCTGATTAGTGTAAAGAAAATCCAGAGTAAATTAATGCCCTAATCATTCATACAGATAACTTTTCAAAGTATTTTGCAATTTTGCTTATCATTCTACTGCCAGTGTAACTCCAGAGTCTTGCCTATGCCCCAGAGACACAAGTTGCCCACAGAATAAGGAGCCGTGCAGCCGCCCTCGCTGCTCCGTGCCCAGCAGGCTCCTGCAGCCACACGGTGCTCCAGGGATTTTAATGGCATCCAACCCAGCTGCAGCATCCTGCACAGACATGTTAATTCGGGAGCCGAGCTCTAAATCTGCCACTGAATAGTGACAAGTATCATCAGAGCAATGTATCCCTTCTGGCAAAAGTGTTCTGGCAGCTCCAAAAAGCAAACATAAAGCAAATTACGGAGGCAACAAAACAATATTATAAAGCCACATACTCCAGCAGGCTATACTGGCTCATTGCATTTAAAGGGATACTGCCCAATACAGGTTTTTTAAAGTTTGTTTCGAAAAAGGTATTTTTGAGACGAGCAGAAACTCGATATAGTCTTAAAATATATCAACCATTTTTATAAAATTTAAATGTTGTCTCTGACTGGTGGAAGCCCAAGTGACTGAGTCACCATATAAATAAAACCAGCCCGTAATAGAAGATCATAAATGACCACTCTGGGGTGTCTGTCTGAGCTCAGAGAAATGGAAAAAGCAAACAAGCTAAAAAGGTAAAAAGTAAATTCAATTTTCAATATAATTTTTTAAGTGACAGTGTCCCTTTAAGTAAAGATTATTTTCATTTTCTTAAGCCACTATTAGTGATTTTGATGGGATCGCTGTCTCTAAAGAGGCATTAGGAGGAGAAGCAGGAGGAGGGAGAGGTAAAGTGGAAATAGCATTAAATAGGGATAAGGGTCTGTTAAGTGTAATTCAGCATCAACCCTTTTACAGCTCCTACTCTATGCTCATAAGGGTATGTGCCAGCCCTGACGGGCGTAACTAGGAAGAAGATTTCAAAGTCATTCTGCAGAAGACACTGCAGGAAAGAATGCCAGAGGGACTGAACAGTGAATGAATCACAGGGCCAGCAGAGGACAATCACATCAAAATTAGCACAGGAGAATTGGGCAAAAAATTATGTCTATTTAGGAGAAAAGTCTTCGGTTTTTAAACTTGAACTCAGGTGGATGTTCTTCAACAAAAGCCTATTGTGCCAGGACAATTTGGATGCATTCCAAACAGACAACTACAGATAAATAATACATGGGACAGCCTCCCCATGGAAGAGGAGGGAAAAATGACAGTTAAAAGCCTGGGCGAGATTACGTTTGAAGTATCAAATGCAGAACACAATGAAATCAGGGGAAGACTTCTAGTGATGTGTTCTGGATCAGGCCTAGAGCGTGTGGGTCTTCCACTCTGCAAAGCTGGACCCTAATGCACACCCTCAGCAAAAACACAGCTTTGATCAAGCAAACTTTATAGTCTGGAAGACAAATGAAATGAAACTCTGAGATGACAAGGCAGCTGAAACGAGTTTGCTTTCTCCTGGATCCGCTGACAGATTTGTTCATTTTAGAAGAATAGATTTAGGGTGATTAAACTAGCAAAGGGAATTTTAATTTTCAAGATGGGCAAATGCTAAACAAATGCCATTTGCAACCCAAAAGTTATCCACCTACTGAGGGATTCAGGAAGCAACATTAATTAAAGAAATGCAGAACCATGGCGCAGAGTGATGACCAGATTATAATTGCTGTGTGAAAAAAAAACAACAAGAGAACGCTAAACACTGTAACATGTGTTTAGCACTAAATGAGATATTACAAGAAAATAACATAGCAAGAAACTTATTAGTTGTGTAATGGTACTGACTGGAAACTCTAGCAGCAGATTCCAGCAAAAATGAACTGGAACTCTTAGCAGTAGATTCTCTCCCAACCTCACAGTAAGACAAAACAAGGAAGAAGAAATATCTGTCATCTACAAGTGTTTCCAAAGCCCCTTGAGGGAGCATTTTGTTTTTGTTAGATCATCAACAAACTCTGGCTGTTTTGGAAGAAACAAACGAGCCTCAGGAGGGGAAGGAGGAGGCAGCAGCATGACTAATCCTTTACAGTGCTGTCAGCTCTTGAGAGCTGGTCAGTTCTGCTGTCCCCCTTCATGTTAAAATATCTTCCTAAAGAGGATTTCAATGGTAGAGCGGGACTTTGCAAAGGAGAAGCAAAAAAAAAAAAAACCAGAACGGCCTTCCACTGCTAGCAGGGAAGGTGGCTGGAGTGACAACAGTGAGTAAATTTTGAAATAATTCAGCACTGCGGAAAAAAGAGAGGGAACCTTCCTTACACACAGTTTGTGAAACACTCCAAGATTTCCTCATCCTGAGCTGGAAAAGGGGTTCTGCTA
Organism: Calidris pugnax; assembly: GCF_001431845.1. NCBI lineage: Eukaryota > Metazoa > Chordata > Aves > Charadriiformes > Scolopacidae > Calidris > Calidris pugnax. Next base: position 3,962,288 of record NW_015090800.1, on the reverse strand, counting down.
CAGCCGGTCATGTGCAAGGGCTGTTTCTTCTTGTTTGTGAGCCAAGGATGGGAGAAGTAGGTGAAGGGAGGGGTGGGGAGGAGTGTCAGCAGGGTTAGTGTCAGCAGGAGGTTCAGCTATACATACCACCCAGATGCAAGTCGATGAGGTCACTGTAATAAGACTCTCCCCAATAGTCTACAACAAGGAATTGGTGAAGACAGAGTTATTGAACCAGATACCCACCCTAGCCCCCGCACAACCAAAGCAATATATGAGAAAAAGACAGACAGAAGCAAAAAGAAAGGCAAACATGAAACATGCATCTATACAGGTGGGCACATATATATATACACAAAAGTTATATGTCTCTCTTTCTCTGTATATATACATATATGTACACACACACAAATATATCACACACAGATATATATTGGGAAGATGAGGAGAAAATTCCCAGCAGGCAGGCAAGGATTTCCAAGGAGAAAAATCAAGAAGTCTACACAGAGACACTTCACCTATTTCAGCCTGCACCAGTACCTGACACTGGTGTCTTTCCTGCTTTTGCTGAGAAAAGCTGAACTAATCTTATTTCTTTCATCCTGAGCAATACATCAGAAAGGGAACAGGGTCATTTCTTAGGTCAGCTGCAGGAAAGGTGTAAGGGCTGATTTCTTGGAGGTGAGTGGAGGATGTGTGTGTACAGCACAGGGGTGGAAGGCAGTGACTGACAGAGCACTGACACAAATGCCCGAGTGTGGAAAGATGGGTAGGTGTGTTTGTGCTAATGAAGTGTCTGTGCCAGAGAAGAACCTGCACAAGAGTGTGTGGAACGGAGATGTGAACATCCACAGCTGCTAGAGGCAGGTACACCGTGAGTCTAGCACTGCGTAACGCTCCTTTGGGGCAGAGACAGACAGGAGCACTGAGAGCACTATTTCTCACTGCATATGAATCACTCGACGTAAAGAGGTGGCTCTTAAATTTTTCAGTATTGATCTGACAGTAGGAGGCATTTTCACAGCTCTTAAAAATTACTATCAAAGTTTATGCTAAAGGAGGATAAGGGAGGAAAAAGAAAAAAAGTTCCAGAAATTTCTGGTTTGACATATTTGTAAGTTAATATTTGAAAAAATTAAAAATCCACACAGGAAATAAATGTCATAAGCATGTCCAAACAGGCGAATGCACTTTAATATGAAGTACTGTTACATTAATAGCAATTCCATTCAAAGTGTCTCTTGGGACACTGCAGAAAAATGGGGAAATTCTTCATTGAGATTACCCTACTTTTATCTTTGCAATGAAATACCACGATGCAAAAGAAAGGAAGGGGCAAGGAAGGAATGACAAAAGCTTAGACTACCTGAATAAGACAAACCTGCAACCTGAAATACAGCTTACACTCCAGATCATTCATTCTTGCTATGAATGAGACTATCAAAGGCTAAGATTGTCAAAGATAATCACAGAGAATGTTTTAAGGCAATTAAGTAATCATAGGGTGTGAGATAATTTTCTGAATCAGAAACTAAATGTTAGTTTGAGCATTCAGCTTTTCAAAGAATAAAAGACCGACTGCGCCTTGCCTGAGGCTGAGCCAATTTAAAAAAGAGAAAGACAAGGAGATAGCCAAGAAGGTGCAATTATTTTGTCAAAATTAAAGCTGGAAATGACCTTCAAAATGTTTCAGAGTCTGATTAGTTGAATAGCTGCTATCAACATATAGAATATTCCAACTTGACAACTATCAGATAACGAGTGAAATTCCTAGAAAGAGTACTGGGCAGCCTATACCTATTGCTAGGGTCTAAATTAAGTGTAATCTCTCAGGAAGACAGAAGGGCATCACTGAAGAATTCATTGACAGTCTTCTCAATATAAGTCACTTGGCAAGAATATATTAAGGTTGATACTAAATGGATGGGAAACAGAAACAAGATTATTCGCAGTAAAGAAATTTTTACCTAGAGTACTATTTGTGCTTACCCACAGCTGCTAGAGGCAGGTACACCGTGAGTCTAGCACTGCGTAACGCTCCTTTGGGGCAGAGACAGACAGGAGCACTGAGAGCACTATTTCTCACTGCATATGAATCACTCGACGTAAAGAGGTGGCTCTTAAATTTTTCAGTATTGATCTGACAGTAGGAGGCATTTTCACAGCTCTTAAAAATTACTATCAAAGTTTATGCTAAAGGAGGATAAGGGAGGAAAAAGAAAAAAAGTTCCAGAAATTTCTGGTTTGACATATTTGTAAGTTAATATTTGAAAAAATTAAAAATCCACACAGGAAATAAATGTCATAAGCATGTCCAAACAGGCGAATGCACTTTAATATGAAGTACTGTTACATTAATAGCAATTCCATTCAAAGTGTCTCTTGGGACACTGCAGAAAAATGGGGAAATTCTTCATTGAGATTACCCTACTTTTATCTTTGCAATGAAATACCACGATGCAAAAGAAAGGAAGGGGCAAGGAAGGAATGACAAAAGCTTAGACTACCTGAATAAGACAAACCTGCAACCTGAAATACAGCTTACACTCCAGATCATTCATTCTTGCTATGAATGAGACTATCAAAGGCTAAGATTGTCAAAGATAATCACAGAGAATGTTTTAAGGCAATTAAGTAATCATAGGGTGTGAGATAATTTTCTGAATCAGAAACTAAATGTTAGTTTGAGCATTCAGCTTTTCAAAGAATAAAAGACCGACTGCGCCTTGCCTGAGGCTGAGCCAATTTAAAAAAGAGAAAGACAAGGAGATAGCCAAGAAGGTGCAATTATTTTGTCAAAATTAAAGCTGGAAATGACCTTCAAAATGTTTCAGAGTCTGATTAGTTGAATAGCTGCTATCAACATATAGAATATTCCAACTTGACAACTATCAGATAACGAGTGAAATTCCTAGAAAGAGTACTGGGCAGCCTATACCTATTGCTAGGGTCTAAATTAAGTGTAATCTCTCAGGAAGACAGAAGGGCATCACTGAAGAATTCATTGACAGTCTTCTCAATATAAGTCACTTGGCAAGAATATATTAAGGTTGATACTAAATGGATGGGAAACAGAAACAAGATTATTCGCAGTAAAGAAATTTTTACCTAGAGTACTATTTGTGCTTACCAGTCCAACTGAAAAAATTTTTTTTTTTTTAAATGAAAAGTGGTCCAGAGGTCAGAGACATGAACAATTAGAGTTAATGGAAGACCTCTGCAAAAGGTAGAGAGGAAAGATGACTAACAGGCAACACACTAAAAGATTATAAATGACATAAAGAAGTAGTTTAGATCGTGTTGTCTTTTTCTAAAACAGAAAAAGAAAAGAATCATTACAAAATACAACATCCTGTTTCTTCTGTGAGAATTTTCAAGTATCTAGTAGATGGAAACCACTACTAACACCATTTAAAACTTCATATTTAAGTGTGTAAGTCAGTGAGTGATTTGTTCTTTCCCTACAGAAAGGGAAGCTGAATAACCCACTCATTACAGAGTCCAGTATCTTCTCCAAGATCAGTCAAAACCAGTTGCTCTCTATGGGACAGTCATTACTTTATGCTACACTGCAGCCCTCCCCTATTTATGTGGGCAGAGTGTGTGTGCAGGAGGCAGACCTCACACCCTTCCCCATTTCTTCTCCTTCTACAAGCTTATGAAAAGGAAAGAGATGATTATTTTCCCAGGTGACAACAACAGTTTATACGCTGCCTTTCCCTTTTTAAACTTTTGTTTACATGGTTTCATTAGGGGAGGGACAGATGAGAGACAAGAGCAGACTCCACACCTTCACACAAGGGTACTGCTGAATGCAGCGGTCATTGTCAGCTCAGTGTCTTAGGCAATGCACACGACAAGAAAATTATACTGCCCTCCTGAAGAATTAATGGCTATTGGAGGCAGAAATTACTTGTACTTACGGAATTTGATGTTCTAGACTTTAAAAAATAAGAAGAAATTATTTTTTTTTATTGCAAACATATGTAAAATGTCTGTGCAAGTGTGGCTGGAGAGGTGAAGGATGGAATGAAGTTTTAATCTTTTGTTTCAGTCAACACAGGTTAGAACATGCTTCTCTTCCCCCACCCCTCAACAGAATGTGTTTCTTGTTAATCCCCTGAAATAACTGGAAGAGTTGAGGCTGGTGAATTCTTTATGAATTCTGTAGTTAAGCTTCTGTAACCTTACTGTATGATTTGCTGACAGAAACATGTTGCAAAAGCAAAAAGCATACCCTAGAGACTTCCGAAAGAAAAGCAATTCATTTTACAAAGAATGCCCTGTAATTTCATAACTCTGCTAGGAAATTCACAAATACACAAGCTCATCTAAGACTCCTTCAATTTGGGAGAGTTGGGAGTGAGAAGTTAGTTATATGAGTGTTTAATTCTACAGTCTTCCATATAAAATGGCAATTCTTACTCTTGGCCATATTCTGCCCGCTCTGAACATTTTTTAGGCATTCTTCCATCATTATTCAATGAAAGAACACTATCATAAATAATGTTCTCTCAGCTGCTCAGATTTCCCACTTGTGCTGACATGTCTTAACATGTCAGCACAAGTCATTTAGCAGCTGAATAATCAAGATGGACTTTCAAGATGAAGAGAAGGAAAAAGGAAAAGACCAATTAGAGAGAATAGAGGTGGTTTTAGTAAGTGCAGTACCTGGCAGGCCAGAGAACAGCAGGGCTACACAGAAATACACAGCATAAGGAAGGATGCACCACCACAAAGAAAGAGTTTTTGCACAAGGCTATTTTTTTGAATGCACAAATGAAAAAGCCAGCCAGATCACAAAACCATCGGAGTCCTCAAGATTGTTCTCCACACTTGTAGTACCTGTTTTCTTTGGTAACCACTCAGTCCTGCTGCTTTGGCACACCTTATGGAGCATCAAACATACCTAATCCTGGCCGAGTAGGAACTGGCGAGCAGTCACAACAGACTTCTCCTCTGGTGAACCTTCACTGCTTAATCAAGTCCCATCTTCAGAGGCGTTAACAGTCGCTCTTCAATCCAAGCAACAAGCTAAAACATTTTCCAAACACCTGTTCCACTGTTACCACTCCTGATCTCTGATCCTTGTAATCAGCTATGTAATCCTGGGCCTGTCAGGTATACGCACACTGCATTTGCCTGTTGGATATTTGACTCCTTGCAAAAGAGGATTCTTTTTTCCAAATCATTATCCTACTATCACCATTATCTGAACCAAGTACTCCTCCACTCACATGCTTTGCCAGATCAGATGATACTAGTTTAGTTTAATTTCAAGTACACATAACATTCCTTTAACAGCTCGACATGGATACCTTTCAGTACACGTGTGCATTTCTGCTCTGCACAACTTTGTCGGAAGTAGCCAGTGTGCTGGGCTGTGCAGTGAGGAAGATGTTCTGTGATGGTCCCTTGTAAGGACACTACCTTGATAATCCAACACAATAGAGAAAGCACACACAATTTCACAATTAATTCCTTAACGTAAAAACAGGATTCTCTTACTGTGACAGCTTTATGTGAATTGCAGCTAGGAAACCCCTGCAATTTTCTAGCTGTAATATCCAGCAATATGCAGAAACAGCCAGACAGCCATTATTAACAGTTGGAGAATTACCTCCCAGGCCTCAGGCAAGGACAAGCAAACTAAGTCTTTGCCGAGAGGGAAGCTCCAGAATTAGAAGAAACACAGGAAAAACAAGGTCTCAAAAAGATAGCAGAAAAGGGAGAATGGATTCACACTGGACTATCTCTAGGCTATAATGGTCCAATTGCCTCTAAAATCCAAGCAGCTATGGACTACTGCACAAGCACTTGGTACGAAAACATTAAAAAGCAAACCGCGTTCTGATGGATACCTGCTTCTCCCCGAAGGGCCTTCTCCACAGCAACCCCTCTCTCCTCCAGTTGCCTCTGCTTCTCTTCCACTTGTTCAAGCTGCCGCTGGATGATCTGTTCAGATAAGAACGGAGCAGAACCTCACCAACAGCAGTTCTCCTGTCTGCAGCACTCATCCAGCATTAAGTGACTTCAGAAATGATTATTTGTATTCACCAATGCACTGCTTCCAAAGCTGGCATCACAGTCCCTCCAGTAACATCTTCCCCACCCCATTGTGTCCCCTCTCTTGATTTTGCAAACACCTCGATACTCACTTATTTGCTACAACTCCAATCACCTTCCTAAAGGTGAAAGGAAAGGTGATGCTATTCACTCAGCTAAGCCCCTACCTCAAGTTTTAAACAAAACCCATCACCTATAGATGATGCCAGCAGTTTTCCAACAGATTCTCTGGTAATTAAAGGTTAATTTGGTAACACTTCACCCAGCAGCATAATCTAGCAAAGCAATGGTAGGCACAGCATCAGGTATTATCTGACTATCACTGTACCATTTAGTGTATGATGCTTCACTCATCTCCAGCTAGAAAGGTGTTATAGTCATTCTTTTTCTCTGTGAAACTATCAATATAGGTTTCCCTCATTCTTCCCACACCTGTGACATGACAGCAAATTCAGAAGAGGGAGAAGGAGCAGGGACAATCATGTAGAAATAGAGGAAAGTTCTGTCTCTGAATCCTCTTCTGACACCCTCAGGGGAATGTCAGGATCATGGTGCTTTCAACTGTCCACCATGACAAGATGATCACGAGACACTACCTGAGCTCTGTGTAACCTCTTTAGCTCTTCTTGCTTGGCTTGTCTACGGGCAGCTTTCTGTACTCGCCGCGTCAGCTTGGCATTCAGTTCCTCCTCTGTGTAGGCTCTCTGAAGGAAGGAAAAAACAGGAGCAGTTTTTATTTGCGTGCTCAGAGGTACGGCGGGAAGGACGACCATTTTCTTTTCCAAAATCTCAGAGAAGGGAAGTGTTCTGTCTTTGCCGTGGCTGTGTCAAAAGTCAAGCTTCTGTCGGCAAAGGTGTTCACAGTGCAGTGAGCAACAATTTCAGAGTCAAATCAGGAGTGAAGAAGCATATAAGCCAACTGCAAAGCTGTGATTGTATATCATGTCCCACCCTGCCTTCCACTGCTGTATGAAACCTCTCCCCAAAGATTCATATCAATTTTTATTCTATTTCTCAATAGATTTGGACAAATGGATTTAGTTAAATCAAGGAGTACCATGTAGAGGAGTCACCTTGATTTAATTTTAAAAGAGGGCAAAGGCAGATCTACACGAACAGTTCCAGCAGTATAAGCTAAGAAATTATTATAGACTAGTGTTGTTGTATTGTTACTCCCCTCTCCCTATTTTATTCTTCAGCATGAACATCCATAACTGCAAGTTATACTGGTATAACTGGTAGTAACTACTTGTGTAAATTTGTGCAACTTTCTATGAATCAAAGTGGCAGAAAGACATTTAAAAGCAAAATTACATTCTGGAGCGAGATGGGAAATCCCATCTCAAGAGCAATCCCACAGAACTGGCTGGTGTAAAACAGAGCAAACAATCTCTAAACTAAAACTAGACTATGACAACACCAGAAGCCATCCAAAAGGAAAAATATCATGTTTATAGAAACAGCAAGGTATTTCCTTCTCTTCTTTTCTCTCAGTGAAACTAGTTTGAGAATAAGTAAGTCTTTTTAACATTACTGAAATGGGGTTTAGTATCTTATCAACCAACTTAACTAGTTGGTTGTCTTGTAGTTTAGGAGGGCTTCCTCTCAGATGTTTTAAGAGTGCCACAGAAACTTCACAACTGCATTAAGCAAACCACACTGAAGAAAAGAACTCTCTTCCCACATACGTGTATGTAGGCGTTAAGGGACAGCTGTAAACAGATGTCTTCTGCTTCTGCAAAGAGATCTTCTCCATGGACAGTCAACTTAAAGAACAAAACGTTAAGACAGACCACCCTGAAATTTGCTTTATCTAGTTATTGTACTGCCACATTGGCCAGTCTACCTCTGGTTTATCGTTCTTGGTGAATAGAGTTTGAGGCAGGATCACAGCTCTACTAAAAATCCCTCAGACAGGTGGTTAGCCAGCACCATTGTTAAAGCTCCAAGAAGTTAACACTTTACTCTTCCTTTCTTTCTTAAAGCCACAAAATCCACAAGTATAGCCGAATCAGAGGGTAAAGTGATAGAGGGTGTGACTTTCCTGTCCCATGTAAAACTCTTGTGACTGTGAAGACAGGACAATAAGAATTTCAGAAAGTAGCAGTGTTCCTGAAATAGAAATACAACTTCTGTCTTGATTTTAGCTTGATACAGGGGTCCACTAAGATTTCAGTGAAACTTTGAAAGATGCTGATTCAGGTTGACTATTCACTTGAATTCATATTTTAAGTATTAAGAAAAGAATACACATACATATTCAATTTACTTGAAAACCAATTTGTTCTGAAGCTCAAAGATCATCCCCATCACTCTGTACAGTGGTGCACTGTTGTGCACTGCTAATTGCATGCATTCTAACGAGACAGACAATTCAGAGCTTAAATGCATTTTTGGTTGTCAACCTCAACAGAGAATTTGCTGCCGCTGTCTGCTAACGTCTCACGCATGCACAGTCAATGTTGGTGATGTTAGTGCACATGTGATGGGTAGCTATGGATTCAATGGGTTAATATAGGGACATGCAATGCAACAATGGCCAACTAGTGGGAATGGAGACACTACCTTTGACGAATATGATCTCTTGAATGCCAAGGCGTGTGGTACATAAATCGACTTTAAAGGGGGAATGGTAAAGGGAAAAAAAAAATAAAAAAAATAAAAAAAACATACAAAATGAAGCAAAATCAGTTCAACATTGAAAACAGATGCACAGTAATAAAACAAAGCTGTTTTTAAATGAAACACAAAATTGTGCAAATGCTGAACGTGACCCAGACTGATGAAGCACAATGGAACTTCTGTCCTCAAAATCAAGTTTCTAGCACTCTCCGGAAGGCAATTAGCTTTGGCAGCCTCTTTGAAGATGCAGTCAACTTGAAAGTAACATTTTCTGGAGGAATTATCTGGCCTTTATATACCTATGGTTTTAATGTCCATTGACCAAGCACATATACATCCAAATACAAAATTTTGGCTTAGGATTTCGAATAATAGCTTGTGCTGGGTCATGTTTGGTCTGAACTAGCTCAGCCAACTATATCTTACTCTGTCACACAACTCTCCATTTACAATCTGATCTACAACCTCTCCTAGGAGTTGTGTTTATCCCATTGTTTTAAATTATCTCTACTTCACAGAAATGATCACTTGCATTTAAGCAGCACCATAAATCTTCCCCACTGCTTTGTGACAGGAGGAACACCAGATGGGCTCAAAGCGAGTTGTGTGTCCTACAGTAATGAATCTCCCTGTCTAAGAAGAGAGTCTCCAGAGAGCCTGAGGAGCTAAAATGAGGAGCAAGAGGGAGACAGGAGGGGAGGAGGAGGAAAAGGAGGAGAAGAGCAGGAGAAAATCACTACCTTTTCTATCCAAGGACATTCTACGTTACCCCCTACCCAAAAATAAGGCAAGTAAACTACCTAGGGATTATAAGAGAAATACTTTTCCCTTGTATATGAAGTACAGAGGGCATTGTGTCATTCTGGGAGAACAGCCAGCATTTTGCATTTTCACATTTAATTAACTAAAAACAGTCACAAACAAAAAGCCATAGAACAACTTCAGCATGTATGCTAATTTCAGTAAAAAGCAAGCTACCTGCGGTATTAAAACGTATGTCTGCTCACAGTACCACAATTGCAGGGGAACAACGAGGAACACACAATGACACACACCTACAAACACGAGACCCACCAGGCATTTACATTAGGAATTCTTTACAAGATGCTTCTCTTGAAAGACACGACATTTAACAACACTGAATTAATTCATTGCTGATCACAAAGAACAGGCTAAACAGAGCAAGCTGTCTGGGAAGCAAACTCACTACGATTACCAAAAAAGCAGCACAAGCAGAATTTCAGTTTAGAGAAGGGGTTCACATAAAAGTTCTGTGGCACGCAGGACGTCAACTCTTACCCACAGTAAGTAGCAGGCGGTTTGTAACAAAAAAACCCCACACCACCACCCCATCCCAAATCAGTACAAACCCAGTTTTGCCAGTCTCAAAGTCCTTTTGACAGCAAGGCATTCCAGGGTTTACATGTACGTTCTACATCCTTGGACAGGATGCAATAAAACTAGGTAAGTGGAGTTCTCAGATTCATTTCCCCTAAATCAATTCTTTCTCAAAACTATTCTTTAGAAAACAGGCAGATGCTGAGCAAAGAAATTCTTAATGTAACTTCAGCAACAGCAAATGGGAGAAAATGAGACACCACCACTGTACCCTTGGCAGAGCTGGTGAGATATTTTCAATATTAGGATTCCAGGCACCTGCCACTGTCACCTGTCCCCTACAATGCTTAGTGATGAGATCTTTTTTTCTGCAAAAGCCATTTTAAATTAAAGCAGGCCAGCAGAGAAAAAAACCCACCATCAAGGCATACTGCAATCTAAAACCAAGCATGGACCTTACTGAAGCCCTGCTTCCTCCTGAAGGAGGTTACGGGGCAGAACAGTAACTCGGTAACTCTTATCTGAACCCCCTGTATCGCACGTCTGTCCCCTGCTAGCCACAGGTACCTCATTCTTCTGCATCTCTTGGAAAATGCAGGATTTCCCATGAAACGCCTTGAGGGCATGCAAGGAGGAATGGAAGGGGGAGAGAAACAAGGGAATAAAAAACAAAATAATTTTCCTCTTAGAAGAGATCGAGATCAACTAGGGAGAGAGATTAAGAGAGAGGTCAGTAAATACAGAAAACTCCTACTTACTTCATCAACTCCTTCCACCAGCCTTAAATTCATTAGTTACTCTAATTCACTCCACTATATACCCACAGAAAGCATTTCCTACAACACTTCAATCTGCAGTACTTCCATACCTCTGCCACGTGAGCCAAGTATCAAGTAAATCCTGCCGTTTGAGACTGATCTGTGCACACATTTGAAAGAGGAGGCAAAGACCACTGTGTCTGTGAAACTCTCCTCTCGGATGATGTCTCCTTCCTGAAGTTTTTTAACACATGAAGCAAGCACCACCAGGAAGGGACGGGGGGAACACATTTTTTCATTCTTCAGTACCAAAATGGCCTTAGTGTTCTGTGGGGTCAATGAAATCTTTACTTATTCCTCTAAACCTTGCCAACTATATCTAGCAGAGCTTAGAAGCTCTCAGGAATTCAAGAAGGGACTGTTCCCCATTACTATGATTTATCAGTTCCTTACATTTTTCACTTACTTTTGCATTAATAGTCCCACCTAAAAATTGAAAGAAATAATTTAAAAGCAACTAACTCTGGCACTTGGCTCTCACCATGTATTTTCCATGTATAAATATGTGCAAATAAACTAAATGTATTTTTCTCTCTGGGCTTTTACAGAAACCCACTGATGTCTCCTCTTTCCTCCTAAATAACTTCCTTAAAGCACCATTTAAAGTGAAACTATTTTGGCTGGAAAGCCAAAATGATATGCCTTACAATATGACGTTATTGCACTAGCTAGGGGAAGGTTGGTCAGGAACAGGAAACAGCTCTCTCAGAAGAAGTTGAGTTCATACCAGAACACACTGGAACGAGAACACCAGGTATATACTGGCATTTCATAGGGTCTCACTGTTATAGATTATATATTGAGGGTCTCAATATTATATATAACAGCTTCACAACTTATCTACACGAACAGACATAGGGAAATACTCAGCAACTACCAAGGAGTCCTCAAAGAAAACAGGTCAAAATTGAAGGAACAGCTGAGAGTGTATCTCCCAAAAGAGAAGGTACTAATTCAGACTGTAGACATTCTCTTCTCCCAGGAAAAATAAGCAAACCTGCATGAGTTGCAAAACTGCAGCTTGTAGCTTACCTCTTGGTTGATGATCTGTCTTGACTATGTTCTTGATGTACGCAAAAGTACATTCCTATCTGTAGTTTGCTTGGAATTCTACCACTTCAATCTACCAAAGAGGCTGGTAAAACAATATCCTAAAACCAGACCCTTAAAAAAAGTGACAACTATCTCACTGTTATCTTTTTGCAATAGCATTAGAGACAGTGAAATTTAACTCTTTTGACATTTAACGCCTGTTTCCTGTAGATCATTGGCACGACCACATCAAGGCCAAAATTCACTATTCTGACTGTGATAATAATTGTAAAGTAATGTCACAGTGAGACAACAGATCCTTCATGTAACAACAGCGGGGAGTAGCTTGCAATTGTGAAACCAAGTGAAACCAACTCATTTCAGGCAGAATAGTCAGGCAACTTACAGGAAAGCCTCTTCCACGGAAGAAACACTAAGAACAACAAAATTAATCATCTGATTTTCCGATATGGTTCTCTGTGACTGTGATCTGCATGATGCTAGATCCATCTAAATCGCATTTCCCATCTGCCTACCTCTCGCTTGGATTTCTGTGAGGAACGTTCCAGAATATCGTCACTGGAGAGGTCAGAGTCCTCTGAGAAACTCAGGTGTTGGCGGAGCTGCAAATCTGAGAAGCCGGGAATAAAATGGGGAAGTTAGAGAAGTGGTAACTATTCTTTCTGTAAATATTTCAGAACTCAGTTGATAAGTTGTTTGATTGAGCTTCAAAAATACTTAGTCCCTTTATGCCAGCCTTGGTTGCTTCACCTAGGATTACAGAATGATCAGAGAAACCCTGCTCCACAAAATGATCAATGTTAGTTAGCAGCTTCATTTTAAGAGTGCATCACTTTCTGCAAATGCTGTTAAAAATAATGACTGTGATTCTCCCTTTGTACCATAATTCTGTATCAATGTAATTCTGTATCAATGCTCTTACAACAGAGCACTTGTATGACAGCAGCTGGCACGATTCTGGCTATTTATACAAGGCCAGAGAAACGTAACATGTTTGTTTGCTTCCAATCACATTTATGGCTAACTTATTTACTACATCCCAAATTGCCGTTAAACATCTCCACCTGCACCTCATGGAACGTGAGAGATTTACGTGAGGCCTCAGAATGCCCATTTCACAGATCAGCAGACAGCTGCCAGATCGCTGAAAACACAGGAGTAACTACATCTCTGCAGTCTTCAGCATCCATAGAGAACAGACCACCCGAGGAAAAGATGAGGATCAGATTTAAAATAGAGATGAAATGTCACAAACAACTGATTCCAACTCTACTTTCAAGGATACCTAGCTGAAGGAAAAAATACAGGATGCAGAAGCCCGTATCTGTCATACCTGCAGCTGTTATCAACGGAGAAGCTTTGTGCTTGCCAGAATCCACAGTGGCACTACTTGAGGGAGTACTTGGGCAGGATTTGTCATCGGTCTTTTTCTTCTTGTCTTTCTTATACCCAGAGAAAACAGACTTCCATAATGACCTAGGCTTTGTTGCTTCCTCTGTCCCACCACTAGATTTGTCAGAAAGCCTGCTGTCATTTTTGGATTTCTTCTCCTTTTTGTTCTTACGAGGGGAGAAAAGAGAAGTTCTTTTCTTACTCTTCCCACTGGAGCCTTCTGAAGAGGTGACAGACCCTTCAGGTCCAGCCACATCAGCAGGAGGAGTGGAAAACTTCTCACTAGCAGCATCATGCTTTCGTGTGGAGGCCTCTGCTATTTTCAAGGCCAGATGCTTTGGAGATTCATAAAACAACTCTTTGGTCTTCAAGGGCATAGAAGACGCCTTTCGTGCTCTTGTGGCCCCAGTAGCAGCTGCAGCCATCTCCATGTCTTTCATCTTACACAACTGTTTAGCCATGGCATCACGCAGCGCTTGGCTCTTGACAGACTTCTCCCTGGCTCTCATTCTTTCTTCAGCAAGCTCCTTGGCCTCCACAGAAATTTCAGGCAACGCTCTCTTCTTTTGGTTAACTCCTTCCATTGAGGGTGGACCACCATTTTCTTTCACCAAGGGCAAAAGAAGTGGTTTCTCTGGCCTTGGCCTACTGGTAGGAGGTGTAAAGAACTTCTCATGAAGGCTTGAGTCCTCTGTCCTGTCATCATATGTATCCTCTACATCATCAGCAAATGGAATCTCATCCACACTCTCTGCAAAAGATTTCCGCACATCATCTTTTTTGGCCTGGGTTGACTCTTTGGCAGCAGAGGTTGGCTCACGGCGTGGGGGAGCAGGAGGTGTTGATGCTGGTGTTGGAGGTGACCTGGCTTCAACCTCATTCTGCCAGACAGCTTGATGCCTCTTTCTGCGCAAAGTGGCTGGTTCTTCATCCTGAGGAGGTGGTGGTGGAGGACTTGATGGAGGAGTAAGCATGGTAGAGTCAGAAGTGTTGAAGCTTTGGCTAGCCATAGTTCTCATGTTAGATGAGCTCTCCTGAAGGCCAAGTCCAGAACTGCTGGATACATCTCTCCTTTCTTCACTGGAACTCTTTAGCTCTTTTTCTGATGGAGATTTTGGAGTGAGCAGAGAAATCTGCTCATTTTCTAACTTGGACAGTCCCTGTCTTCTTGGGGCAGGCTGGGGTTTCACAAGCTGGATCCTTTCATCCCCTGAAATATTCTCAGTATTAAAAGTCTTCAGAGGAGTTGTCTCAAGGGCAGATACAGTAAAGCTTGTCTCTGAGCGTCTGTTTCTGTCTACTGGGGTGAGTCCTAAGCTCCTCCGGATTTCAGCACTCTTCATCCAGAACTCCTCTACAAGGTTACTCCGTTTCAGGGCTTCTTCTGCAGTAGTAGGGCTCCCCAGTTTTTCCACCTCGCCATCCTGGCCCCTAAGGACAAGTTTGGCTAAAGGAGTAGACGTTAAGGCTGGGACAGGTTGGAAACATACTGGAGGCTCCACCGGGGATGGAATGGATGTTTCGGCAGAAGGCAAAGGCTGAGAACAGATAGGCATTTGAGCAGATGTTGGGGATGAAGCCAGTGTTGGTCCTGCTGGCTGAGACTCTGCTAGTGACGTAGGTGCAATGGCTTCTGGTGATGCAACTGGCTGGGATAACACCGGAGATGGTGGCACCAAAGGGCTCTTAACTTTCCTGTCTTTGGGAATTTCATCCTTTGGTCCTTCTTCACGAATGAAAGGCTCAGGAAAAAAGCGTCCCTCTGGAGATTTTATTGCACGGAATACTTCTTTTACATCCTACAGAAAATGAAAACATGAAATATTAATAGTCACTGGGCACATTAGAATACTGTTCTAATTTTTTTTGCATTTAACAAAGTTAGCAATAAGGAGACCATCCAAGTACCAACTATGAAAAGAACCCCACACGTGGCATCCCATTCACAGGTCTGGAACATCACTTACAATTTCTCATCAGGTGTGGTTCATTTTTTCTGTCCCCATTGTATAAATCATCCTCTGTATATGATAACAAGGCTAATTTAGTTTTTGGAAGAAAAAACACTAAGCTAAATTCCAGAAACCTGGTTTTATCTTTTCCTGCTCTCTCTTCAAATCTCCAACTCTGTGTACTGTGGTGGTCCCTCACCTCAGAACAATTTGCTGCAAATCTCTCCAGCTCCCATCAATATAGCACTTTCTGGTGGCCAGTGTCTGCTGCAATGTTTTCTTAAAGCAAGGGGTGCTTTCTCTGTTAAGAGTAAATTAGGCTCCAATTCCCTTGCCCCCTAATGGTCTGAGAAGTCTTGTTCTTCACCTGCTACATCCAGACTGCTGTATTACCAAGTAGCACAATTTGTTTTACAATTTAACCCTTTGGCAGTGGACACCTCTTATTGAATGGTGGTATTATTCTTTCCAAATATTATATTATTCCGAATAATATATTCTTTGCACTGGCTTTCTTTTGAAAGTAGACAGTTTGGCTTAACTGACACATGACCATTAGAGCACAAGTCTCTCCATCTGTGTGCTTGTATGATGTATATATTAGACACCCAGGTCTTGAGTACTGCAATTTAGGCACTGTCCTGGTATAAACAATGTCTGCCAGAATCATTAAATGGTCCTGAAAAAAACCACACCCTCAATTTCAACAGAAAGTGAACGTTGTCAGCAACCGCTGTCAGCAAACCAGCCTTATCCCATGACAGGTCCATTGTAAAAGTAGACTAGTTTAGGATAAAATTCTCTAGGATAAAGAGAGTAATCTTTTAGTAATTCCTTAAAAACACACACTTAGGCGGTAAAAATTTGACCTGAACATCATGTACTTCCTGCTCTTACACACAGGTAGCTGGAAACACCACACTATGCTCCAGGGCTGATGACATGACAGTACATCATTGCCACGTCTCACATCCTTAAGCTGAACTATGTTGTTACTCTGGAATAAATAAGCACTGCTTTGGTTACTACTAAGTAATACAAATACAATTTTGAATTGCAACTGTACAGAATCTGCTTTTGGTACAGAAAAAATACCCAAATCAGGATACACAGAAACACCTTACTTATGGCTCCCCTCATGCATTTTATATTTTTATAAATATATATGTGTGTATATATACATCTTGTTAACTGCACATTGAAATTAAAATATCCTATGTAATTCCTTTCTGGGCTTCATGATGGAAACGTGTGACTGACAGAGCCACAGCACTCTGAAGATAGGAAAGAAAAATAGTACATTGTTTTTTAAGTCTAAATGAAGTCAGATTTCAAGAAGATCAATACAAATTATAGAGACAGGAAAGGAGGAAAGCCCATTGCTGTCAGTCCCCTTATCCAACAAACCATTCTATTGAACTACAGGTAATAAGTAGGAAACTTAAAGAGATTCCCTTTCTTACCTCTGCTTGTTTTGCTTTGGGACTGTCAACTGGAGACAGAGGAAGCACACTGTCACTAGGTGACTGGATAGGGATGGATGGCTTGCATGGATCTAGGGAAAGCAAAAATGTTTCCAAAAACATATGAAACCGATAATATTCTATTTTTTTAACATTACACACAGCAAGTAGTAACAAATTTCTCCGCTTCTTACGAATTCTTCATTGGACATCTGGAATCTAATAAAAATTTTTAATATGTCCAAAATGGAAGGACATTTTTAACATAAAAACTTCTACAAGAAAAAGCAGTTAGATGGGTTCTCATGCTTTAGGAAGCTGTAATTAATGGATTCAAAACATTCTTCTAAAAATTTTCATGCAAGCATATACCCTGCCACTGAGAGTAGTTCAAACCCAAAAGAGTGTCTTCTCTTAAATCTAATAAACCTATAGACTCTCTCAAATGCAATTACAATCATTCAAACACTGATGGAAAAGGACATTACCTTCTGTCACACTGCAAGAAGCACCTTCTTCTCTTTCTTCATCTTCCTCATCCTCAGAGACTTGTAGTTCTGGTTCTTCTACGCCAGCTTGATGTAAGCGATACTCTGCTTCTGCATCCGATGGGATGTCATCTGACCACAGAGCGGGCAGGGGAGAAAAACAACACACCTTGGATACAAGTCCATCAGGACATCTGCTTATTTTTAAAAAATCTTTCATAATCCTTTCTTTCTATTCACATAGTGATAATCACTTTGATAACCTGAAAAGCTAAATGTTTCACTGTTTTTGCTGCGTGCTAATTAGAGTAATTTAAGCATTAAAAGATAGACTATTAATAACTAAATTGGTAATTGAAGTCAAACCTTTGCATTTTCCTTGAAATTTTTCAATGTTGTCTGGCAAATGCAGTTCATTTTACACTGTCAAGGGAAAAATTCTGGCATAATATTGTAGGGTTTTCACAAAATTACTTCTATTTCTGTTATTCAGCAGGATTAGTACTGAATATGGACACAAGAGCAAGCCCTCTAGTTAGCAGATGGTGACAGGACATGAGAAATTTGTTCTACAACCCATGGCATGGAGGTTCTTCTCTTTCTTCTTGTCCCTTCACTCCTGCCTCCCTCTTGACTATTTGAAACAAGCTCCTACATCACTTAAGATCAGGCTTAAGTACCCTCATACGAGATATTTTCTGCCAATACAGTTCTATTTAGGTAACAGGTTTAAGTAAGGCTCAGTGGTACCCTACCGTCATCCAGCTCTGCTCCTGTGTCTCCCTCTTCACCTGCCTGCCCTTCAGTGTCTGCAGGCTCCGTGCCCACCTCGTCCTCCACATCATTATCCTCACACGGAGCTAGAATATAGCCAAATATTGAGAAAAAAAGAGAAAAAAAAAAAACTATACAGTGAAAAGGTTCTACATTGAACTGTACCAACGGTTTATAGTTGAGAGATTTATTAATTACTGCCAAAAAAAGAAATCCTGAAATGTGTCACCTGGAAAGACATCTATGGTGAAATGATATCAAGGAATGTCTGCTCTTAGGGAGCCTCCAAGGCATTTGCAGCCAGAGCTTTTCTGAGCAAGAGGCCTTGTGAAAATTGAACAAGAAGGGGACTGGGAGGACATCAAACCAGAATAAAGTTTACTGTTCTTCCCGGAAGATTATTTTTTTTCCTTTATCACATCAGAACAGATACCACCACTTTATAGCATATGTGTACTAGGTGAAAGCTGAAATATCACAATGTACCACAACTGTTCATCTTGAAACTGAAACAGGCTTTTAAGGGTGTATATCAGAGACATCTAGTTCTGGGATTGATCATTATTACATTTGGGAACTGTTTAACTCTGTGCAGATACAGTAGCCTTTGGTAAAAGAGTCTTGATATGCTTTTCAAGTAACTAGGACACAAATTAATTGAGATATTTTTAAGTAAATAAAAAGATATATTCAAAGCTTTCTTTTCTGATACAGATCATAATTTGATTTCCTGAGTCAAAATAAAGAAAAGATTCTCCAATTGATAACTCTGAGAAGGGCATTTAATATTACTACTTGTTACTGGATTTAATTAAAGGAGGAGAGACAAGACCAAATTGTGGGGTCTGAATTTCATTACTAAATGATACATTTTAAAAAAACCTAAACATTTTGACACCTTGTCCCATTCTGTAGCGCTATGGATGATTTGCCTAATTTTTAAGTATTGTCATAAAACATAA
Source organism: Calidris pugnax (assembly GCF_001431845.1). NCBI lineage: Eukaryota > Metazoa > Chordata > Aves > Charadriiformes > Scolopacidae > Calidris > Calidris pugnax. The sequence goes on along the minus strand of NW_015090800.1, from coordinate 3,943,381 downwards.
TTGAAATATAAAAAAAGAATCAAACACTTCCAGATTTTTTTTCCTACAGTAGAGTCAGTCAACTACATTTTCTTAGATTTGTGCGGTGAGTTAGCACGAATTCATGTTCAACAACATGCAGACATTTAACTCTGTCATATATCCTATTGCAAACGTGTACACAGTCAGCGTGTTTTATTATGCACAACGTTTGCTAATTATACACATAGGAGATGGTCATGTAACAACGATAACAGATATATTTGTAACCTTCCTGGTTGCACCTGTACCAGTAAACTAAGCGGTGCAAGTCTCTGGACCTGAATGCATACAGTGTCACACTGTCATCTTTAGGAGGGCTCCTGGCATCATTCCCAAAGTTAATTCCCGTGGTGGGGCTGGATGCTGTTTGCAACAGGCAGCCCGGATGCTGAATGGCAAAAAAGTTTAGCCCTATGGGAGCAAATCACACTGTGCCAGCTTTCTTCAGAGTCAGGGAGTAGCCCCTGATCCCTTCCGTTTACTCGTGACCATGTGGCTTTTGGAACAGTTTCTATACTAACGTTGCCAATTAAGACAATCTCCTTGAAAACAAACCAACCCTCCCTAAAATTGAGGTCTTGCAGCCTCTCCTCTTTCTCTTACACAGCTTTTTGCTTCTTTCAAAACCCACCTCCAGAGGGTGGTTTGCCTTCCTCCTTCAACCTGACTATTTCTCTTTTTCCATACTTTTCCTCTCTGTAGTATTAAGACAGATAAACACTCGGGCGAGTTTATTTTCCGTCATCTACTGTGAAAAGGCAGTCACACTTATGTGTGATAAAGAACTGACCTATTCCCTTACATCAGAGGCTTATAAAATCCAGAACCTTACAGATGCTGAGCGTAGGAGACTGAGTCATCTAGCAAAGGCTGGACTGCCCACAGGGGCATTTACAAATCTGCTGAACAAAACCAAACTGTGTCCCAGTCCGACTGTAGCTTAGGTATGCAGTAGCTTATGTTATTTTGGAAATAATAATGTCACGGGATGATTTTATGATAGCAGTTAATGTGAGTAATCTTAATCAAAAGTTGCAAGAACAAAACTCTGATGTTAGTAAAATCTGATACCACGATGTACATGTGTGTCTTCAGATCCAGAAACCATGAGTGAACATGATGCGCGTAGGGAGCGATGGAGAGGGAGGAGAACATCAACTCTTAAGTAGGTTGGTAGACAAAACTCAACAGAAGATAACAGATGCATGGATAAGTAACAACTTGGTGCAAGGGTGGATCCCATTTTGAGGGACACGGAGAGTTTGCAGGTGGCTGGTTATCTTATACATATACTGTGCATATACGTATACGCAGTTAGGATAAGGAGCAAGAGGCCAAAAGCTGTCACACAATAACTCAGAAGCTACACACTATGGCAGCCAGAAACTGGGACCAGCACGTGGTTCTTCTCAGCTAGCAGCTGTGAGCAGACTGCACCACGTGCAGAACATCTTGTAGACACTGCTGCCTTGCCAAAGCAGCAGCAGAAGCAAAGTTTTATAGGCAAGCTAGATATTCTGATACGCCAAAGCAACTTAGCTGTAGATCAACCACCTAGCCGTGAACTGCTCCTGTCCCACTCATCTAGATACCTTCACTGCTTTACATAAATTTACATCCTTACTCTAATCCCAGAATCTTCACCCTCATCCCTTTTGTAATAGAGCTTAGAGGACCACATAAAAAAAAAAAAAAGCAGGTGAGCTCTGCTATCCTTCAACATTCCTGTGGCTTTCCTAAATAACATGAAACCCCAAGTCAAAGGAGACACAACAGCCATCACTATTCCTACAGTTCCAGGCTTCAACCTTATTCTTCTTTCTTGTCTTCTTCACCAGATAACTCGAGTTTGCAGTCGATACAGAGAACAGCAGTTGTTTTAAGCACTCTCCGTCACTTAATCTTTCGGCTGCAAGAAAGCCCCATGTTCTTTTAGTCAAGGAGCCAGGGCAAGAATAACTGGTCCAGTCTTCCGTTCACAAAGCAAAATCACAGCACTCAACTAGATTTCCTCCTTCTACTTGATTACACCCAAGACAACCTCTCTCTGTTTGGCCTGCCTTCGGAAGGGTTACGACAAATGTCAAGTTCATGCAGGGATGGGCTATCTGAGCAAGGCGTGCATGCACACTCCCCCTTCCTCCCTCCCTCCACCTCCAGTCATGCAGTAGCGACAGGGCTGGAAGTTCCAGGGTTAAAGTACCAGCTCAGCTGCTGAAGGCATGGAGAAGAGAGACGGGCAGGGTTATTGTGCATTGGAATACATAGAACGTCACCAAACTACCTCCAGGGACCGTCTCCAGCCACGCCTGTACCGCCTCATGGCGTACGGAGGGAAGGTCGGATGCTGAATTTAAAAAACAATAAAGTGTAAGAAATCAAAATTAGACCATCAGTAAGCGTCTAAAACAGAAAGAGTGACAAAGGGAAATTTTTCAGTAGCAAATACAGGAATAAAACCTATGAGGTGTTAAACAACTGATACCAGGCTTGGGATTTAAATCAAGATAACATATAAACATCAGGGGGCTAATCTTCCTTTAGGATCTGTAATGTTAGAGGCAATATGGACAGCACAGGGAGAAAAACACCACATCTGAGCAGCGGATTGTTGCGGCTGTGGCTCTGCTTGAAACTCTGCAGAGGGAAACTCATAGATGGAAAGAGATGGGGTGGTCACAACAGGCACCTCAGAACCTGCGCTCCCCGGGCGCAAACACCAGCAGATGAAGAAGAGTGCCCAAAGCAGGATGAGAGTGGCTCCTCTGGGCTGTCACACTATTCCAGGCTTTCAGGTCAAACTGTAACGCTGGAGATGCTCTGATGGGCTCTATAAACACCTTGTATCACAGAATACAAGGAGGGTGAGGGTGGTGGAGCACTGGAACAGGTTGCCCAGGGAGGTGGTTGAGGCCCCTTCCCTGGAGATATTCAAGGAGAGGCTCGATGAGGCCCTGGGCAACCTGGTCTAGTTGGGGGTGTCCCTGCTGACTGTGGGGAGGTCGGACTAGATGACCTTTGGAGGTCCCTTCCAGCCTGGGCAATTCTGTGATTCTGTGAATACAGCTCAGCCAGAACGAATTTGACTACTGAACTCAAATTTTAAACTTCTGGTGTATCCACAAGTACTTATTGGGGACAGACCTTTTAAAAAAAACACACAACCCAGACCTGCTGATACCTGCACATACCTGTATTGTATGACAAAGTAATTGAAGCAGCTAGTCTATTGATCAGGATTGTCCTAGTTTGGCCCAGATTTAGGGAAAGGGAAGGAAATATTGCCTTGCTTCCCAAAGGAAGCTGGAAAGATCACAAAATCAATTTGGAAGGATTCACACAGGTTTTCCTCTCTTTTGCCGACAGCTATACCAACACACTACGGAAAAGTAGGAATTATAAAACACAAATTAAAAGAAAGACTCTGAACCTGTAGTGCCACAGACTTTCAAGCAGAAGCTAAAGTAACCTTAAGTGTAGTAAGCTTAAGAAACTCTGTTAACATTTTTTACTTAGAGCTCTTAAACATTAAGCAACTACTCTAGCAATACTGAATGTTACAGGCAGTTGAACACAGCCTGTTTCTGTGCTTGAAGTGGGAAGGAAATATCTGTTTCTCACTTGTAGGGAGCAGATTTCATACCAGAGAATCCAGGTGCATCCTACAAACCGTAATTATAAGCAGAGCCAAACTGATCTGGAACTGTGCATCAAGTTGGACCAGGGTTTAAAAAAACCCCAAACATCCACAACTATGAGGAAAATAGATAATTATCTAGAATGGAATACGATCAGGCAACATGAGGTAAAGCCTTAGGCTTTTTAAATACAAATCAGTCATTAACTGAATCTCATATTCCCTGTAAAAGACACCCCTTCCCACAGCATAATTACTCTCCCTACAATTCTGGCTACAGACTTTTGGGAGAAGACCACCACACATCAGCTGCACGGTTAGCTTTTATTAAGCACAGGCTTCTGTATAGATAAAGCACCTGTAACATACTTACCTTAAGACACTCTACAATATAGTTTAGAATAAGGTCAACAAGGACTGCTGGAAGATGTGTACAAGAGAGCTAGACTGTTGGTATTTTCCCCTCTAAAGTTTTCCTGTAAGCAACTGGCAGCTCAAAAAGATTACACCTCACTTAAAAAAAAAAAGACATACTGTCAAATCTTAAATACAGGGAGTCAAAACCATTACTGGTCAGACTTGCAAGCCCTCTGAACTCCATTATTCCCTGCTGCAGATGCAATTACACGCTTTGAAAAGCTGCAGCAGAGAAATGTACTCAACACAGAAGCCAACCCTGTTCTATCTTTGCTGCAGTAGCTACACAACACAGCCCTTCAGCTTTCCCTAAAGAGGCGTAGAGGCCTCCCTGCAATAAAAAGCCCGTTACAGCTTCCATTACTATCCCTAAACTCAGTTACCAAGGGCCATTCCAGCACTATGGAATCGTGTGTGTAACGAGGATGTGTGTAACACCATGGAACCAAAGCAGACAGACAAACGGGAGAGAAGATGTCACACCACCATGGAGCTGAGAAAGCAGTTGTTTTAAGTAGATACTGACCTGAAAAGCAAAATGTTTAACCGAGTGTAATTTCAGTGTAATTTGAAAATAGTTCTGTTCAATCACTGCCATCCCTGCTGAAATACACTGTTCTTGAAGGTGCAGAAGCAACAGAGTTAAACAGCCACAACCATGACCTTGGAATTGACACTGTGGGACTGGGGGGAGATTACCTCTGGAGGTGGAGGACTTTAAGGTTGGGACCATTTTTTCCTCCTCCTCTTTTTCACGGATGTGTGTCCAGTGCACATCTGCCAGGATCTCCAGAGGATCGACAGGATTTACAATCTGCTGCAGTCTAAGGTTTCCAGCTAGCAGGAGAAGGGCATGGCACACCAGGTTGTAGGCAGGGTGGTATGAAGGACAGGGAGGAAAAGATGGGAGAACAGTGGAAAGGAAAGGTAACACATCGTAGGAAAGGAAATGGGAAAAGAAGAAAAGAACATGTTACTGGCTAAGATCAGTTTGCGAGACAGATAGAAAAAGCTCAGCATTGTGTGCACGCATACACCGATACAGCGTTCCTCATCCCATCAAAGCTGAATAATGCCATTCCAAAGGCAAAAAGATGCTATTAACACTTCATTGTAGATTACCTCTATTGCAAGCACCTTCGCTGAAATGAAAGACATTCTCTGGGTGTCCAACAGTACGCGGTATGTAAATACCAATTTAGCAGAAATTTCCAGCTCCTTCAGCCTATTCGTTATGATTACTGCCAAAGACATCTTGCTGTTAAAGGCAAGGGACAATCTGCATTGTAGTTTGATGCACCAAAACAAAAGGTCTTTCATTCCCTACTGCTGGGTTAAGTACTCCTTTCTATGCTGGGTGCATATTTCTTTGTGAATAAAATTCCATGATGGATCTCAGAGTTTCACGTGTCTGTGTATATGTGTGGATGCACACATGGGCACACACTTACTTTAGCACTTAAAACACTACTTTGCTTAGTCCTGCTCTTTGGTATTAACTTGTTTGAAGGGTAGAATTTTTTTTCTGAAGACTAACAGTATTTTCATTATGACTTAACAGCTCCCCACCTCTCCAGAAGGGATTTCCTGTTGCACAAATGGATTTGTTTAAAAGAAATTGCATTACTCCTCAATTACCTGCCTACACAAAGCTCAGCTACTTATGGAGCATCAAAGGGAACAATGGGCACCTAAAGCAATGGGTAAGCAACTTGCTTAACTGCTGCAGAATATACACCTTGGGAGCACCTACTCTGAAATATTACATTCATAGACCCTGTCTCTATCACTATCTGTTACAGGACTACAGCTCAGGTTCTATTTGCCCATAATAAAATAACTCATTCTACAGGGGACAGGTGTTCAGGAATGATCTTCACAAGCAAATGACTCATCCTGAAAAGTAAAATACCCACTTACTTTGTAGGAAGTCAATTTTCACCACAGCTGGATTACCACTGAGTAGGGCAAAACACTGTTTCAGCAGTTTAGAACCTCAAAAGCAATTAAATTTTCATGTGGTGGACTAGTGTTTAAAGGAAATAAGAAATGTTAGCAACATATAGAGGTTGCACTCATTATTTCCCGCTGCCTCATTTTAATGAGGTTCCTCTCTCCCGGCCATGTTTTCCCCAGACATGACAAAGTGTTTGGGATGTTGTTTCAGGATTGACTGTGTGCGACATTTGGCATTAAAACTGCAGAAGAAACAGGCAGAAGGAACTGCAGGAAGGACAAAATCACCAGATGGTTATTAAAGGGGAAAGGGTTCAGACGCACAAACTCAAATGCAGAGCAGGATTCACAATTTAGCCAAGTATTTAGCAGTTTTATGTCTCTGTCACCTCATCAGAGAGTTTTCATATCAATTAGCGCAGCCGCATGGTCTGCCAGAGCTACTGGACATCCTGCAGGACAGGAACCTGGGCTCTCCTCACTCTGTACCAAAGCACTCGCATGCAGGCCCCAGGATGAGTAGGGTTAGCATTTGCATCGCCACACAAAATTTGGTGTTAAAAGGTTTAGGTTTGCCAGCAATGGCTGAGAAGTATCTAGTCACTCAGCAAGGCTCGGAAAGAGCAGGTCCCACATGATCTGCGTGTTTTAAAATGGATTTCTCTGGGATTTAGACCAGTGTAATATACACACCTCCAGTTACTCCACAAGTCTCTAAACAGAGGCCTGAGCCTGTCCTGATCAGGGCATGGGTCTCTCTCATCTTTTCCAGTAAATACATAGCAGCCATGAAGGACTCCTGCTTGGGTAGTGGGCACACACAACACCTCCTTGAGCTCTAAATACTTGAAAACTTCAATCAAAACCTGGTGTAGCCTTCCCTCAAGGCTGCCTGCTAAGCTTGCAGGAAGCTGGACATTAATCACACTTACATTTGGAAAGGTAGCTTTCCCCTTCTGTTTGACCACAGCACCTACCAGCACTTTATAAGAAGCAGGCAGTCTCAATGATTAACTTAAGCCACTCACAAATCAGCTCTTTAGGAGTCTGATCTAAAGCACACTAGCAACTGCAACAGGGGGAATTTCTTCAGTTATGCTCTTCAGCCACCTTACTAATACTTCTCATTCTTACCATCAGAAAAGTTAAATTGCGAAAAATTGTAACTCTTCCTTTTTTTTTTTTCCCTTAAGAAAAAAAAAAGTCAGAAGCTAAGCTATAGTAAGCTTGCAACCATAAGCTGCAGAATATGCAGTTGGACAACTGCATATGCCCTCTTACCTGCAGGAAGGCACTCGGATTTTCCTCTTATGGATTCTGGCTCTAATGAACCACATTGAGGGAATAAGGGATTAACAAGCTATTAGGACCATCAGAAATAAATCACAAGAGAATGCATCATGGAAAATAACATAACCAGTTAGACCGGAATGTCAGATTAATTTTATGCCCATCATATGGCTGTGAAAAATCTTGAGGGATTGCTGCAGCTTGATTAGCTTCCCCCACAGACTCTCCCCACAGACATGCACTCAACAAAGGACAACAACAACAAATGCAAGTTTGCTGACACAGGCAATCTAAAGGCAGTACTTCTGATGTGTCCCATGTGTCCGACACGTTACACAGGTACAATTAGACTGTGTATGGAACAAATCACACACGTTACAATAGCAAATTGTTCAGGTATTCTAGATATCCTGAGGTACTTGGCAGCTTTATCTTTTTCCTTAAACCACTGGCAATGTAAGACCTGATATATGGCACTTGGACCAGGAGAAGAAGAGAACAGCTACCAAATCAGTTTTTAGAGAGTTGGTAAAGCAATTAAATAAAACACAGACACTTCTCATGTGGGACCTGCTCTTTAAAACATTCCCCCCTCCTTTGGGGAAGTGGAAGGGGAGACGGTAAACGGGTACCTTTAAATGTACCCGTGTCCTCTTCATTTGAGAGACGTTGAAGCCAAAGACCTTGCTGCAGCTCGCTCTCCCAAGGGCAATACTCCCCCTCTACAGCAGAGGGAACCACACATCCACATATAACACCAGACACGCGTGTACACACACAAGCGATGGGGAGAGAGAGAGAGAGAAAGAGAGAAAGAGAAAGGACAGAATCAGAAAGAGAGACTGTCTGGAAATCCAGCAACTCCCCGTACTCCCGCTGTATTCAGTGTCCAGCAGGAAAACTGCTTGAATGAAACAACGTCTGTCCGAGAACACCATGGTTTAGCAGACTAAACACACAACATGCATGTTACCATATTTTAAAAGCAGTCTTGACTTCCACAGACTTCAGTTACGGAGATACAGCTCCTACATTGAAAAAGTAGCCAAGCTTCCTGATGAGCTCATCAACAAAACTGCCAATAAGACTCAAAACACTGGACTTCTGCTTGCATTAGGCAGCCAAAGACCTTTACAAAGAAGCTCTTTGGAGTCTACCAGTCTTCACAAAAAGGAAATGTGAGTACAAAGACAAAGACATCAGCGAGAAATTTGGCATGGTGGTGAAACACTGGAAATACATCTACTCTTAGCACAAACTTTGCATTTCGATGACTGAGACAAGCACAGGGGAAGGAGTCTTTCCCTAAGATTTTCCAAAGAAATCCCTCAGAGCTAAAATGGGAACCATCTGAACTCCCTGATTTCTCAAAACCGTCTTTTCACTAAGGAGTACTACAAGCAGCTTCTCCTGGGATGCCCCGATGACAGTCATAGGGCACTACCCCTGAGCGAGCCACTCTGCAAAACTGAAAACACTGCCTTCACAATGCTTCCAGCTCTTGCTGTCAAAGAACAAAGGGCACATTCAAATCCAATTCCCCAAAATAATAAAAAACAACAATAAAACAATACAGTGTCACAAAGCTGTGAATTGCACATGTTGGCATGGTGTATGGGAAGCATATTGTGTTGGTACTAGTGCTGTAACTGCCCTGCGGGCAGAGATCTTCTGTATCCAAAAGGATCCACCTAAAGCTTTCCTTGACTCCCTCAAAAATCAAAGCAATAAAGAAGTGAAAGAAGAAGTAGTTTTCCAAGGCAAATCTTTCTCATTTTGCATAGCAAATACTCAACTCAGTTCTCCCTTCTGTCTAGCAGAAAGGAAGGACAAATCAATCTAACCTTCGCTCGACTCCTCGTCTTCCTCCTCTTCGTCTTCCTCTTCCTCCTCCTCCTCATCTTCTTTGTCCTCAATCTCATGATTTTCCTCAGCCTCAATCTCTTCTTCACTCTTTCCCTTCAGGAGGGCATGGATACGCACAGCCTCTTTCCATGGCACACCACCCAAATCTGAAGGGGGTTGCTGAGGCAGCAGTAGTTCATCATCTTCCTCCTCATCTTCCTCCTCCATCTCAGACTCTGAACTACTGTAAGGGTTCAGAAAAAAAGACAAAGAAACAAGTAGTTAATGTCTCCTACATCAGGCTTAGAACACTGACGTGTTGTTTGAATACATACAAGCCCAAAACACACAAGGGGAAACATAATACTAGTTTTCTGCTGTCAATATTTCATAGGCATTTTAGTGACAGTGTCATTTGTGGGCTGCAGTATGGTCCTTGCCCGGCTTCTTTTAAAGAAGGTGAAGCAGCAGCAAAGTGCCTGTGAAGCCAAGTCCAAATATTTGCGCAGCATTAATTGTTACAGTTCGTGACAGTTGAACAGAGCAGAAAGAAACTACTTTATCCATCCACAGCAATGTGATATGAAGAAACCTGTGCAAGAGCTCTTAGCGGTGTCAGAATGTAGAAGGTCACGTCTTTCGATAATGGCAGCTACTACTGGTATTTGGGATAGCCAAGATGTTTTTGGCACTTGGTGACAGGAACCACAGAAGGCTTTGGGAGTAGAACAAACACACAACATAAACATAACTATCAGGCCAAAGGATAGAGCATGTGAGCTAAGGAAAGCTGGAGGAAAAAAAAATACTAAATTCCTCGCTTTTCCATATTCCAGCTAGAACTATAAGGCGTATCCAATTAAGTACACAGTGCACACAGTGGCAAGAAACTGTAGGAAGCAGTGCAAGGATAATTACAATAATGAGCTTATTATTCTCACAGCAAAGTCTAAAACATGCAAAACAGTAAGTCATTAGTGCTTTTTAGTAGACATCTCTGTTTAATTCTAACAGTTCCTCAGTATAAGCAGCAGGGGCAAGAAAAGTACCCGTCTGTACAATGACATTTAGTCTAGCTCACTCGTACATGCTGCACTACCTAGAGGTACTGGGGAGAAAGATGGTCTTCTTTGTCTCCAGAAAATGCACGTGAACTACAGCACATTCAGAGAACATATCTGCAGGGTGAAAGGGTCCTCTTCCTTTTTTTTTTTCCCTTAGAAAATCATTATCATAAAAGAATTTTATGTATTAGAGCAAAAGTTGGATGCTTCCCATATAAATCTTAAAGGCCCAAATTCATCTGGATCGAAGGAGAAAACTGTGAATGGTTAAAGTCTGGGTGAATTATCTGGGAATGGAATTGTAATTCTGCTGGTTCCTTATGACAGCTATCGCTGTAGTTAACAGCCTTTGGCAGAACCCATTCCATGGAGACAACAAAAGGGAAAAATCCACAAGCTGAAAATAATGCAGTTTACATTTCATGCAGGTCTATAAAATATAACTTGTACAGTTAATTACTTGCTGTAATTATGTTTCCCAGTCACAGGTGTTATTGCAGTATGTGACAAACTGACAGTTTAAAAAAAAAATGATATATGGCAGCACTCTTTCTCTTATATTGCAGATAAACATATTCAGGTGCAGAACTTCAAATTAGCCTAACACTTCACAAATATATCGTATTTACATAATTTTATTCATCTACTCATCTGAGAGACCATTTTTGATAGCAATGTTAACAAGAAAAACAACACTTTTTTCATGCTCTGATTGTTAAGTACTTCTGTCCATAGGCTCTTAAATTCTCCTCACTGTTCTGCATATATATAACATTATTTTGCTCAAATTACAACCCACTTTTTCACAGCGTACTTATTTTTAACAGGCTGCCTGGTTTTCACATGCTAAATACTGAATACAAACACTGCTGCGTGCCATGCACTTGGTGCATATTCCAAGAGACCAAAGCAGACTCCAAAGGCTTTACGTAGATATTGTCACAGAGACAAAAGAGTGATGTCCCACTCCTCCCTGATTAACTTTCCCACCCTTTGGTGTGGAAATAAACCTGACAGGTGGTGCATATGCTGGGGTTTTTATGTGCTGTCAATAAGGTTTACTGCTGCCCAGGCTGTTGCCACGATTGCTGAATGGGACGAGCTGCTGCTCTCCAACCAGCCGGCTTATCGCATGCAATATTGACGACATAAATTCTTTACCACATAGCTCACTTTACCTTCTTCAGCTTTTATTTATAACTTGGGGTTTTGTTTGACCTTTGAACACTGAGAAACGAGAAGGTGAAAGGCGGCAGCGAGATGGCCTGGTGTAGTGGGCATTCCTTTCAGCACGGCAACTCTGAGCCACAGGAATTAATTCAACAGCTGAAACTTTCCTTTTTTTCCCCATAAAGCAGAAATCAAAGGCCAAATAGGTTGCTTTATAGAATTTGTATAAGTAGTTGAATATCTAATGAGAAAGGTGTACCTAGACCGATATAGAGCTGAGGAGAGGAACCAAAACCTAAACTATGGCAATGAAGCTCTTCTCTTCCCTTGCCATACAAACCCATACAGCACAACCTGTCCTACAACTCTCCTTCGAAAGGCCACGGGGTATTATACCAAAACTGGGAGTTACTGCAAGTTAAAGGGGATGAATAAGGCATCTGAAGGGCCTTCCACCCCACAAAGGCAGTGTAGTCAGGGTTTGGATGCTTAAATGATGTTTTGAAGTTTAAACAAGTTTAACTCTCTTTTGAAAAAATATACTTTGAATACTGTTTTCTGTACATTTTCTCTGCCCTGTGCATGCTCCTAAGCCCATGCGTGACGGGACGCTGTGCACCAAAATGCGTGGTCTCTGCTTGATTTAGAGTTAACATCTCACTGAACCTTGAAGCCCAATCCATCGCGCTGGAAGACACGGAAGGAACAAAGAGTTCCCCATCTCCTCCGCCTGCTCCTAACCCTGCGGCGCAGCACCAAGACAGTGAAGATGATCAAATCAGGGCTTTGGTTGGCTTGTTGTAGGAGTCAAACTTTTTTCCTTTTGTTGCTGAAAAAGTGGTCAGACTCTTTCCCTGGGTTTTTTTAGGCTGTGACATCAGATACCTGATAGCTACATCACCTAGAGAATTCTCTCTCTGATGTTTGGCCCTCACAGCCTTATCAATGCTCTAAGCAAATTGTTTGCTGTATTTGGATTTAGTACAGACATTTTTCCAGGTCAAACTGTCAAGGAACTTGATGTATTTTCTCCTTCCTCTCCATCATAGAGTGCGAGATGCCCACTAAACACTACTTTTCACATGCAAAATTATACAATTCCATCTATTACAGACAGAAATAGTCAGTTTAATATAAGCTAATGGAAGCATGTAGGACAAAGGGAGCTAAATGTAGCACCCTATGAGAGGAAATCAAACTTGCTAACCTAACAGAGTACTGCCCTCGGGCTCCACTTGGAGATGACCAAGAGCTTCATGCCAAAACTCTGCTCTTTTTAACTAATTCTTCTCCTCCTTTGGAAATCTTCTTCCCTTTACTGAGAGACCCTACTTACTGTGTTCCGATTTACTGAAATCCAGACCAATAATAATAATACTCCATGCCAGTAAAGTTTAAGAGCTAGAAACCTAAAGGACTAAAAACCCTCGATATCATTAATGCCTTTACTGTCACAGTTGATATAATTTCTAGGCCTGAGCAGGGAGCTAATGGAAGAATGAGTGAAGCAAACAGAGTTTGCATCTCCCACGAGTAGTCCTGAGATGATTAGAATTATTAGAAACCCCATTAAGAGATAGAAACTCTGCAAAAAGTGTGTGATTAACTATAAAGTTCACAAGCATTTTTCATGAAGTATTTTCTCTCAATGATTCTTGCAACAACTATTTCTAGTAGCTCTACCTGCATATATTTGGATCCTGGTGTGCTTATACATCGTTTTGTGAAGGTACAATGTTTTTCAACAGCCATAACTATTGCTTCAAATTAATCTCTCAGGCATTGCATCAGCATTCAGTCAGGATTACATGTGTGTAAAGCTTGACTCTTTAAACCAAAAGTGGTTTTGAATTGTAATGCAAAACATACAGAAGAGAAGTTAACTTTGGAACCACCTCCTCCCATTTCGATCCATGTTTTGTTTGATCAAAAGACTCATTTGTCTTTGATGCAATTTCTGTCTTAGGACTGAATTTCATGGTACTATAGGTGTCTTCTAAGAATGGCGGTAAGCTATTTAGAAGAACAGAAGCTACAAGATTAAATACCTGTGTATTTTATGTATGTATTGAATGTATGCAGAATGTTTTCAACAACTTTAGAAAGGGCAACCTGGTAAATAATACGTTTAAAAGAAACTAAGAGAAAAGCAGGCAAAATTTGTTGGGATGGTTGTAAAAAAAAGCTTATGGACAACGCGAGCTAACCTGCTGGGCACATCCTCTTCTGTCCCTTTGTCCAACACGCTGCTCAGGTTATGCTCTGCCAGTGTCTCTTCAGGAACCTCTTCCAGTTCTTCTTCCCGCTGCAGCGACAGTCGGTAGTTCTCCAGCTCAATCCGCTCAGGTGTGCCACGCAGCCGCTTGGCAAGGCTGGGCTCTTCCAGCCCATTTACATTAGAACCTAAAGATACAAGCCAGTGAATAAACAATAAATGCAACAGTCAGAACTGTATTTTTTTTTTTAAGGAAATTGAGCAATTGGGAGAAAAAAAAAGGGCACGAGGCAGAGGGAGGTAAATAAAGCGAGAGAATACCTTATGTCATTATCCTGTTCACCACTACTGGCAGAACCTGCTGGGAAGCCAGACTGCAAAAGGGAATCTTAGTGGTTTTGGCTAATAGATGCTAAAAAGAATGTTAAATGTCCTAGTTGAGAGAGGAAATAGGGACATTTTAGCTGCAAAAACAAGAGCTGCAATGAAGCCTATTTGATAACTATTAGGGAAGGCCTGACCCCAGACTGCATATATTCTATGCAGAAAACACAGGAGTGCTTTGGGGCAATCCTGCTGCACAGTGTTAATATTTTTACCAGTCAAGGTAGGTTTACAGAGTCAGGGAGCAAAACAATATTACTACTTAAAGATGGGGAAGGAATGGAATGAAAAAGGCCTACCTGGAGCAAGTTTTAAAACTTTTTATAGACTTAAGTTAATTTGTATTTTAATTAGAGTTTGTGATGAAATGAACTGCAGGGAAAAGTCTAGGTAAGGTGTTTGCAAGCACAAATGTTGTGAATCCCAGAAAACTGCAAGGATGCATGAACCAGGCAGTTGGAGAAAATTATGCAGGAGCTTCATTGACTGTGGCGCTCAGTGAATTCAATTCTAACCTGCATTCATCCATTTCTTCTTGAAATTCTAGTATTTTACCTTAAATGCCATGCCATTGTTGACCCTTACCCACCTTCCTATTTACAGAGCCCAACCTTTCCTAGCTTTTGTTTTGCTTTGCTAACCAAGCCAAGCCTCCCTCTCATGAGATAAGCCCTTCAGTGTGCTGATCATGCCCTAGGTCTCTGCACCTGTCCCAGTTTGGATTAATCTTTCCAGAACCTGCGTGATTAGAATTGAACACAGCTTTCCAGATGAGGCCTTACCAGCGTAACACACAACCCTGCCAGAAATCTCTCAGCTGATACACGCTGGGAACACACTTGCCTATTTATACGCCACTTAATACTGGGGGCTTTTATTTACTGACTGATATTCACATCTTTCTTCTTCTTCGCTTTCAACCGATAAGCACCTTGTTGGGAGCCAAAATTCTCAACGCTTTCTCAGTGCATGACCTGCTACTTTCTACTATTACATTTCTATTTTTAATATAACAGTCTGCGACATTTTGCGGTTCTTAGTGTACGACATGCCTTTCCTCCTCTGCATTGATGAGAGTTTGAAATGTTGCCTCAGCAATGAATTTCATTAGCAGATTTTTTCCTTTTTTTTTTTTGCCAGTAACCTTAGTGAAGGTACTACAAAAATCAGTCCCCAGATAATTTTTTTGTGAAACTCCACAGTTTGTAAGTGACATCCAACCCCATTATTTCCTTTTTCAATAAAACCTCTAATCTCTGATTTAAGCCAGCTTCTTAGCTACTTGACACTGCTCCCTCATTTTATCCTGTTTAAATAATTATTTCCATGTGGCAGCCTTCAGGTGCTTTACTGAAGTCCAGACTGTTCAAATGCAATACGTTTCCCCCAAGGAGGTAATCAGTTATTTCATCGATAAAAGCTGTCAAGCTAGTCCTGCACAGTGTTTGGTGAATCCATGTCACATTTTATACCACTTACCTTCATAAGGCCAAAGGACTTCACTTGCAGAACTAGCAGTCTTTGGTTATTCCTTCAAGAAAGGTGTTTTATCTACTGTTTAGATTAACTGAGATGTACTTGTTCAGATGATTTTCCTTTTCTTTTTTTTTCTTTTCTTTTAAATTGTTTATCTGTAGGTCATACTTTTGTCACCCAGTGGTCACATTACCCTGAATTAGTTATTCAAGGTACATCAGGATAGCTTGATTTAATCACAAAATGTTACCACAAAGCTCACGATTCCATTGTACAATTCTTTCACTCTTCTGAGACAAAGACTATTTAGTTGAATTTTATTTCTACTCAGTACAGTAATATTTTAATTTTGCTTCAAGCTTCACTGGGTTAATTTCCATTTCCAAGTCTTGCTACACACTGACTTCTTTTGCTTCCATGTCCAATGCCATTGTCCCAACTGAAACTGGAGGCCAAGTATTCAATTGATTGCCTGACTGTACCTAAAATTGCTTTTTATGTCAGCCCCATCTTCACTGTGGACCCACTTTGCTTTCCCTTACCTTGCTTTTACTTACATGCTTAAGGAATACAGCTGTTTGTTTTCCTTTCCTTTGCAAGGTCTAACCCAGTATGAGCTTTGGCAACGTTTACTTTATCCTCACATGGTTTGACCTCCAAACAGTTTGTGTTTTCTTTCTCCATCCTTTGGAGTTGCTCAGTTTATTCCTAACAGCCTTTTTTTCAGGGCAATTACTCACTCAGTACCATCTAAAGTCTTTCACACAAAATTACACAGACCTTGCCATAATTAGTGGCATTCATTTCCAACCCCTCTCCAGAAAGATAAGATCTCAGAAAGACAACTGCCAGGAGTGCTTTTTTCTCTCTTCCTTAGTGTTACTGAACCCTTCTATGATGTGGCCAAGTGGCAGCTGCACCGTTGGCTGGAGCTACAAGGCTTTTTTTATTGTATAAACCACAGAAGCTTGCTCAGGTGGCTGGTGGGAACATTACCTTGCATTTCCAGGGATGCCGTGGTCTCTACCATTTCCTGCTGCTAAGCCTTATGTTGTGTTAGTATTTTCAAAGTTTAGTGGAACTGGACTGTCTTTTCAGCTGGGATTCACATTTCATTTCATCCTCTCTCTCTCTAGATGGTGATACCACCTCAGCCAAATCTATTTTTGTAATCCGTGTTACATTCCCCAACCCTGAGTTGACAGTAACAGGGGAACTGACCTGGAATATTGCTCTGCCACTTCTGCCCGATAGCGAAAAAACAAAGGGCTCCGGGTAACGCAAGAACACCAAGGTGATAGAAAACAAAGAAGGGATATACTAAAATAATCATAAAACAAGAGTTTTTCTACTTGGAACTCTTTATATACAACACAGCCATCAGCTAGGCTCAGCTACTTCAACAGCAGTATCTTTTCACAAGTTGTTTTTAACTTGTTTTCTTCTGCTGCGTACCCCAGCGTAGCTGCAAAGGGTGAAAAGGGCGACAGGCAGCAAAGGGTGACAAAAAAGAACAAGAACTTTTTATCCATCTGACATTATTTCACTTCTCTCGCTTTCTAACAATCTTGAGGGGCTTTTTTTGTCAGCCGTTTCGAAGTAAAATGAAAAAAAAAATACAAAACCTTTCCCATATAATTAATTGAAATTAATGGGGTGTTAAAAAATAAATGCATGTTTCAATGCTGTGGTATATGCAGTGGGGAGAAAGGCTGGCAGCATTCACTCTAAGGTAAAAGAGGACTGAAAATCAAGCTGATATCTGTTCATATGTATTTTGTGAACATATATGATCTTTCAGGTTATTCAGAATACAAATCATCATTGCCCTTCTCACCACAAAGGCCCAGTATAACCAGTACATAGAGAATCAAAGCAATTCTATCACAGCACAAACTCTAAGTGGGAATGACCCACAGCAACTGTGTTAAAAAAACTAAGAAGATGGAAAATCTGCCTAAACTTCAATGCAAAAGGATGTGGTCAAGCTAAGATGTCCAGGGAGCTTGACAAGCACTCTGTGCCTCGAAAATCTCAAAAGAAATAGGAAGGACATTTCCAGCACTTTTGCTGATTAATTTATATATCTATATACTTAAGATGTGGGATTTGTCACAGCCCTCCATGTCACTTCACAAAGAAAACAGCTCTATGGAGAACACGATACAGAAACTCAACTGATTACCACCTTCAGCGAGGGCTTTCTAGGAGTTTGCTCTATATGGACCATTGGGTCTACTGGTTTCATTTATAAAAGGTTCCATGAAGACTTATCTGGCTAGCTCCAAAGCCACTGTAAAACTTATTATCAAATGTGAAACAGGAGAAAGGCTACCAATAGCCAACTTTCTGTACCACAAAGCCATCAGCTACCAGAAGGAAAAGGAGTTGCACAAACCTACTTAAGAGATGAAAGTAAGCGTGAGATACAGGTATCATTAACATGACAAAGTGATGAACAATTTACTCACGGTATGTTACAAAGTTCACACCAATTCATTTGAAGCTACAGTAAGAAACTATAAATAGGAATAAGGAAATTTGAAGCTTTCCCAGCCTCATTTCCTCCATCATATATATATGGTGCTATATGCATAGGCGAGGTCTATTCCAGTGCAGTTCTTGTAGATGCTAAAGATTATTTCCTAAGGTTCCTCTGGAAGGGAAAGATACTTCTCTCAAATTGTATTCCCCAGACTGTTTTGTAGCTGGGGGTGGGAGATAGCTGCAGAATGCACTCATCATCCATTAGCTGACATTTCACCTTGTCAGTGCGTCCAGGCCCACAGAGCCAAAAGTCTGCAACCACTCACAACTGAGAGAAAAGGGGCTGATGAGGCTGCACGTGATAGAAAAAAAAAAACCAACCCCAATCTTATTAACCAGAGAGAGGAGCTACCTGAAAGCCAAGAGCAGCTTCTCTTGTAATCAACTGATCAGTTAAAAATCCACCGACAACATCCAAAATAGGAGACGTTTTCAAATCTGATCCTTTAGTTTGGAAGTCAGTGGGCCACGGAAATAACATTTATCATCTAAAGGGAACTGTTTTTCCGAACAGGCCGCTGAGCTGTTGCATGAAAGCTGCCAGAGTCCTTTATTTATCTCAGCCTTGACACAGCCTGCCTCCTGTAAAGAAACTCGTTTGATTGAAGATAACATTCCTACCACGAACCACTCCTTGCCTGCGTGAATGTGTCCTTTTCCAGCAACCTTGGCAAGTACTGGAAGGCTTGAAAAGCTCCTCGAGAGAGGATCCCACTCAATTTTCCCTCAGTACTACCTTGTTCAGTAAAATCTACAGATTATTCTCATGAGCTAGATGAAATCTTGCCAAGATTACTCCCTCACTTAATACTCGCTGAAGATGCAGGAGAAAACCGGGAATCTGAGAACAGTGAATTCTTCCCAAAGGGAAACTACCTGCCTATTTTACTAGAATTTATTTTTCATTAATCATGCAGTACCTCTAGACCTCCTTTTCTTAGTCAATCTGTTAAGATTGAAAGCCCTCTAAGTTAAATGTCATCTCTTGTGAAGTGTAGGTTTGGTGTTTTGCAAAGACTCAGCTGTGGCCTTGGGGAGTTACAGAAATTCAAATAAAGGAATCTACCACGAAACACGTGCAAAAGGGGGACGGAATTAATACATTTTTCAGGAAAGTCTTCATTCTGGATTTCTCAAATCTTGTGCTTTTATGATAACCTGAAACACTGCACCTGTTTTTTTTTTCACTCATCTTTTCCAAATTCTTCATTTACTTCTACATCCACACAGTTGTTTGAGAACACAACTATGTGAGTTAAAACAAATCCTATAAAAACAGCAGCATATTGCACATGACAAAGTACAGAGATGGAAAATGGCAACTTTTCTGTGGGAGTTTAAAAGCAATGCAGCGAGCTCTGAGTCAGAAACGCTGAAAGTCCTCAGATTCCATTGCCATTAATTTCTTTTGGGATAAGGTTTCTGAAGCGTGCTTGCAGTTCAGCAAGCATTACCACTGAGGTATAGAGAAGGCAGCAAACAAGATCCAACAGCATTTTTAGGCTTCTCATTTTTCATCTGTGTTAACGTCAGATTGAGTTTCATTTTTTTTCTCAGAAGTTTTTGCCTTCACCCACTTCAATTCCATTAACTGCCTCTTTGTATTCCAACTCCACTTCTCATCCATGGGTCTCAAATTGTTTTGCACGTATTAACATATTAAAACAAACCAATTTTGGAAGTAAATAAGTACTGTAGAGGCATTGCACAAGTCCAGACACCAGAAAGGTGGTCTCACAACAGACTAGGGGCAGCGCCAGAAATGGGATCCAGAATGCCCAGCTCAAGGGTGAAGGGCTTGGAGCTTCAACTTCACTTTAAGTCAAGATAAAACACTCTGAAGTAAGAAAGGGACCAAAATATGACAGATTTTAAGGGTAATGATGACATGGTTTACATAAGGAGGTTGAGAAACTGCATCTCCTGTGAGATGCTCGCTGTGCTCAGCACAGTGTGTACAAAAAAAAATAATCATAGTACCAAGGCCCATTGTTGGATGCTGCACACATTGAACCAGTAAGTCAATTAAGACATTCCATTTAAATAAGTGCAACTGATTACTTCTGAGATTCTTCTGAGAGATGTAGCCAGAAATCCTCTCCTTACTCCTCTCCCAAATCAGTACCTAGCCACTGTCAACAATCTTTGTACTGCAGAGTAAGAGATACATAACAAAATGTAGATGGCAACCCTAATCTGACCTGCAGAAACGTGTTAAATTGAATGAATTTTTTAAGGTTGTACATCTAGATTCATCCACCCTTTAAAATTTATCTTCTCTTTAAAGAAATGTCTCCAGGAAACCACTGGTAAGAGCCCAGCAGGTCTGGTGAGTTCTTGTCACTGCTTGTTCACACAGCCTCACATCCCATACTGCAGAGCTGCACACATCCTGGGAGATCTCCTGAATTTTGATAAGCACATCCTCAAAGCCAAAAGGGGTAATATAACACCTGCTCAAATAGAAACAAGAATGCATTTATACAAATGTAAATACTTAATAGTCATCAAATGTCAATGTTATTTTGATATAATGCCTCAACTTTCTCTCTTACTATCCTAGGATATTCCCAAGGGAATATTCCCAAGGGAGCCTGAATTACTCAGCTGTATTGAGAAGCCATCAGACCTTAAATTTTTGGATGTCTGTGTTTCTAGTTTGATCCATAACTCTTCTGCTAAAAATAAAAGCCCTGAATTCAAAGAGAACAGTACGATAAGAAAACCAAAGTCTACTTATAAGCAAGATTTCCAGAGTGTCTATGCACAGAATTCAAAATAAGCTCAAACCTGAAGATAGCCCTAATGAAATTCTTCTGTAATGCACACTTATCAATCATAACAATAAATAGTAACTAAGCTTTCTAGAAGATATGTTCTACTGAGTCAAAGCTCTTGGGGTTTCATATGGGAATTGTACACGTGCAAACTGTCTTTTGCAGGTTGGACTTGGATCGATACAGCTGTCCTTAAACTGACATTTAAAATCTAGGGAACTAAGGAGCAGACACAGAGCAGACCAGCAGCTTTTTCTAGCCTACCAGAAGGAAAAGGGTTTTGCCACTGAGCAACCAACATGCTTGAGATCTCTACTACCATGTCAAAGCTCAGTCCTCAAACTGTCAGTCAAGCAATTCTTCCTAGTAAATCAGGGACCTAAAGAGAAATGGGAAGATTAAGCTCTACAGACAGAAAAGTGTTTTGTCTAAATATTCTGTGAAGCAGAAGTACCCAGCAGAGAGCTATTAAAGAACCAGCACTACTTCCAGTGCTGAGCAAGAAATTTTATAGCATTACTCAACTCATTACTGCACCACATATGAAATAAAAGTCACTGAGATTCCTGTTGGTATCTACTGGTTCCCTAAGCAACAGGGAGTAGAAGGGCCCCCAAGACATCCCCAAGCAATTATAATGTGCATAGGAATAACTGACAGCTAAAATATACAAGGGATTTTGAAACAGATACCCCAGAAAGAAACACATGAAGATATAAGTCCTCCTCCACACATTTCCCAACCTCCAGCTAGAATTAAGTTCCTCGTATCTCAGATACTGTCAGTAATCGTGATAGCCCCTTCTTCTTCATAGTTATGAAATTGAATTGGACTGACTACTGAATGAAACCAGGAACTTACATGTTTATCTTACAGATGCTGCAATATTTTCTCCCACCTCCACACTATTTTGGTTAAAACAGACTATTAGAAACGTCAAAACAAACACCAACAAAACATTGCTTCCTACAACATCAGTAGGGCAAAGCCTTGAAAAAGCTGTCAATTTAATTGATCTGACCTACCTTCCTTTTTAGTGGAAGCAACCAGAAGTGAATATAATTAACTAGTTTTATTTCAAGGTCATCTCTAATTTATATTTATCACAAACAAATAAAAATCCACCCGTAACTTTATACTATAAAGTTATGTTTGAGAAATAGATGGTGCTTTTCATATGTAGATGTGTGAAACAGTACCAAAAGTTTAAAGCTCAGTACACAGTTTAACAATACAGAAAAGCTGTCTCAATTACAGCAGTGGTATAGAATAATCCAGGAATATAGCTATTTTTGACTCCTGGAAAGAGTCCAGTGTTGTAGCTTGTGGGTGGAGAAAAGATACAGGGGAAAGGAGGTATTAGGTCACCTAATCCAAGCCCCAGGGAACACTGCTAAGCTTGATTCTCCTTATTGCATCTTTTCTGGCAGAACATTTTTAACATTTGTACAAATTTAAACTTTGAATAATGCCCAAACAGGTTCCCAGTACATTAAAGATATAAAATCCCTACATCAATTCATATTATTAATTATTGGTGTGTTTATTATTCAGGAATATGGGTAAATCAGTACCATACTGCCTATCATTTTCCATTTTGTTGGTATCATCTCAAATGTTTGAGCCCCCTCTAGTATTTTGATCAGCTCTATCATGTGTTGCCTGGCCTCATTTCCATTTCCTGAAAGAAGCTGAGTGTGGGAAGGCTGAAGAGCACTAATCTGGCTAAAGATCACATTACTATGCAGGCGTAAATTTTGTCCTAGAAGCTATTAAAGGTATGTTACCTCAAAGAACCACCTGGGATGAGGCACATTCAGGGACTGGTGGAGAGAAAAAGGAAAGGCAAGAAAGGCCACACTAGATTTTAAAATCACCACGACTTCGTCTCATGAGGTTTTCCCCTTTTTTAAATTCTCTCTTTAAGCAACTTGAAAATTAACATTTAAGAGTGATTGCAGAGTTGTAATGCAAAGAGTAATCCTTTTTACGTTGTTAGACAGAAAGCCTCTTCTATCTTTTCAACTACCTGAGACTTCAAATAATTTATTCATTGTGGCATCTATTTCTTGCCACTCGTATCTAGCAACCCTCTGGAAGCTCTCATTTCACCAGGAGGGATCAGACATGTGATTCCCACTGTGCAAATAAAACAATGCTGAACCAAGGACACTTCCACCTAAAAGTAGCAGGGGCATCTATCCATACAGTTATTGCCTACTTTTTATAGAAAGTGGTATTTCCAGTTCAACTTTGGACACTGTATGATGTTTTGATCATTAAAGAACAACCAATCAGGAACTAGAAATTTTATTACACATAATGAAAAAGTGTGGAATATCAAATGTTTTCCGTTTCCTGTTCAAAATATGATCAGATTCAAAACAATAGCTTTCAAATGGATATCTTCTTTCAACTGCTGAACTAATAAGCACTATCTCTTCTGCTGTAATGTACTACAGATTGCTGTAATTACTGGATCTCAGAATACATTTAGATACTAACCAAATCCTTACTCAATTTCTATCATTTGTGTCAAGACTATGAAGTGCTGTAAATGGAACAGGCTGCAATCTGAGGCTGGCACTTACAGGAAAATATACTGGGGAATGCTTGCCCTAAGTCAAAGCTCCATGTACTCCAAAAAGCATCGACATCTGCTCCCTCGTTCTGTTGCATATTTTCTATTATCTACATTTATCCCACATGCTCTTGTATAACTTCTAAAGCAACGGAATATTCCAAGCAATCCAGAGCTTCCCACCTTAGTAGGAATTTTTCTGAAACTAAGAAAATTTAAGGTATATAGCCAGGTAGATTCAAAATCTGCCCTAGTTCCAAAAAGAAAGCTTCCAAAACACTGATTGAAGATAACTAACGCATCAGTTCTGATGTTTTAAATCACAGAGTTACTTAAGCCTGAAAGTATTTGAAACATCTCTTGGGCAAAAAAGTCCTATTTTTAAACACTTCTACCCGCAAGCCATCAGATAAACTTCTATAACAGCAGAAAGGACAGTTATGAAATTTTCCTAAAAAAGAAAACACAGCCTTCTGGGATGACAGCAAACACGAGAAATGTCAGACTAAACATACATTTTTGAGAGAAGATGTAAGCAACTAAACAGAGCATAGAAGTGCCATCTCATCCTTAAAGAGCATCTGCCCAGTTTTGTTTGGAAAGTCTAAGCTAAACTCTGCATCACCAGGATCAGCCCAGCAACCACTGCTCCACCTTCCTCCATAAATACGCTTCACAGAAGCAGGAGAATAAGTTCAATGTTGACTCTGATGTATCTATTTCCTTCCCTTTAGATTGTTTCTGGGTTTGGTTTTCTCCCCTTGTTTCTCCTTGTATTTTAAGGTATCTTACCACCACATACCTTAATATATAATTAAATATATAATATAAAGCGTAAAACAACTTGTCCAAAGCAGGCTTTCTACACTACCCTGGTGATGCATGTTGCAAAGGAGATGGTCTATGCCAACACGCCTCTTGGAAAAAATGCTACCAAAATATATCTGATGAAGCAAGCAGTTTTGGGATGCATGGTGGAAAATGTCCTAGTACTCCCAAAAGCTCAAATCTTAGAACGAAGTTTCCAAACCCCTGTAAAAGCTAATTCGGTCCATCATCAGGGGAAGTCATCTGTTTTTTGAGGAAACAAAACATCTGCATTGCCCACACACTGCTGTGCATTTGTCAATATCTCAGTACCTCACAGTTTTAAAGTGATTTACACACATAATTATACCTTGTTTTTAAAGATTGTCTTTAACATGTAACTATTTACATAATGAATTTCAGTCCTTCAGTTTCAGTTCTGGGATAAATAGTTGGATGTTAGTTAGCAGCCACGTAAGATTTTCTGTGGCTAATTTCTTTTTGAGGATGTTAATTGCAAAAAAAAAAAAAAAGTACACAATACTTCATTTTCTTTAAGATGAAGACAATATTTAATCTATTCACCAAATTCTACAAGTCCTAAATAATGTTAGAGACCCTAAGAAGTGCCAGGATAACGTATTACAGAATCACAAAATCTTTGATTCAGAAAGATATTCTTTACAGAACTACAGTCAAAGAAGCATGTACACTCAGGAGGAACATGGCCTGGCCCAATTGTCTACTCATTTTCAGGTGATCTTATTTGCACAAAAACTAAGAAATAATGATATTTGGCATAGTGTGTTACTTGTAGCTTTATTTGCAGAATAAAGTTTCCTATAGAGTAAATCATTTTAATGTAAATATCTCATATTGGAATGAGAGCAAGTAGGAAGGGTGGCAGTGAAGGGAAAAATGCTTGAAAAAGGCCCAGTTTTGTTGCACAAAACTAGGTTGCCTTTAACAAAAAATGACTTTAGAGTGTTGGGGCCATGGAAGGAGCACCCTGGTGGTACCCCTTTCCCATCCAGTGGAGCAGGATGCAGAGCTCAACTCTTCCTGCAGGCATGAGTAAGAGAACCCCATGAAGCAAACATTTGATTTTTGAAGAGTGTATCTGTAGCTGCAAAGATAACAAGATTTCCTGAGACAGACCAGTGGAGGCTGTTCTAGTGGTGCACCGAAATGACATTTCTAGTTCACGCACCAGCACATCAAGTTTTGCACTGAACACTGATGGCTCCTTCTCAGAAATGGAGGCCCGTTTTACCCTCAAAATGAGGACTAGTGATCATGGTAAAGAAAAATAAAAGGCAATTTCAAAGGCATAGAGTGATTAGTTTCCTCCAAAGAAGGAACTCTTACATTTAACAGACTTGGTTTGCAGTTCTGTGAGCTAACATTTAAACATAACAACTCTGGCCAAATAAACCCCAAAGAGACAACGGATCTTTCACAATTAGACTCTCAGAAGTCATCTGCTATTCAAGCTCTTGGTTGCCAACAGTGCAGCAGGAAGCATGAGAAGCAGGCGAGAAAAGGCACAGAATGAGTCCCTAATGTAGACTAATCTAATCTGGTTTTGAGAATAGGAAAATGCATCTCAAAACTACGATCCAGCTCCATCTGTTTGTCACAGCGAGAACCTTACAGAATAGTCTCTTAACAGTCTTAAGGAAGGGAGGTCATTTCCTCATGGGCCATTCTCGTGAGAGAAGACAACCCTCCAGCTGCAACATAAGACACAGGATTTGGCCACCAGGCTCTGTATTTATTCGTTTTCTGCCTTTCCATCACACCAAAACCATCCCATCACCACAGCCACTGCTGTGCCAACAAGAGGGACCATATCCTGCCAAGACCCTTACCTGTCACTCCCCGTCCAAAGGCTACGCTTCCCTGTCCCCAGTCGCTGACTGGCACTCGCCAAGGTTCCTCCTTCTCCCCTCACACTTGGGTGTCACCTCCTTGCTCACGGAATGTGACACAAATGCCTGCAGCAAGGCACACCAAATCACCTCCCAAATTGATGAAAATCAGTGAAGCCGCAACCCCTGACAGCACATCCATCCAAAGCCAGCTTTGCCAAAGCACATCTGAATACAATATTTAGTATGGGGATCCTTAGCAGCTTTTCTGAGCAAACCACAACACACCACCAAAAATAAAAAAAAAAAACCAAACCAAAAAAAAAAGAACACACCACGATACAGAAGCAGCCCGAAAAGTAGTACTTTGCAGTGACAGACAGCACGTGCCACGGAGCTTCCCAAATCTATTCATTCCACTCTCCCCCAGCTCTGTATCCCCCGCAGCATCCCTCACCTGGAACCAGTGGAGGGAGAAGGGGGATGACAAAAAAAAACCCAACTCAGAAACCTGAAGTTTGTTTGGAATTTATTCCCTTGAACATTTCACACAGTTGAACAAATAATGTCTTGATTTCACAGCAACAGGAAAAACCACGTGTTACATAATTTTAAAAGGAGACACACACCCAAAACAAAAACAAGGTTAAAAACAACTGCATAAATCAAAATCTTCAAAGAGGCTATACAATGGAGACATGAAGCCTTTCTGAGCACTAATCATCTCACTTGAACATTATCTGTCACCAAGCTTATTTTATGCACATTCCCCTCCTTCTCTGAGGGGAACAATCTCAAAATGGTCATTTTGCAGATTCCACTTTTCAGAAGAAAAAAAAAACAAACCAAAACCCCAGACATTTTATTTATTTCTGCAATTTAAAAAAATCCAGCTCCTTCACACAAACTTGATACTATTTTTCTAAGACACACAAACATTCAGTGAAGCTCTTAAAGTGCCCAGAAAAATTCATATCACCCTTCAGAATATACACATACAAACAATAAACAAATATTCCAGTGCCACAAATCTACAGGTCTGAAAGCCAGAGAGAAAGGTGGAATAGGGAGCCCAGTTACTCCCAAGAGAAAGTGTTCTTAGCAGGATCCAGCCATGAGCACAAGCTGAGCACATTGTTATTTTGTATATCCTTCCTCCATCCCCCAAAACTGTTTTCAGGATTTTTCAGTGAAAGTCTATCGGGTCAGCTGCCACTCTGCTCTTTAGAGCAAATACCCTTTCCATCATGCCTTTGCCTTTCCAAATTTTCTGGGCTTCAAATTGCTGGTCCTTTAGCATTCTCCTTTCCTTTACGCCAAAGCCACCCAAATCCTGATAAGAACACTGACAAGGAACATGATGGACCGGGAACAGTCAAGCACTTTATCCTAACAGAGATTCCTGGCTTGCTATTAAGCGATGATTCACTGGGCACTGAACCTTGGTCCTAATCGGGCAACCCACACACTCTTCTCAGCTTCCAAAAATACTGGGTCTGGTTCTTAAGTTTATGTTTTAAATGTTCCAGCAGAGAGAAACAAATCTTGCATCAGATCTCTTTGGAGTTGTACGAAATCCCATAAAAGGGTTCAGTATCATGTGCCATGTCCTGCAAAACACACCACCACGGCTCCTCCAAAGAGAACAGACAACATTCAAGGCACAGTAGTAGAGGAATTATCTTTCCTTCCAATTTGGTGGTGTGCCCTGATATAGGGATGCACTTTTTTTGCTTTTTTGGGGGGCATGGGGTGGGAGGGTGGGATACGGATGTGTTTGTAAACGCACAGAGTTCAGTGCTTTAAAATGAAGGCACCACAAACAGAACATGATGTCACAGAACTACTTTGCTGCTATCTTCTGTAATTTAATGTTGAAAACATACCAAATTAAAAGAAGAACAAAAATCAGATGTGAATAATAATGAAAAGCAGTGATCAAGTGAAGGATTTCATGAAGGTATATTTGTTTGCACAAGCAAACAGTATTGCTTCAAGCTGAATCACTGTCACAAGTAAGGCATGTTCAACATATACAGAACTGTAAAGAGGCAATGTTTATGAACAAGAAGCTCATTTAATTACACAAATACATATGAAATGTATTTGCACTTCATTAGACACAGAAGAATTGTGTGCAAGTAATACTGGATACATTCATAAAGATTCCTTTAAATTGTACAGATAGTTAAGATCCTTTTGAAAACGTGGCCCAGATAATTTATTTGAAGGGCATGCCATTTAGAGGAAGCAGCCACCCTTCTTTAGCTTGTCAAGTAGCAAAAGAACTTCCTCATGTAAAGTCCAGCTTTGCTTCCTATATACAACAGATTACTTGTTTAAGAGTCTACTGTGAAGACTGTGTCTACTCTCTATCTTCTCAGAACATTGCTCCCTGAACACACTTAAGGCACATCCATAGGAGGATTTTTAACTACTCATATTGCATACCTATCTCATATACACTATATCTTTTAGTGATTTTAAAAAGCAGAAGACCTAGCGCCTCTACTTTGCATTGCATTTTTCAGTTTTGCATATTATGGCTTATATTTGGCATCTTAAATCTTTCACGGGGCAAGTAACTATTGCAAAGATCTCATGCCTTGCCTTTTATTGCTGTACATTTTGAAGTAGGAGTTTCCCTAGCAGGTCTTCCCTTTACGAACTCCCCATTGCCAACAGGGACAGGAACACATTGCTGTGGGAACACAAGCCTGAAATGGGAAACATCTTACAACAAAACATCACTGGCTAAAGACACCCCAAGAAGCATTCTCATAAAGCTGATGGGGGTAAAGACTGTTCCAAGTCCATCTGTCAAGAAAGAGCTGAAAGTTCAGAAATATGTTCTTACAGACCTTTAGAACAAACAGAAAAACAGCATTGGCATTAAAAGAACATTAAAACCATATAAAGTACTGTAAATAATATTCAAAAAAATTCAAGACACAGCAGTTACAGATTATCAAAGGGACAGACAGCTGAAAGGCAAAGTTGTTTCTTTTCTCTTGGCAATAGCAGCAATTTTGGCATAAAGGCAAATGCAGAAGATAGAGGAAAAACTGGCAGACAGGGTACAGAGAAAGGTTACAGAATCTACGACAAGCATGCCACAGTTCAGCAGGACCAAAAGCACAGTAACAGCTTTCCCCAACTTCCCTTCCCCGGAGAGAATGGCATCCATCACTCAAAAGCTTGTTGCCACTTCCCAAAATGAAAGGTTGATTGCTATTGCAAGAGTTAGTTTGACCATGACCTCCCCAGGAACATCCCTTGTAACCACCACGTCAGGTGCCACCACGCAGGCTCTCCCACAAACCAGGCAAAACCTTTGCAAGACTCTAGTTGACAGCTAAAAAAAACCTCAACTTGCTTATCACAGGTTGTGTCCTGCAACTATTGTCACGACAGTACAAGGGACAGACTAAACACATTAAATGCCAGCTACAACTGCGGCCACCCAGGGAGGGACTGACATCTTTAGCAAAGTTAATACATGCCAATCAGGTTAGTCACACATCACAAGTGCTTGTTCTGACCAATCGTACCTCAGCTGACCAAACCTTCTGAATGTTATTTTTATGGTTGAATACATTTTAAGCATTAAGCTGGCTAAAAAAGATGAGGATACATTTGGTGGCATAGAAAAAGAGGCAGTGAGTGTTGGGGGAGAACCCGTGCAATTTACCTCCATTTGGGATGCCATGGCAACTAAAAAGCAGGCCTTGTACGAGTCACCATGAAGCTCACTGAACAAGCACTTTGCTGAATTTAACTCAAAAGGTATGAAATTTAAGAACAGCGGGTTTTTTGTCTTGTATGTTCTTTAATTGATGTTTCTGCTGTACACCTTCCTTTTACGTTCTAAACTATCTTTCCATCAGATATCAAACTTGTGAATTTCACACTTTTCTATTTTTTACTGAATCATTTTAGAGGCAACTTACACCCCACATCAGGATTTACCTTACTACTGAGGACTGGCCCAGACCTGAGGGTCTGAAATGGCTATTGCCAAATTTCATTTGGTGGCACTTGTCTTAAGGGAGGTCAAACATGTTCAGATGTATGACCTGTGTGAGATGAGTCTAACAGATCGGTAGAGCGGAGCCTTGGAAACAGAGCTCTGTCTCTATGTTCATTTCAGACAGGATTTTGCTCGAGGTATTTGTCTACTCTACAGTGAAAGCAGGATGTCTATAGTCTCTTAAACAAATAATTTAATGAATTGGAAGAAAGCGTATACACAGATAGTTCAAAGTCAGGAGTTAATACTGAGATGCAATCTTATAGACTCCTTTTGATTATTCAGGAATCATCCTATTCTTCCACTGTATTATCAAGCTTGGTAATTCAAAAGAGTTCGGTTTGGTTTTTTTTCAAGGTATACGTAACTGTAAACACATCACAGATTTCCTCACCTACCTACCCAGCAAAGAGAAGGAGCTAAATGTAGGAAGTACCCACAGGACATGACTGTTACACTGAGAGAAAACTGACCTGCCTTTAATGACACTGTAGCTTGCTTTTAAAGCACACTGCATATAGCTTTCTCCTGTTCCTTAACCATTGTTAAGCCAGTAGTTTTAAGATATGCTTGGAACTTACTTCACACAGAAAAAAATCTCGGCCACTAGTGGCGTTTTTCTAGAAGGGGGGGAGAAAGGCAGAGCCACTGCCCTCTCTTCCACCATTAAATGTATTTCTGTCATGCACACACAAGAATGCACCACAACACACTGCCTTAAAGATGACCTAGCTTGATCCAGCTAAGCTGAGTACGTTCTGATGTACTTTGGGCACTGCAAGAAGCAAAGCTTTAAAAGGTCCAAAAGCTTTAAAAATGATGCTACAGCTGTACACTGCTTAAGAGAACTACAAAACAAGCAGAAGGAGCTCTAGATTTCAAGTTTTGCCATTTGATAAAATGGTGTCTGTTCTGTTTTACTCTTCTGGAAATACTACAGTTCTGCTACATGACTGTGCCACCACTACATAAGAAAAGATGGAAACATCTGATTTATAGTCGATTTATAAAAGTTTCTAGCAAACCATGGCCTATTGCTTGCTCTACTTAGTGTTCACTTAGATGCTCTTTACTGAATGCTCATTTATAAAAATGAGTAATTAAATTCAATCAGTTGAAAGGACTACATCAGAGGAAGGAGACTTTCTGTCAGCAATTGCTTTGATAAACTAATTGATATATACAGCTAAACTCTCCTCCTTCCGCTTCTCATCAACAATAGCTTCACTCCATAAATTACCATATTCTCACATCAGATGCCCTATTATGCTCCAAGAAATATTTTTTCCATCCATCTTAGAGAATAGGTTCCAGCTTTAAAAAAAAGGTTAAAAGATCTCTTCACTTTTAGAGAAAGCAATTTTAAGTCTATCCAGTTGCACAAAAATGCTGTGTTTTTCCCATCTGTCCACAGTATTTGGCAAAGCTCATTCTTTCACACCTTTTCACTTTCCTCCATTTTGTCATATAGAAATTCCACACAAACAAGAGAGGAAACTGTGAAAGTAACTACACTTCAAGAATCAACTGACCACACTAAGAATAAATTTTTGTTGGACTGCATTCAGTTAATCTTAGAAACGCTTGCAAGAATAATGCATAAAGTCAAACAAAAGCATCATTTTTATTTGCCTGCATGTTGTTAAGGCCTTTTCTCAACTAGCACTGTGAAAATATTCTTTTCTTGACAGTGTTGCTCTAAGTATGCTCCCTCTCTAAAAGCAGCTGATTCAGTTTATCCATAGTGTTATGGAACCAGATACTAGGAATCAAATCTCTTCCTTTTCCTGACATCACTAAATGAGCACTTCGGGGCTGGGCAAACGAGCATTTGTAGCACAGACACTTCTCCCATGTTAGAAAGAATTAGAATTTCAAGTTAAAAGGCAAAACTACTTCACAGCAAGACACACACATTCACCACCCCATTCCCAAAGCCATGGCTAGGAGCAGCACAGATTCTGGCAGTGAGGGAAGAGCACCATGACCTGCCATCACCACGAAACTCAAGGGGTTTAAGGAATCCAATCCCATTAACCGTCATAGACACCCGGAATTCCAAAGGAGACACAATCCAGAGATAATGGGATCTTTCCCATTCAAGTACCAGATTAATGAGGAGAAGCTTGGGAGAACAAGAAACCACACCCAGAATTCAGGCAAACACAGAAATCCAGTTTGAGAGTTATTCCAGTGCATCAATAGAACTTTTAACTTAAGTAACGCCGAGCTGCATACATTACAGACCAGGGGTCTTTCTCCGGGCCCACTCAGAGAAGAGCCTCAACTGAGCATCTGTGTTTTCCTGGAATTCTTCTGGGTAATGTCCTTGAAAGGACTGAGAACATCTAGGCCCCAAAGCCGCAGTGCAAAATAATATATTGAGACTTTCACGTAACACACGAAATTCACACGGCACGGCAAAAATCACACAAATTATACAGCTCATAAAGTTGGGTCACATTAGTTCTTACTGGTCAGCAGGCTGCCCACAGAATTCCCCTAGGATCTGCATGAGAACTTCTGACTGGACATAGAGAAAGGGAACCCCAAAAGCCATCAGCTGACACATGAAAAAGGAGTCCAAAGGGTTCTGGGCTACCTGGAGCCCAATCGAGGAAACTGTGCTTTGCAGGCGCTGGCTGGCCACCCTAACTCTGTCAAAGAGGCCAAGAGAGTACTGCACCACCCTGGTAAAGAAGGAAGCGGAGCTACCTGGGGCCCTCTCTGCTGAGGCGGAGATGGTATTTGCCCGTCCACTGCCATCGCTTGCCATGGCGTCCTGCAGAGGTCCTTTGGCGTCCTGTAACAATGTGGAGGAAATTAAATTCATGTTAAAACTGAAAATGTCTCAGCAACACACTTTTTTTTTTCTTCCATGTGAGGCTATAGGTACTGAACACGTTGAACTAGGAAGACATCCCTCTTGCAATTCAGATACACCTTAATCACCACATAAGGTCTGAACTAAGCGTGTTCCTTTGCAATTGATTAAAGGCTTTATTAAAGCTCTGAAAAACAAGCTAGATATCCAAGAAAGTCAAAGCAGTAAGATCCCTGAAGTCTGCTCATCCAGGAAATAAAACAAGTACCACTTTTAGTCTTTATTTTGGCAGGAAGCATAGCACAAATATTGGGATGGATCCCTTATCCTTCCAAAAAGAAGCAGTACAGCTTCAGCTTATACTAATAAAACCCAAGAAAGAGGTAGAAAGACAAGCACTACCACAAAGGAAAATATAATTTAAGGGGGAGGGACATTTCATAGCATCCAAGCATAATAAAACTTGTTTAGAGACTACCATATAGGTTGCTCAAGCAGAGCATGCAAAAATACTGTACAGGAGGTTAAAGAGTCAAATTAAGTGCCTTGGTTTGTAATGAAAAAAGCTGGCAGACTTTTCTGTATTACGCTGTGTGTCTTGATCCTATATTTAAAGCACAAATGCTTCCATTATGATAGTATAGGAAAAGGGACATCCTATCTTTCCATGCAGGTTTAATTAATGCATTAATACAGAGAAAACCTTCCTAAGTGAAGGCAGGTCTTCTTCATTGCCTATGCAAGTGGGGTAGAACTTAATGTTTCAAAGGAAATGCAAATAATTTGTTTCATCTTAAGAAAAACCACGGTGAAACAAAGCAAAACCAAAACTGGTAACATTAGTTTAGTCTCTACATGGACTGCATAAGTATTTCAGCTGACAAGAAAACAAATCAAAATCCTGTCCTGAACGGGATAGTACATTATTTATAAAGAAACCATGAAAAGAAAAGCAGCGATTAAAGGGACTGCTTTTAAATAAAATTTATAGAACTTAGAACATAGATCTTATGACATAAGAACGCAACTCAATGCACTCTGAATTCTTCTACTTTCTGAAGTATTTACTTTTTCAATGCTAAGAATCAACAGCTATTAAACATGACACGTTAGATGAAAATAATGAGTTACCTTTCCTGACAGAGGACCCACTGCTGGCCTCTTCCTTTGAGCATAACCAGAGAGTCGGTAACAGTAGTGAGGCTTACAGTAGAATTTACCTGCAGATAAAACAGGAGGGACGGTCAGCAATGAGAACACAGCACTTCAGCACAATATAAACATCCATCTCACTCCAACTTATTTTCTGCTGCCATTCTCGTTGCTCCATCTAGTTTATTCGCTATACATGGAGGCAAACACTATCTGAAGTTTTAACTCCAGCCCTCCTCTCTCCCCCCCCAAACTAGCCTCCATTCCATTGGGTGCCTGACAGCCATTTAGCTTAAAATCCTATCAAACACCAAAGCAAAGCTGTGAGGGCTTGTGTGGTATCACATGCTAACAATGCGGCAGTGTGTGAGGAACAAAGAAATCATCACATGAAAAGCTGGCAGAAGCACTTTTGGAAAAAGCAAGAATGAATACAACCAGCAGAGGAAAAGCAGGAGAGGACAGCGTTAACTCCCAAAGAACCATCTCTAAAATGCACAGTGGCTACTTGTGACAAGGACAATCAACCAATGATTCATTTTCACAATCAAAACCTTTTGTGATACTACTGGTTTAGTAACACCCCAGAAATCTACATGGGTTTTCACTGGTATCTGAACACTGCCAGGGAGCCAAAGCAGCACTAGTAATATCCTAATGCAAATAACAATAATAGCAGCAAATGGATGGCACATAATTATCTTCCAGTGTATGTCGCTTGGTATACACAGCCCATAGCATCCCCTACTGCTATCCTATTCCTACAACTTCCCTAACACATTTCAAACCTATATTCTGACCTTTGATCCTTCCTCTAGTTTCTCCAGCATTCACAATGCTTTGTTTTGTGATGGAAAAATGACAAACTCTATCTTTTGAGAAGCCTCTGCTTAAATAAGCCTTTCTTAATATTTATTCTTTCCAAAAACTGCTCTTTCAAGTTATTTGAGAAGAGCAGCAACAGAAAAGCTCTTAGATAAAAATTCTCAGACTTTGAAGCCTAAAACCAGACACTGACTGCAGAACTCTGCAGAATGCTCATCAGCCCGAACAGCTAGATGAATGGCAATAACACGTTCACAGCTTTATTTTTTTTTCTCTCAAAGAACACCCAGAGTAAAATATAAGCTAAATTTTCACAATTGTTAGATTAGATGGGTTACCACATATTTCTGTTTGGCCATATCTGCTTCATATACATACACAACTGTCAGGCATGTAATAGTATTTCAGAATCAATGCTCTAAACGTGCCGAAATTCCGAGCTTTGTGTTTACTTCATTGAGAACTATCTGGCCATAAATGCATACACAAGCTTGCTGGCAGAGGGAATCACTAAATCTGGTGGCAAAATCTGTCTCAGCCCATACAGCTGACAGAGGAGCTCAGTCTGTTATTACTAATCATATAACCAGATATTCAATTACTTATGAATGCCCAAAATAACAGCAGGGCTCAAAAAATGCTTTCCCCCCTATTTGGATTACTGAAGAAGCTTTTACTTTTAGATGTCAGATTTTAAGACTTCAAAATTACCACTGGCTCCTTTAAACTCGCATGCCAAGCCTGCTGACCTTCAGGCCAAGTCATAATGGGTTTTCTGTTCCTTACTGGGAAACGGGTTTGATGATTCTGAGTTTGCTCAGGTCTTTGTGACAGAGCAAGTCCATCACAAAGTCATTCTATAACACATCATCAAATACATAATTTTGGCTTTTTGCCCCTTAAGCCTAGATGGTCTACCCAGTATATGCAAAAAGATTCTTCCCAGCTACACGCAGCAGATACCTATAAATTTTATAACATTTCAATTTGCAGTAGAATATTCTGGAGTTTCATCCCATGCTATATCAGTTTATAATTTTTCCTTAATTTTTGTTCAATGAGTAGGGAAAACTATCGGCACTAACATCTTTTTTCTGTTATTGTAGCTTCTATACCAACATTTTGCACATATTTTCCTATTGAGAGAGGAGTAAAGATAAACAGCATCCATGAAGTAAAAAAGGCACACCTGCTGATATAAATAAAGGTTTATCTGAGATACTTTCTCACACCTTTTCTTCAGAAAACGTGAACTTTCTGTCAATCACTGCTCAAGCAAAGAATGGAACTGCTACTCTTAGAAGGAGATTACTTTTCACAAGCGATGTGTGATTTCAAATTATTGCTTTCAATATGCACATTTTGTTGACCAATTGAGTTTCATCTGCTGCCATATTGTTTGGTTTGTCATATTTGTTAGCTATATCTGAAGCTACCCTTAATTCTTGGCAAATCTTAGAATCTGTTAACTGAGTCATCAGCAAGTTTTGTAATCATTTTCCTTCCTCCTCAGTCTGTCAGATACAGAAAACAAGAATCATTACTGAATCTTAAGTAACTACTTCAACAACACTTTCTATATATATATATATATAACATTGACTTACCTCTACTCAATTTTAATGCTCAATTTTTCACTATATAAATAGAGCTCTTTTAGTGATGAGCTCTTAGCAATGAGCTATTATCACAGCTCCTGATTACAAAGTTCCTATTTTAGTACATCTAAAATAAACAGACAGAGTTGGACAGTTGCGATGTCTTCAAGTAGAAAAAGCTGACTGCATTTGTCTTCAATGTGCTATTCTCTCCTAAGGGGCATTAAACACTAAGGAGTTTCCTCATTTGATAGTAAAAGTAAAGGGTCCAGCCTTCAAACTCAGCCCCCAACTACTATTTTGTTTCTTTGCATTCTAGCAGCTGTTATTATGTTATATTCATTCCTACCAGCTCAGTTATTTTGCTGTCAGCATGACCTGTCCACAGGAAACCCACACCGTTTCAACAATTTCAGAGATGGTGTCTTTGGAACAGAAGTTACCTTCTTCCCTAACTCGCCAAATAATTTTTAAGCAAAGAAAGAGGTGAAATCACTAGACGGACTTCCAGGACAGTTAAAGAGAATTTGGGCCAAAAGGCAGTTTCTCTTACCATCTTCAATATCATAGGCATAAGATGACAAGCGCAGAGTCGTCGCACAGTATTCACACTTGAAGCAACTGCGGTGGAAGAACTTGCCTTCGGCGCTCAGCCTCTCCATCACGTAGACTCGCTTGTGGCAGAAGTAACAGACATCGCTGCCTCCCAGGTTTTGAGGGAACTCCTTTTTGAGTGAGCCCTAGATAGAAACAGCCAGGGTGAAATTTGTGTGTGTCCAGCCTCACCGCTGCACGGTCCTATTTTCTCTTCATTTTTGTGGACACAGGAGCATCTGGATGCTGCGGTTTTTCCACACGCGGATGCTACAGTTCTTGGACGTAGTTCACAGGTTTAACCAGGACACCAAAAACTAACCTTATTGTCCAAGGGAAGAAGGTCCTAGGATGCCATGCCTACATATGTCAGGAGCAAACTAAACTCTGGATGGAATAGTGGACAGCAGTACTATTAATGATGACCTTGAAATAAGTGACTGAAGGAGGCGTATGATGGAAAGTCAAAACCATTAGGAATTCCTCAAACAGCAATTCTTAGACCCACGTTATCAAAATCAGTATCTCCTCCAGAAAACAGTAATGCAGAAGTAGCCCCAATGGATCAAACACGTCTTCATAAATATGACAAAGTTTCTCAAATATTTACGCAAAACTCTTGGACACTGAGATTTGACTAAAACATTTTGGAAGGAAAATGGAGGACATGAGTGAGGGTGGACGGAGAAAGGGAAGAGAAGTCTTTCACAAAGCTAGGACAGATTCCATCAGCGGTAGTAACAACTGCACACTCACAATACTTCAGATCTACAGCACATCTAAATCACAAACACGCACCATCTTCTGTACATCGTCTTACCAGTTCCTTCTTGTCTAGAAGGGTTTTGGGTGGCTCTTTCCTTTGAAGCTGATTGGCTATCTGCTCAGCCAATGAGCTCACGCCGCCTGTGTACATCTTTATATACTTCTACCAGATGGATGGAATAAAACAATAGGGCAGTGAGAAAAGGAAAAAAAAAATCAAATTAAAAAAAAATGACTAAAATGATAATAGGTTAGGTGGTGAAAAGGTGCAGAGAGGTCAAATCATGCCAAGACAGTGGACAATATGAAGTGACAAGTAGTAATAGCAAAGCTAGTGTCATCAGAAATCACCACTACAGTCCAGGATCAACTGTAACAACGGAAAAGAAGGCTTGCATTTTGCATTCTTTAAGTGCTCTAGAAATATTCTAATGATGAAGAAAGCAGATCTTATTTTTGCTTGTGGGATATTTTGTACCTGTGAACCTGAGCATAGATACTTCTTAAAGGCAAGGCCAAATATAAACTAAGACTTTAGGTTCCAGGTAAAATTGCCATCAGAAACAAAGACCTTTTGGAAGACACGTCACATAGTCTAATGCAACATGCTGATCACAACAGCATATTTATATGCTTAGCAACTGGAAAGAATTCATTTACAGAGCACTCATGGCGCAGGGAGAAATCCTTAACTAAGGAACTCAGTGATTCAAAAACATGAATTCTTCCAATGCTAAAAATACAGAGAATTTTACATGAAAAAAAAAGATGCAAGAGCCTCATCCAATGCGCTAAAGCCATACCTGCATACCTCTGGAACATATCCCTAACTGTGAACACGGCTTTATGACTAGGCTTTTGTCCAGCAAGGGTATTGACTGACTCCATAACTTTGGAGATCTAAAAACCTTTCAATATTCCAAGAAATCTAGGCAGGTTGGCTGTTACCTTAGATGGTAGAAAATGGGTGTTGGCAAGCCAAGTTCAGTCACTGCAGGAGCAGAGGAAGTGTTTCTCACAGGAAATACTTACAACCGTTGGCTATAATTACGTGGTTAAGAAAATTATGTGGTTACATCCCTGTTAGCTCAAACCCACTGCAAACGCCATGTATTTGACTCGGAGCAGCAAGGAGCACGCCAAGCAATTTTCCTTTTCCAGACTAAGCAGCGTGATGAATGTTTCTAGCTGGAGTCTCCTGAGCAAATGAAGGATCATCAGAGAGACTCTCCAGCTTCTGGCAAGTGCAAAATACCACAGATAACAGTATTCTGAAGGAAAGGACTACACAACTGAGGTTGTAACTCAAAACCCCCTTTAGTCACATCGTAGAACTTGCCTGAAGCACACTTGTTATTTCCCACAACTATTAAAACAGCACAGATTGCTAACGTGTTGTTATTAGCCTCTTAGGAATGTTTAAGACCTTCACATGTTCAGACATGAGAACAGCAGGAAGCATCACAAACTGAAATTCACCACTGAGTGGGTGGTACTTTGGGGAAAACGATTTTGAAAATGGAGTGCTCAGCCATCAGAGATTAGCCCTGCTATCACTGAAGTCCCAATTCTTTAAGCTTTGTGCCACTGCAGTAATGAGGGTTTATTTCTATCCAGAAAGAACTTCTACTTGTCTACTGTTTCCACCCCAAAATGTGGAGCACTCATTATTTATATATGCAAGAAAAAACCACACCATTTTTCTTTCAAAATTTTGCAGGTTCTATGTATTTTTCCTCAGCCAATGTGTGCGCACACATAAGTGCAGAATTGCCTTTCAATGTCATACATAGCATCTTGTCAAATTTTACATTCAAAAAGGTGCCCACTGGAAAAATTTTCTTCCCTTCATTCAAATTGATCTTTAACTGGTAACCACCATCATCTGGCCAAAAGTTTTCAATATTCCTCTAAAAGACCAGAAACCTTTGAAGCTTTTTAAGTTTTCTTAAAAGGCAGTTCGATTTTTTCCATGGGAAAATTTTTCTTTTAGCTGAACCAGGTTTCCACTGAACAAGTTTTGCTTTGAATCCTTCATCCAACCTTAACTGCAGCTGCTTCAGGATCTTTAGAGTTCTAGCAGCACATATGAAGTTCCACGCTTAAAAAGTGTTTATGGCAATCTTTACTCACAATACTTTGGACTATTTGGTGAGGGAAATTTAGCTGCTGAATTTCTGATTTGGGGTTCTGTGTTTCTGATTTGGTTTGCCTTTTTTCCTATAGATCATATCTGGTCTAATACTGGGTCTTAAAGAAAGCATTTTAACTTTCCATCTGTAGGGAAATCCTACAGGATGTACAATGTTTTGCAACATTTCCAGGAGAACCCACTCCAGCTTAGGTCAAATCAAGTTCCTGGTGTTTACGTGTGACAACTGCAACTAGTTCAAATTCTCAGTGATTTTTCAGAAAACCAAAGCACTTTTATTTCACGCTGTCCATTAAGCACATATGCACAAACGCATATAGTAGTTTGGCCCAAGATTTCAACAAAAGCAGCCAGCAAAAAACAAAGCTTTACTGCAAAGCCAGGACCATCAGTGCTCAAAAAAAACCTATTAGAGAGTGAGATGTACCACAAGCTCTTCGTTTACACCAAACATGAAATATAGTATTTAGTTTCAAACTGCCCTATAGCTGACAATGACCACGTTATGCCACGGGTTGCCTCTGGCTTCTCATTTGTGCATGAATATGCACAGACATGGCATTCTGCAGGTGAAGCATTGCAAAAGCCCAGCCATCCCTTGTGGTGTGCCCTTGGCTGGTGGGGCCAGGGTGCAGGAAGCAAACACAGCTGGGTGCACCTCGCAACGCCCAGGCTAACGCTACCTGTCGGAGAGAGTCAGATGAAGGTGAAGAAGGGCGATTAGAAGAACGGAGGCTAAGGGAGAGCTCCCACTGGTCAACAAAGAATCGCCGAGACTCAGGCTAAAAAATAAAATGAAAATCAAAGCAATCACACACGGCTACAGAGGGAAGAGGAGAGAAAATAAAAAAAAAAACCCCTCAGGCCCTTCTACCCACCATCAAAACAAATTTCCTAAAGACTCTTTTAGGAAAACTTGGAGAAAAGAAGCCCAGTGTCTCTTCACTTTTTCCCTACTGAGGCAGACTGTTATTCTTGATCTGTTCTTTATTAGGTTTTAAGTTATTTAGGACCATTTGGAAGCAGTTACCTACTTCCACAGATGTCCAACCTCCTATAAACCCAACCAGCCAAAGACCTCAAATCAATTTCCTCTGCTCCCCATCCTGTATCTCCCACTGTACTGTATTACTGGCCTAAGGCACTAATACCATATTTCAAGGCCACATGAGACCTCTTCTGTATTTTAACTACATGGACTAAAAGCCTGCTCTCATTGGTGATGGAAGAGAAAGAAATCAACTTGTGAGCATTGCCAGTAATTAGCAGCAAATTTCCAGCCTAAAATTTACTGTAAGCTGAGGGGAAACAAAAAAATCTGCTGTTCTTGCTCATCAAACAGGAAGCAATAAATCCCAAACTGAGGATCTGCATCCTTCTGGAACTGGTTCCTGACAAGAGAACCCAAAATTTGGTCTTCCAACATCATTATCTCCACAGCTCATTATGCCCATCTCCCAAGAAGCACTTCACATAAATAGGAAAAAAAACAATAGTGTGAAGTATCAGACAAATACCACTGGTAGAAACTGTGCATGCCTAGAAATTAGAATCTGGAAAGAAAAATTATGCCAGTTTCAAGTATTTGTCCCTCTTTTTCAAGAAAATTATGTTTTCCATTATCAAAAGGAAAAATGAATGTCACATAGCTGTGTGACCCACAAAAACAGCTATTTCAAGCCTCTTAGAATAGCCTAGCCTCAAAATTACATCTACTGGACAAAATGCAAAATAGCTTGGTTTTCACAATTTCCTCAATCTAAAGAAATATAACTGTTTATTTTATACTTCGATTTTCTGTATTTAAGATCATCAACACTTCATCAAATTTCTTTTCTGGATATGTCTCTCTTTGCTAAGCTTTCTTTCTCTTACTACCCTATTTTTGTTTTCTTCCCTTAAATCCCACATCGTAATCTATCATTGCCTGCAGTGTTCCAACATCTGTTTCCTCTTTTTCCTCTCTGCCCTACCCACTTTATCCTTTCCTCTACTTTGTGTTCTCCATCTCCCTAATATTTTCTCTCCTCCTTAATTCTGCACTATGCAGAAATTAGATGGTTTCAAAAACAATTTCTATCTTTGCATTGTAATGCTGTTAATCTTTTCCACCCCCTAAAGGAGCTTAAAAGTGCTAGAGAGCAACACAAAAGGTAGGAGCAAGATGTTTTGATCTAGATATTAATTTCTGTATCATCATTCCAACTAAGGAAATGCACATGAGCATGCTGTCCTTGGATTATGCCTAAAGTCTTCAGTTGTGTCACCCAGAAGCAAATGGATGTTAATATGTTTAAATTAGTCTTCTTACCCAGTCTCTCATGGTTTCTTCTATGTCCCCAAATTCTACCTCAAATCCAGCCAAAGGTTCACTCTTCTTTCCTTGAGAAAAGCTTCACTGACTTTTATTATCAGCAAAGACAGCATCCCCAAAAGTACAGCAATAGAAAGTAACCTAAATGTTATAAATTTCTTTTTGACATAGTTTGGAAAAGTTATGCCCACCAGCAAAAGTTCTGGGACTGTTTATATTCCAGCCCAAGGAGAGAGCTTGATTTTGGATGGGCTAACTCAGTAAGTTATGAAAAAAAATCACTTATGTAGATGGCTTTTTCCAAAAGCACTCTCCAGTTTGCCAAATGCTGTTGGAGATAACTGAAAACAGAGATAGAGGCAAGCAACCAGAAGCTAAAGAAACCACTGCTCAAACTGGTGTGCTCCCATGTGCCAAAGATGATACACTGGAAAGAAAATTAAGCACAAAACCAAACCAAATCCAAGCGTACACTGGAATCAAAGAAAATCTGCACAAGCTGCCAACTCTACTGTTGGAAATAAGTTTGCAGGAAGCATGGACACAAAATAGTACTTCAGAGGCAGGAATTACGCTTGGAAAATGCGAATGTTCTTGCTTCCAGAAGCAAGTAAAATTTGGGAGCAACTCACTGGTAAATGACCGCTGTGAGATGATTTGATCTGGAGTGCTGCTGGTTTTCAGCATATACTCTGAAGCTTGCAGGCTGGGTTTTTTTAGCTTATTGTTTATATTGTGTTTTGAGAAACAGAAATCTTGCCATTCATCAAAACAAAGAGACAGCTAAGAACTGGCCAATAGGACAAAAAGACTACACAATGTCTTTTTAACCACATGACTGTACGGCAATGGTCATCATATTTTGGTGAATTTTTCTATCCCTCTGCCTCCTGATGTCACTGGTACCCAGTATCCCAGACTGGACACCAGATAGGCAGGGCTGTAGTCACCTGATGCCTTGCTGCAGGTCTGGACTCCAGGAGGGCAGCCAGCTGACATGCCCTTTGCTCAATATTCTCAGGCACTTGGTCATCAGAAAATAAACGAGGAGATCTCTGTGAGATGAGGAAGGAGGAAGGAAGTAAACAAACCAGCAAAAAAAAAAAGAAAAAAGCCCCAAAAAGAAAAGACACCAAAAATGCCAGACAACAAGTATGAAATTCACATGCAGAACAATAAGAGGAGCTCCCATGTGAAGCCTGTTTTTATTTCCAATAAATGGAAATTATTTATTTCCATGGTCTACTGTTCTAATTAATTGCTAAGCTTTGACCCTCAAGGGCAAGAAAAAATAGTTGAATTAGTCGTTATTCACAACTCTCCTACCTAGGACTGCTGCAGCCAAACCCAAACAAGCGTGTGGCCTCTTTCTCTGGCATTACCATCCAAAAAAAGAAAAAAAAAAGTGGCTTTATCATGCACAAAGGAGCTTATTCACCACCTTATTTCACCATAGTTCTCAATTCTCAAGGATTTTCTATACGTATCTAAACCTGTACACAATTGTGTTTCTCAGATTTTGTGCATAGAAACCATTTTTTATGGTAATGCACTTCAGTTCTCATAAAGAATGGGTTTGTCTCCACTGGTATATGAAAAGTGAACACTGTACTTTCCAAATAGAGGACATTTAATGAGACTGACTGGCTGAAACAAATCACAGCACAATCAAACTATCATGGAAGTTGCCAATTTTACTTCTGTAACTTCACTGCCCTACTTGTTTTTACTGCATTGTCATGTCGACACATTCCAGGCACAATATTTGACACCTCTGCTATTCTGGTCTTTCACATCAATCTTCTTTGACTGTTGTGTGGTCTATTTAGTGTCTTGGAAAACAGACCTGGCTTGTGGCCTCCTGTACAGGACAGGACTACAACCTACAGTATCACACAGCCTTCAACTGATTTGTTTGTAGAATTCAAAAGTAAGGGGGCCAGGAACTACAAACCTGTGCACAAAGAAACCTTAGGCTTGATCTGTCAGGAATTCCAGGATGCTGGTATGTATTGCTAACTGTCCTCCAGAGCAGAACAGAAAATTGGGTTCACACCCAACTTACGAGAAACACTCCTCCCATTCAGATGCATCAATAACACTCTCTACTTTCAGCTGCCTTCAGTTCCACCTACTCCTTCCTACTAGATCATTTCCACTAGAACTAGGGCCTATTATAAAGCTGTGGGCTTCTGTGTCACTGCAGACACACGCTTATTCATTTTCTACTGCCTGTCAGAAAACATTCAGCCCACAAGAGTCTTTTGTTAGAATACATTCTGAAAGTTGCAACAGTTTTATAGCTGGCTACCACTTATGACTTAATTCATTCAAAGCCCCTACTGGAATGTCAATTAATTTGTCAATATGAATTCAAATCAACCATTTCTTCTGAGTGCCTATCTTCTCTTTTCCCATGCTTCTGTAGAATACTGAGCCATTCAGACAGACATTGAATATTTCATTGTTGAGAAGGCTTCAAAGTCTCTATGATAAATAATGCCTCATCATTTTTCCTTTTACTTTGGGCCTGTAGGAGGCAGGATGGAATGCCAGTTGTTTAACCATCCAGAAAGCAAGCGGTGGAAACAATGCAACCATGTTCGCACGGATTAGCACAAAACATAACTCTTCTTGTTCTGCTACAGCCACAGCAAACTTCAATAAAGAGGTGTAAGAGA
The DNA here is from genome assembly GCF_001431845.1 of Calidris pugnax. NCBI lineage: Eukaryota > Metazoa > Chordata > Aves > Charadriiformes > Scolopacidae > Calidris > Calidris pugnax. The sequence goes on along the minus strand of NW_015090800.1, from coordinate 3,898,388 downwards.
AAAAGAACGGGAAGAGCTCAAGTGCCAGATCCAGGGCAAAATAAAAGCACGTAGCAAACCGTTGACGAGGGCCTGTTATGCATTTTTGTGGGTATCACACAGAAATAATCAGACCTAATTGCCTCTCAGCAGTTCCAGCGTGTTAACAGCAGCATTAGGATAAGTGTGTTTCACTACCCAGTAGGTTTGCTCTCTGTCTTACACACATCCACCACAGCCTCGTGTCATCAGCATCCATGCCATTTGTTCATGCTCTTTACCCTTTCCTGTCTGGGACTCTGCTCCCCGGGATAGCCGGCACCAGGTTCCCTGTATCTCTGCAGGCAAAAATTATGAGCTTAATAACAACCACAGACCAACTTGCTAGTCAAAAACGACTTCAGCTAATTATTCTTATGCTGCAGACAGAAAAGAGGCCATAAAAATAGCGTAACAGTTTATTAAGAAGAATATTCTAAAACTGGCAATAATAACTCTAATCCTGTAGGGAAAATTTTAAAAAAACAATCCATATATATCCATATTAGGTCAGTAAGCCACAAGGTAATGAAATTAGTATGATAAAGATGGTAAGACACTCCATATAACTCACACCGTGATGTTAGATCAAAGGAAGGAAATGGAAAGTTTAAAAGAAGTGGCAGAATAAATGCATTAGAAGCGCAGAGGTACAGGTTTTTAAAAGATATCAGTGTAACAAGGACATAGATCCATCTGAGTCACCATGAGGCCTAAGGCCAAGACAATTTTAGGAAAATGAATCATTCTCTAAGGTAAAAAAAGACTGTCTTCAAAAGCAGACCCCTCTCAATTGAGTCTAACAGATCAGTTCTGTAGCGCAGGGGGTAAAAATTCCTCAGAGTTGAAAGGAGGAAACCCAAGTTTTTATTATTATTAGTTTGAGCAAGACAATATGCAAAAAAAAAAAAAAAAAAAAA
>NW_015090800.1:3851826-3896406 GCF_001431845.1 Calidris pugnax | reverse complement strand
GGGTTTAATATTTTTCCTAGAACTTTTTTTTTTTTTTTTTTTTTTTTTTTTTTTTTTTTTTTTTTTTAAAAAAAAAAAAAAAAAAAAAAAAAAAAAAAGAAGGTTTCCAACAGGACATAACACAGAAAATGGTCAAAGTACACTTGGACCCTGCAGTAGTTGGCTCTCATGACTGAACTAGGCAACCAAAAGACACCAGACAAACAAACAACTGGAGAAGCTAGAGAGGGAACATACAGAGCAATGGGAACCTTAGTGACTGAAAACCAGTTTCCCTATATGGAAAATTAATCCCATACCATAGATTCAAAAGTAAAACTCAGCATTTAACTGCCTTTGTTTCTCTATCAGTAAATAGAAAAATACCTTTCTTCTCTCACAAAATACATGTGTCCAAATTTTCAAAGGCAAGAAGGCAGCAGCTTGCAATCTCATCTGATAATATTACACTGAATTCAGTTTAAATGCAGGTTTTGCTAATGAAAAGGGTTTTCCCCACCCATTCCACCTAGATATCCATTCCTGTACCCTTTCCTGCACCATGCTGTCCTCGGTGTGCCAGCAAACTAACCACTTTTTTTGCCAGGACAGTTTTAATCAGATCAGTAAGCAGACCTGACCTATCTTGCAGATGCAGACATCAGAAGCGCAGCTGAGAATGTGTGCTCCAGAGGCTGACAATAATTAGATCAAATTAAATCTAACATGTAACAACACTCTGAGAAATCACAGCAATAAGGCAAGTCAAACTTTATGTCCAAGGATAAGTCTTGTCTACTCTGCCAAAAGGTAACATGCCTTTACAGAGTTTATAGGCATACAAGCATTCAGCAAAGAGATGTTTTCCACCTATGGGGAAATTTATTTTTACAATTCCTATTAAAGCTATGTGAGGTCTATGGAATTGCAGCTGCCTTTTTATCACCTCAAGGTTAGTGCAGGAATAATCTGGGAGGCGTGGAATTTATTACTGCAGTAGGAAACAAAAGTTTAAAAAAGACACAACTCAAAGAAGCACGATGAGCGTGTACAACAAGGCACAAATACTAAAGGATTTTAGTTAATATTTAACTCTAAGGACAGCAAACACATGTGCACAAACATCTGGATGCACATTTATACACTCTGTCCAGAACAGCTCTCACTGCTCCAAATTGAAACTCAGACTGAACAGAAACTCCTGTGAGACCAAGGCTTGGGTGTGGGGGAAACAGAAGACCACACTGGACATGTGCAAGCCACTACAACACTCTGAAAAGGCACTTCATATAAGTAATCCTGAAAGAGTTTCATGAATACAAGGGCAAATTTTCACTCATGCTTGTTTAAATGAAGAGTGTAAACAGAAAAGTTGGATTTTCTTCCCCTGCACTACTCCAAATATTTAATTCCTGTTTTGCTGCAACTCAAAACTGGAAACGGCTACTGTCATTACAAATTAGCATACAGTAAAATCTCAGAGTCTCCAGTGCATCAAATAATCATGATAATCATACTTCTGGTGAGCTAATACCAACCTGTGTTTCTAATCTAAGAGGCTGAAGAAGCCCTAACACCATCTGAAAAAAGACAACTGGAAATGCGTTTGTAAATGGGGTAGGTGGTAACTGATCTAGTCGCTTGTACAAGCAGTAATGAAGAGAGAAGGACAGAGCATGCAGAGGGAATCACCTGCTGCCTGGGATATGGTGGAGAAGAAGGTGGAGTGGAAGAAGAGAGCATGATCACTTTTTTGGGGCAGGTCCGAGAACGTTCTCTACTCCTCATCTTTTTTTTTTTTTAAAGAAAAAAGAAAAAAAAATCATAATAATAGTAGAAAAAAAGATAACATTACCATTGGCTTTGGTGAGACAGGCCAGAACACATGAACTGAGACATCGTGATCCTGAACTCACACCTGTCACAAATGACCCAAGGCTACATTTTATCTGAAGCTGAAAGATGGAAATTTTTCACCCATAGCAACACGACCACACGTCCGTTTGACAGCTACTGCTGGGGACAGCCAACAGGTACTTACATCAGTCATCAGTTCAGTTTCTGATTCATGGTCTTACAATCGGTGAAAGGTACAACTGGGAACTCTCCATAGCACAGCTGGACTGTGCTCTCTTTGCTTCATAAAAATTACTTATTGCTGTGTCTTGCTATGTTTAAAGACATTCATCCTGTTGACCTAATTACTCTTGCTTTCAGCTCATTAGCAAAACAACTCAGGTCACAGAGTTCTGTTCTCAGCTATAGATCCCTCCTCTTTAACTTACAGATATTAAACCAACTCAGGCAAGTTAAGCCATACTCCGCCATTCTAGGAGAACAGAAATAGAGCTGTTTTATAGCTAAAACATAGACATATCGAATAGTCTGAATATTACTCAATGCAGATACATGTCCTCATTTTATTATGCCAGAAAACATGCCTTTCTAGTTCTGTACCTCCTTATTACATACAGACATTTCTCCATCACTGCTCAATTATTAATGTATCTGCCAACTGATTTTTCCTTTTCTTTTGAGTTCTTATCAGAGCATATCTGGAAGTTGTTGCACTGCAAAAAAAAAATATTAAAATGCTGTGTATCTAAAGCCACCGTTAGAAAACCTCCAAAGAAATAGCATGCTGTTTAAAGTTACTACAGATGTTCCTTACTGCCCTTATAGCTGAGCTGGCACTAACATCTGTTTGGGTGTTCTCTTCCCTTTCAGAAAAAAAATAAAAAAATAATCAACTCTTCCAATTCAAACACATGCTACAAGCAGCTTAAACTAAAGCACATGACTTTGCACTGAAGTGGATGAGGAACATCTATATGCTGTTTCAAAGGTTCCGCTGTGAAGTCACTAATTTCTGGCTGAAAGGGTGATAGCATTTTCAACCACTACAGCTGTTCCTGGGCTTTCAACTGACCATTCCTGAGTTTGCACTTCAGATTTCAACATTTTCACAGACTTGTGTATTTTTCCGTGGCAGATCTCAGATATAACATCGTACAGGTACATGAAGTACACGTTAAGTCCTCCAGTAGGATGCATCTCTGAGCACGCAAAGACAAAGATGGCTATAGGAAAGACATATCACCAGATTTAAATAAGAAATAAAGTAGGAAAAACAATATTTGCAGAAATCATTGGTGTTTTAAGTTCTCTTCTGTTAAAATTTCAGCTCCTGCTGAGTATGGTAATCTCTGTCATTGTGTATTTTCAAAAACCACAGTTCCACCAGAATTACTGAAATGAGTTTGTACTGCTGCACCTTTATCACACTTCAGGGGATCATCTCAAAAGAACAAGCATCAGACCTCCAGAGGCAGAAAAGATTTGCACCAAAAGACATGTGATCTCCATCTTAGAAGCACCTTTGCACACAATGGTGATTTAAGGTATTACACACATACCTTGCTGCTGTTAGGAGACCTATGAAACTGTAGCAGAAAACTGCCAAAGGCCATAAGCCGAGAATCTGGAAGGCCAGCACAAAATTGAGTTTAAAAGGCTGGTCTCCCACACCATACCCAAACAGTTAGATCCTCTTCTGGACAGATCACATATCTTTTCAATGGCTTCATGATTCCTGATGAAATATTCTTTCCCAAAAGCAGCCAAAACAGCTTGGAAAGCAACAGAATACACCATGGACAATGTTTTTATACAGGTAGGCATTCACTTGAGGAGGTTAACCATCACACCAGGAAACACAATCCAGTTTTTTTAGGAGATACTACCATCAAATAAAAAATTACACACATTTCCACTGAACACATACACTTAACAGTATCTTCATGCATTCCTAGCTGCTGGTGAGGTGCTCATAATAGCATGAAACCAGTTTTGCCAACACAGTTCAACATTCTCAAAGTGTAGCTCAATAAAGCAAACTTCGTAATCCAATTGATGAGGAAACTGCAGGCCACACAGAACGCTGTGGTGAGGTTTTTAACCTGCTTAATCTTTTGAAGGTTTCCCCTTCTCACAGGAGACAGCACTAAAAGTCTTGTGATGAACGTAGAAACTGCTTCAGAACAGATTCTGCTAGGATTTCACTCTTTCTAGTAATCCTGTCACCCCTACCCCACCTGTGTAACGAGACACAGACACAGCCTACCTTACAAACTCATTTAAACTTCTGGCCTCTTAACTCTTAACTCCAGGGCCAAGCAAGATTCTAGACTTAAACTGATAAGCAAGTACAGCTAGGGATGTCCACCTGACAGACTCTGGCAGGGAATAGCCCAAGACAAATACAAGTTTTCCATCAAAACTGGGGGTCCAACCCAGAACACATCCCTTCCAACTGTGTGGTTTCTCCCCTGCAATTGCTCTTAAGCTTTTGCAGTACACTTTCCTCTCCCATGCAGTTTCCAAGATGCAGGACCAAACCTATCAAACACGAGATGCAAAACTTCCCTTCTCCCAAATGCCCCTGACAAGCTCAACTTCATTCTGCCCACTGGCAAGAAGATGAGACAATTTGTGGTTTCCCTGAGTAACGTGTCACCACTTTGTCCCCTTAGGAACTGCTTTGCTCCTTTTCAAAGGACTCTTCAGGAGAAGGTATTCACCATGTGATGTATCTTGTTTGCAGTCACTGACTGAAGTTTCTGCTCATAAACTGTGACACCTGTGTCAAACAACTCAACTCTTTCCAATAAACATACATCCTTCCTAAAGAGCTTGTCAGGAGCAATACTAATCTTTTCCAGTATCTCCAGTAACATGGTTGGTACCCTGCACCAACTCAACTGTTGGTAATCTGTGGCCCAGAAAATAGCTTTGTAGCTAGAGTGCCCAGTGTCACAGTAGAAAGCCATTTCAGTACAATAGTAACACACAGTCTCACAAAGCAACCAGAATTAGGAATTTCAGCAGCCAGCTGAAGCACTGCTTCAGCAACAACCTCCTGTAGGATGGATTTCTGTCCAAGCTTGGCAAAGCTGGCTGATTGACTCAGTGGATGGCTTCCTGCCTCAGCTGACCTCTGATTAGTCAAAAATAAATGATGCTATATATTCTCCCATAGCTTTTGAATGAAGACAACTTATGTTCTTCATTTCCCCAGACAAGCAATAAGAAATCTTTGGAATAGGGATCATATCAATTGTTCCTCTGATCATACTGTGTCCTGCAGATTCTGCATCCTTGAGACCTGGTTTTATTCTTCTCCACTTCAATTGTCAAATGAAGAGCACCGCAAAATCCAGCATGAAACCTGGACCCAAGAACCAACCATCTTCTGTTGGTGCAGTAAAGCCTATTAAGGGAAGATCATCTCCAGCTGTAATCTTGAGAAGGAAATCATCCACACAAGGCAAGCAATGGCAGTGTTCAATAAAACAACCCAAGTCCTCTGAAACCGTAACCCTTCCATAAAAATTTTTCAAAGATATGCCTTACAGTGCTGTCCATACAGAGATGCTATCAATGTTGAGGGAGACCAGAAGGAATTTTTTTCTTCCCCTCTTCTTGTTTGTTTTCTTTTTTAATTATGTAGTGCAAGCAAAAACAAGAACAAAACCAACAACAAACTGCTTTCTGGTGAGGAGAAAATCTTCAACATAAACAGGCAACAAAAGTTTGTGCTTTTTTTGGTCGATTACAAAAGGATGACAAGAACTTCTGTGTTTCACCATAAAAGCTTAATTATAAAGCTTTCATAATTTTCAATAGCAGGTTCATATATAAATCTCAAAGCTGCAGGGCTATGATCTTCTCCAAGAGCTAAAACACAAATCTTCATCCTTCTGAATGGAGATAAACTGGACTGCATTGATTGTCTTCCCCTTTTTTGTGGGGTAACATAAGCAGTGCTCATCAAATGACTTAATACCATAGACCCATATTATGTTCTTCTGCACCAATTCTTTGCGTTCTCCCCTTTTACCTGGGAAGTATTCTTTAAAAATGCAATTTGCCTTAATTATCTATGATGTGTATCGACCTGAAAGTACTCATTAGCCTATGTAGAAGATTCTGATGAGACAGAATGCAGAAGAAAAGAAACCTAAACATAATGCTGACATGTTTTTAAGACTCTCTTGACAGTCCTGCTGCCAACGATTCCCCTGATTTAGGTCTTCTTGCTTGGAGAGATGTTTTAGATCATAGCAGTGGTCACGACATGCAGCACAAATTGTGTTGAATGTCTCGAACATGAAGCTCACCGTGAATCCATAAACATGCAGAACAGTGAATTTCCAACCTAGCGTTATCTTCTCCTTCTTGACTCCAAAGTATGCTCTGATTAAATTGCAACCAGAAAGAAGCAGATGTTTCCCCAAATTACGGCTACCAGAAAAATGCATCTCAGCACTCTCAGAAACCTGAGGAGGCCACATGCACAGAGGAAACAGAGGAAGCCAGTGAGATCAGTATCCCTATCCACATGAAAAGATTGTCTGTCACAAGCCTTGCTTTTGAAAGAGCACTGCTGAAACAAAAACACCGGCAATGACACTGGGCCAAAACACATGAGAGAAAATAAAATTTGATACCTGTTGATTTTACTGCTGTTGATCCCTATTCTGACCCCCTCTGTGGCATAAAACCTAGAATTTACTTAATTCACAGTAACACAGGAATCTGCAATGCAATGAATGCAAGAAGTTGGCAAGGACAGCTTCGTTTGTCATAGAGAAAAAGAAACCACAGTAAGGTGTCCTGTAACTGTGGAACACAAGATTTCACATGTGAATAGCAAAACTGATAACCAATTTTACTACGTGTACACTAATGAAGAGCTTTAATACATAGATGGCATTAACACCTTTAACCTCATGGGTTGCAATAATTTATTATATATTTTTAATTTTTTTCCAATGGAAAAATCTAGAAATACTTCAGATGATAAAATGCCTACACTAGGTTGCATCTGTAGGTGAGCATTTTGCTAAAATATCCACTGAAACCCTGGGAAGTTGAAACTAGCACAAGAGGGCAGGGAAAATCCGACTGAAGTCCTTTCGAAACATTAAACCATGCATCATTACCAAAGGTAGATATTGATTTTATTCCTTAAAAGTTAAACTATTTAAAATAACAAGCTCACACAAGGTGCTAGAAAAGGACTGGTTTATAAATAGGACAGTGATAGGTGGTGTTGGGTGCAGGCAATGCATCGTATTCATAATCAGTTTCTTTACCTGTTTCCACTGGGGTATGGGAGCAAGACGGCCCTGCTCTCGTCTGCTGGATGGTTGATTGTGAACACGTTCTTGATAAGGCAGGACAGGTTGCTGCATGCAGGTTGTAGGGAAAGTGAGTTGGGACCAAGGAGGAAAGATAAAATAGTGAAGGAAACTCAAAGAAAGCCAGAGGAATGGAATACAGAGTAAGACAGACAAACATTTAAGAAAAAAAAATAGGGTAGGGGAGAATTTGTTTAGCAAGTAAAACAAAAAGGGAAACAAACATCCAAGAAAAAATGGGAAACTTCCTATGGTTTTGGACATTCCCTTTATTTTTATTCTTCCTTCAATTCTTCCAGCCAATGTAGCGGCCGAGGAAACATCTGATTGATAAAGAGTGGGATAAACATCACCATTTTGAGATACTGTTATACTGCTGACACTGGTGTGCAGTGTAGCATACACGTACCTGACCTAGCTTTGAAGTAGGTAGGTCAGGTCCCACTCACAATCTGGCCATGGCAGCACAGAGCTTGGCACAAGCTATGAAGACAGACTACACAGCAGAGCAAGAACTCAGGCGCTTAAACCATACCGAGCCTTATACTGCTGACACCACACTGCTAGCAGGAGCTTGAAGTGACTCAATCTAACTTCAAGGACAACCACCCTGCAGCTGCAGTAGTTGGGACACCATCCTGAGTAACCAGCAGCCATCAGGAAGCCTCACCGGGAATGACACTAATATCCCGATTGCAAAGAAACTCCCAGGTGCTTACACACACATACAGAACTTAACCACAGTTCACAAGGACAGACAGACATCGTCTGGCATGAAAAAGTTCAAATCAGAAATTAAATTATGGTTCTTAAACTTTAGAAATAGGATGTTCCTGGAAAGCTTTTCAACAGCAATAGTCGTTATAAAAGAAATTTGATTGCTGGTAAGATGTTTTTGAAAGAGATTACCTAAAGTAATATGGGCAATAACAGGGAAATAGATTTTTATTAGGAAGTTCTTCTCTATCCCATATTCTTAAATTTAATTTTTTTCTCTTTTGAGTGAGCTTCATTCTTCTCTAGGAGAACTTCTGAAGTAGAAGAGCACCACCCATCTCAAGGAATGCATGTTATTCATTATTTTCCTCCATAATTCCGAAACAAAAGGGTTTTATTATTCATCTCCTACCTGTCTTCGTAAGCTTGAGGACTGCACTGGTGCATTCTCCTCAAACTTGGCCAGCAGCTGGGTTGCCATCGACTTGACTTTGTTCTGATTCCCAATGGCAGCGTCAATTCTCCTCTCTGTCAAGGCACTCACCAGCGTGGGCCTTTCTTCTCTGTAGCTTCGTGGGATGTCCTCCTAACAATCAACGATATCAAAATTGACCAAGATGCAATTGGATCACCTTTTCTTCTCTACCCCTTTGATGTGATAGGTTTCTAACACTGTAGAAAACAAATCTATTAGTCTGCACTTAAAAGCTCACATTTTACTTTCCTTTAACAGAACTTTTGATGACACGGTAAACTCTACTTATCTTTTCAACCTTATTTGATACACTTACCTACCAAAGACACCACAGTTGAAACACTCCCATGAATCCACCGACACAAAGCAAAGACCTATCTTCAAACCTTCATTGAGAACTCAAAGCACTAAGTTTTAACTCACTTGTACCTATTGGCCATAAACATTTCAATGTTCATAGTAGAAATGTATGCTTTTTGCACTAACCAAGGCTAAAGTTAAATATGAATGCAGATTCTGACTACACTGCATGACTTTACTAAATCAAAGTTTTATTCTTGGTGTCCTCATCAAATCAAAGTAAATTGCAGTAAAAATAGAACATGAGGGAACTGCAACATTTCATTTGTTGTGTACTATTCTTTCGTAAGCATCAGTAAAATATTTGCACTATAGCTATGACAAAATGTAACCTCTGAAGAATAATTACTTTTTATCTAAAAAAAAATAAATAAATCTTATATAAGCCCTGTCTGAAAATGAAGAAAGAAAATGAGAGGACTGAAGTGGGAATAAGGAACCTACCACGTGTTGCCTTCCCTGACACTTTCCTCACTGTAATACTTACATCCTCAGATTGGCTGGTTTTTCTCCTCTTTCCTGCACCGTCCAGTTCCTTTTCTTTTTTGTCCTGAAAATGGGAGGAGGAGATAAAATAACAAAGATAAGGATTCCCACACCTTTCTGGCCTGAGATAAATGCCATCATTGCACTTAAGCTTTGCAACACAACTGATTAATTCTGTGGGCTTATTCTCCATTTGTTTTAGAGGATTCTTACCTTCAAATTGGACATCCTTCAAAACTTTGAACTAATTGGGAACTGAGAAACCCGTTGTGTTTCAATACAAAATACATCCCCAAGTACTACCACAAGGCTAGGATTTTAAGATTGAAATACCATTAATTGAGAGTACATACTACACATGTAATTCAGAAGTTATACATGCCATGTATCATCCCATGCCAAGAACTGATGGACACATGGTCTTTTGCAAACACATAGCAGATACACACACATATATTTTTGGTACCACCTACTTGGACAGGAGTCTAACAAACACAAGTGTGTATGTAAGACTGTGACATGGTTACCTTTGGAGTGCGTTTCCGAGAGATGCTTTGTCCCAGTTTACTGAGAAAAGAGATGGGTGATTTGGTACTGGCAATTAGGGCAGCTTTTTCTTCTGCATTCAGGTCCAGAGCATCTGTTAGCAAAAACAGGTAGGACAAGGGAATGCCAAGAAATCATTTCTGTGGTGATATGATTTCACACACAACTGAAAGACTCACTGATATTTTTTTTAACATAACTCCTTTTCTTAAACTCTCTGTACAAAAGGATTCTAATGTCCAGAATTAATACTTTTCTCAGCCACTCTGCTTTTTAATTTTGCCAAAATCAAGTCTCTTTTCAGAGTTTATAACCACTCAGAATAAATACTGTGGTTGTTTACTCTATTTACTTTCATATTTAAAAAGCATCCTGATCACCAGTATTCTTAAGTGTTCAGAGTTTTAAAGATAATACCTGATATGCAATATATTTTTTAAAGGCACACAATTTTTTTAAAATACAGTTTTTCCCCCAACAGAAAGATAGACTTGAATTAAGATCATCAGTAATAAAGAAGAAGATATAACAACATTATTAATATTTAAAGTAGGCCATATTGATTTGTGTTAGGCAATTGAATCTTTGAGTCCAAATCAAAGACCTTTCATTCCTCATGGGCCTGAAGTTACTCTTACCATTGACAGATAGTAAACAGATATAAAACTTGGCCAGCATTTTGAAATCACCTACTAAACAACTGCTCGAAGGCATCTCACATTAGCCAAGACAGGTAAAACCCTAATAATAGCAAGAAAGCAGAAAAGTTATCTAGTACTGCTGAAGTGAGTTTAGAATTCTTTAGGACATTGTTTTGAGAACATTATTTTGTATTAACTCATTTTTTTGCACCTGATGCCACCAGCACAGTCTTTATCAGCACCAATAAGAAGTCAACTTTTGTAATGTCAAGTTAGTGAGTGACTAGTATGAGTTTACGCAGAAGCAGCATGAAGATAACTGAAGCACACACATTCATCCCAAAGGTGTCTGAGACACCTGCCCCAAACTCCTTACCGCTAGAGGGGATGGTGTCTTTGAACATCTCATAGAACTGCGTGAGGTACATCACCATCGACAGTTTATCTGGCTCTCCCACAGATGCCATTTCCTTTCCAGTCATAATGGGAGATATTCCAAACTCTTTTTCAGCGATGTCAAAGGCCAGCTGGTTATTCTTCTCCACGTTCTGCTCATCCAAAGAATCAAAGTCTCTGCAAAGGGCAGAAAGGCAGCATGCACTGGATCAAGTACAAATCAGTCTTCTGAAAGAACTCAGAGATCCATCTATTTTTTTTCCTCTCTCCAAAATATTTCAAATCTATTTGCCAGCAACCTTTTTGTATTGCAGAGTTGATGCTACTTGATTATGGTACTTGATTATTACTTGGCTCGAACATACTTTTTCTTAATTTCAATTCTTAGAAACTTTATTATCCTCTGAAATATTTCCTCACTTCCTCCACTGCTGGAAGACTGTACTGGTTTTCCCCTACGTTAAAATCTTTCGTGTGATTGGAACTAAATTAAGTCTTTATTTTTGTCCCATTTTTTTTTGACTGATCCATATTTGAGTTCTGCTGGCTTTTCCCAAAACTTGTAGAACCATATAAGAAGCTTGTACAGAGTTATATAAACCATTTTAAAAGCTATTTGAACTTTCCACAAGCTATAGAGATACTGAACAGAATAGCTCAGGTTAACTCAAGTACACCAATAGAGAAGTATTTCAGTGCACATAGAAAGGAATAACCAAGTAATTTTTCAGCATGCCTTACATTGGACTGGGTCTTTAAATGCAGCTCCCACATTTATTTTTGCTAACATCCCTTTGGGAAGTTGAAGCCATTACAGATTTCAATTAAAATAGCAGAGTCTTTGCTCCTGTTACTTCTTCCAGCCAGCGTTTTCCCATTCTAGCATCTGGGCACTGTTTTACCCAATTTATCACGTTAAGAGGATGCCTCCCCCATTCATCCAATCAGCACTTTAGTAGCAACATCTCTATTTAGACTGTGGGTCACTACTTCTAAAAAGAGCAGCCTAAAAGTCTTTAAAAAGAGTTACTGTTAAACAGGAGATTTATAAAGGGCTGTGTAGAGACTCATTCATAAGAAATTTAACTGAAGCTATAAACTATTCCTGAATAACTTCAGAGAGAAAAGAGCTGTCAGTCAATAATGGTTTCCAGTCAGTACCAATTTGAAGGTTAATTCTGTCAAATCATCCAGAAGGGAAAATGACAACACATTTATTTTCATATTTATCAAGCTATTATGACCTTCCACTCTGCTGGTCAATCACCATACGTTAGCTTCTATCAATTTTAATTGAATTAATTTCAGTCCATTTCTCAGGAAGTCACAAACGCGTTGCTTAAGTCTCCACACTATTAGCTCCAAATATCACTAACGTTCTGCTCTTCTTAGTTATTCAGAACAGCCAAGTTACTCACATTAAGTCTGGACGGTATCTGTGGATAATGGCACACAAAGCTAGGCCACTTTTCCATGACATGGTGAGATCTGTCACATTTACACCAGCATATCCATCCGTCTGCCTCTGGCACCAGCTGAGCAATTTACTAGAGCGAGCTACGGACTCTGTAAGAAATAAATCATATTTTTAAGTAGAAATGTACAACATCTCTTTCATTAATTCTAAAACCAACATAAAAACCATGAATCAACAAGTAAAACCTTCACATAAACAACAAGCTCCTTCTACAATGAGCAATACAGGACAGAATTCTTATTTTTTTAAAAAAAGACTGTCTTATCTATTTTAGATCCAATAAAGAATTTTTAATTTTCTATAAATTAATTATGTAAGTTATAATTCGCCAGGATTTTCAATCTAGCCCTTATAAAAGAGCCCCAGGAATTATAAAATAGTCACAAAGGCTTGTTTTAAATACGATCAAAAGGATATACAGTAGCACAAATGCTCTCTAAAGTCCAGATATACTATTTCTAATGGAAGGACTACAAATGTACTTGTGCAACTTTTTCTTTTCTCTTGAAAGCTTTCCTTTTAAAGCACTGACCCATTTTGACCTTCCCTCACTGCAAGATCTGACAAGATTACAGCCTAAAGGGACATGGTTGCAGGCCAAAGAACAAATCAAAAGCCTAGATAGCTATTCAGCAGTGGAAGGGAGGCTTAGCAGCAGAGTGGCATTCTGAGAGTCCCCAGACACTATCTGGGCATCCAAAGGCATGGTGTGCAAAAGGAAAAATTCAACATACCCCTCAGGGTACAAGACAAGCAGACAGATACCAAAATCCCTTATCAGAAAGCAGCTAACTTTCAGAATAATGCAAGCAAAGTCAGGTTTCATTCAGTTAAGCTAAGAGATGAGATTAAAGTATGAATGTGAAAGACTGCAGAAGAAACACCTGCTGTTAACGTTTGTAAGAGTTCTGAGTTTACTGTTAGAGTGAATTCAGACCAGGCTTCTCTACATTGTTATGGGGTAAAGGGTGTGAAAAAAATGTTTGCATAAGCAAATATGCTTAGAAATGTAACAGCATTATTAACCAAGGGAAATTAGGCAACAAAAATACATTTACACGTTAACTGAAACTTGAAAAATAGAAAAAGTCAGACTAGTGACAAAATGATTGATACTTTTTCTAAACCAAAAGAGACAGGTTAAGTAATACTTTAGAGCCCTTCTGCACTGATCCAGCCCCAGAACACCAAAAGGAACAGAGCAGTAGCCAGGCCTACCATTCCGAGTCAGCTTTGGTGTCCTGGAGTTCACAAAGTTCTCTATTTCCAGGTGAATGTCTTTCAAGTCTCCTGTATTGTACAAGTGGCGTACCTAAAATGACACAAAAAAATAAAAAGTTACCATCATGCCATGCACCCAAGATCCATACAGAGAGAGCAGAACAAGAAAGAGCCATCCAAAGGCACAAAAAGGAAGACAAGTACACTTATGTAGCAGAAATCTCTAGTCCAAGAACCCCAGAACAACAAAGAATAGCTAGTCAGCGCTGAACAGTCCAGCTGACTGCTGCTGCTGCTCAGTGGATACCAAATTGCACTGACAGACTGCTATACCAGATTATTACAAAGAAAATATGAGTGCGCACATGCACGTATAGATTTCATGTATTATTAGAACAAGGTTAAAACTGTCGATATCAAAAATTCCTAAACAGAAATTTGTTAAAGCACAGAGGTCGACTCTTGACTGATACATGTTTTCACTGCTTCCACTTTATATTGCCACATCAGGTCACTATCTCTTCCCAAAACATTAGCATAGCTTCATCTAAGGAAAGACAATGCAGATTGCAAGCATTCAAAAGCACCATTTGTCCAGTTTTACCTGCTGTGGCCGCAAGAAGTTCATGTTGATATTGGGATACCGGGTGGCGGGATCAATGCTGTAATGGCTGAAGTTTTTACTCACATTCTCAGGGGTGGTCTGAGGCAGTAATCTATAAATGCTTTCCCTTAGAAAAATAAAATTTTTTAAAAGTTTTAGGTTTTATGGGTTTGTTTTGTTTTTAAAGAAATTAATCACTAATAATATGCTAAGTCAATTCTGGAGATTTAAACATTCAAATCAGAAATCTAATCACTTTGGACATACTGAAACTTGGCTATTCAACAAGTCTATTAAAATCTCCAATTTAATATAACTCCAGAAATCAAAAGGAGGAAAGAAAACAACACATTAAGCATAACTGAAAGGGTTCCCCAGCACAAGAAAGACATTGAGACACAGGAGCGACTCAGGAAGAGGACCATCAAAGGGACTGGAGCACGTGCCCTGGGAGGAGAGGACAAGGCAACTGGGTTTGTTCAGTGTGCAGAAGAGAAGGACCAGGGAAGATCTTACTGCTGTCTGGAAATGTCTAATGGAAAGGTGATGGAATTCTGGCTCCAGCTGCAACATTATTATCTTCTTTTTCTTTTTTTTTAATTTCATACAAATGGAACTTTAAATATCCGTTATGCCATTAATATAATTTTTTAAATGATACTATGGTTCCTGATGGTCAGAAACTGCAATTGCTTAAGTTTAAAATAGGTTCCATTAGACTCTGGCTTTTACTTAACTCTACCTTTTAGTTACCCAAGTTCTGACCTCTAAGATTAATCACCTTGAGTCTCCAAAATAACACTCAACCAAAGATGATAAAAACATGAAGAACTCAATCCTCCAAAGAAACACAAGATGTTGTTTGGCTTATATGAAGCCAAGTGATCAGTTCTGGAGAACATGAAATAAAAGCAGGTCTTAGCTTCCTTAAAATAAAATCATAAAAGATACCCACAAGATAACAGGGGACAGCAAGAATTTTTGTCTCTGGTACTTTAAAGGCACCTATATCTTCATTTGCTTTGCTGTTGTAGAGCTGGCCAGAGTAAGTCAGGCTCACTTTCTCTGTGTAATATCAGTAAGCAACAAAAAAAGACTCCTCATCTAATCTGCTTTTAAAACTAGGACCAAGAACAGCTGCAACATTTCTTACTCCTCTATAAATATACTTCAGTTTATCAGCTCCTTAGGAATTTTTTTCTTTGACTGAATTATATCCACAAGCCTCCTCTAAAACCAGTGAGAATTTGTATCACCCATTCTGTCTATATATTTCTACTAGAAGAAATTGGAATGAATGATGAGATGTTGGAGAATTAGATTAGAACCAAAAGTGTATTCATTTTTTCTATTACCTCTCTGCAAGAACTTCCAAAGGACTAGCTCCGAGTGACCAACTTCGTACCATCCAAGCAGAGTCCATTGCAGCCAAAAATCCCCTGGCTATTCCAGTTCCCATTGGCCAAAATGGCTAATATTACAGTTTACCAAAAAAAAAAGAAAAAAAAAAAAAAAAACCCAAAAAAAACCAAAAAAAAAAAAAAAAGAAAAAAAAAAAAAAAAACCCAAAAAAAACCAAAAAAAAAAAAAAAAGAAAAAAAAAAAAAAAAACCCAAAAAAAACCAAAAAAAAAAAAAAAAGAAAAAAAAAAAAAAAAACCCAAAAAAAACCAAAAAAAAAAAAAAAAGAAAAAAAAAAAAAAAAACCCAAAAAAAACCAAAAAAAAAAAAAAAAGAAAAAAAAAAAAAAAAACCCAAAAAAAACCAAAAAAAAAAAAAAAAGAAAAAAAAAAAAAAAAACCCAAAAAAAACCAAAAAAAAAAAAAAAAGAAAAAAAAAAAAAAAAACCCAAAAAAAACCAAAAAAAAAAAAAAAAGAAAAAAAAAAAAAAAAACCCAAAAAAAACCAAAAAAAAAAAAAAAAGAAAAAAAAAAAAAAAAACCCAAAAAAAACCAAAAAAAAAAAAAAAAGAAAAAAAAAAAAAAAAACCCAAAAAAAACCAAAAAAAAAAAAAAAAGAAAACAAACAAACAAAAAAGACCAAAAAAAACCAAAACAAAACACAATAGAGAAAGGGAAAGCATCAGTTAGCAAAAATTTTAAACAAATCTCAATAATATATTCAAATGGTAATCTGCTGGGAAATTATAGCTCAGTAATTAGCTTAAAGCTCCACTCCCACGAGGCTAGAGCTCCCCCAAAGTCAATGTTCCTATTTCCAACAACAATTCATACCCTGGAGAGTCTTAGCAGCTTCTCTTCAAGATTGCACTTTTTAACCCAAGTACAAAATGCTAATTATTAACAGGCCTACAGTAGGTTCTGTAGAGTCTAATTGAACCAATAAGAAGCAGATGGAACAGACATAACTTCAGAAAAAAAATCTCTGCATACATTTTCTTAAGCAAGATCATTGCCATCCTAAATATTCTGTTTTCCCAACACTCCTACTCTTCCTTCAAACCTCCCACTTTATTACATAATAAACAGCAGCTTTTCTTATAGTTACTATTTTATAGGCAGAGCATATTCTGGTGATGGGTGCAATGGCTTGTGTTTCTGCTTCAATTCTTTCTTTACAAATGATAACTTTAAAAAACAAACCTCTAAGAGACTGTCCCCAACCAGTGCCACAAGCAGCTGGTGGCCATTCTGCTCTCGCACCAGGGCTGCGTTCTCCGATGCGTACATGCACGTGAAGTCAAACATGGCCACATCTGGCTGGCCATAGTGATTGATGGCAAAGTCCAGTGATGGCAGCTGCTGATTAGTGGAGAAATCAGCTGCTTCTCTGGCATAGTTTAGCAGAGCCTCCTGGTCCACATTCTCCCGTGAGAGTAGTAACTCTGTGTCGGCATAATCCTGTCAAAAAGAGAAAATTAGAAGTGTGAGAGTCAAGTGTGCAAGTTTAAGACTGGTACATACAATAGTTGGCATTAAAAATCCTACAAATCCACTGATACAGGTTTGCCCTCTAATTTCTTTGATTCCTACCTGTGTTTGTGCTTCCAAGAGAAAATTTGTAAATATTTTACTGCAAACAGTAACCAGTCCTCCCAGCCTTTCTGACCATGAAAGGGCTAAAACTTCTGAGCATTTCTCTTCACACATTTCAGACAAAAGGCACAAGACTCCTTCTTTATTCATTTGTGGCCAAAGTACTTTTTAATTAGCTTCTATCAGACTTGGATACATTTCCAATACTTTCTTCACTTCCTGTTGTTTCATTCCCATAAAATGAGGGATGCTCAACTAAGCTATCAAAGGTTAACATTATTTTATCTTAACATGAAAGAACCCTCCAAATCTACAAAGGAATACAAATTTGGAGAGGACTGATCTTGTAATACTTTTCTGATGGCCCAAAATACTTCCAAGAACAAGCATTAACCACATATATTTGTGGCCTAAAATACACCGGTATAAAAACATTCCATGGTGAAAGAAAAGAGTGTTTCCCTTCCTTCAGCACACTGAAAGCAAACTGCACCAAAATCTTAGTTTATAGAGGGTACAGGAAAAGTTAATACCCACATGTCGTATCACTCCTTTTTCCAGCAAGCTCTGTTTTTTGGCAGTCATGACAAAGTAGTGCGTATCATCTTTGTAGTAGACAATGTTCTCCAAGTCAATACCTTGTGACAGAACAAAAGACATGGTCATGAAGGAGCAAGTTACATGTTAGGTGTAACACAAGAGCTCTAACGGAAGAAAGTAAATTGAAAGTACGAGGTTAGAAAACCTTAGAGAGCGAATGCCAAGCAGCTTTCTCTCATTCTTTTGATGGCTGTAAAATATGAATCTTCAACAAAACCACAAGCAGAACATTTCACTTGCATATAGCTACCACTTTTAAAAAAGAGATGTGACATCACTCTAAGATTTGCCTTCAGATGCGGAATGGCAGGAAACTGAACTCAGGATTCAGACTTTTCCTATTTAGGGCTCATATTACCCGAAAACCTTAGAAGTTCTCTACTTCTAAGCAAAAATTATACGCATCTGAATGGAACACATCTGTTCTGTACAACTGTATAGAACAGCTGTAAAAACGGTGAAGTCAGATTTCAAAGAGAGCTAGCAATGACTGACTTCCTTGCACAAGATGTTCATTTATTGATTAAACACGAAACCAGAATTACAAAGCTGTAATAATAAAGACAAATAAGTTTTCACTGGAAATCTGGCAATTGCTGGCAAACCTGTGGCTTCTCGTAGATCCTGGAAGAACTTCTGGTTGAATATGAAGGCCACACCACTGATCTCTTCTACTTTGGCTTCAGCTGTGGTGTTGCGATTGATGAAGTTTGCTGTGATAGCAATTGCTAGTTTACCACGGAACTCTTTCCGGCGAAACCCTACAGGATGGATAAAGTAGTAACATTGAAAAATAGAGCACAGCTTCAGAGATGGCTTAGCATGCCACGGACAGGTGCTCTCACAAAACAGAGAGAATGGATTTGATGAACTACAAACTGCTCCACAGAGAAAGCAACAATTGCTTCATCAGAAAAATAAAAGTCTTGTTTAGGGAAAGGAGCTCCCCTTTCCTTCTCACCTCTTTTCCAAAATTGCAACTTGCATCAAAAATATTAAGATAGAATTCTCTACTAAACAGCATAGTAACACTTCAATTCCTCCTCTCAAAAGTAAGAGGTACCACACTAATCAACTAAAGAAAAAATGTAGGAAAATTTATCCAGGTCAAACCATCTAATTTCATGGCTAATGGACAGCAAGAGGAAAAAGACAACCCACTTGTCTTTTATGCAAATGGATTTTTATGTGGACTTGTAATCTCCCATTTCACTAGTCAAACACCTTTCCAGATTGCGATTGGGATGTTAGAGGTCATTTTTGCTCTGATTAAAGAATAAGCTCTATTTAAAAACGAATTACGGACACAGCATTACCTTCTAAGGTGTTTCTCCTGCCATCCCCTCCAATGATGACTTCAAACTCATACTCCGATACTGGATGGGTTTTTGGGTGGACCAATGCCCGCCAACCTATTCCTGTTGATAAACTCCAAGTTAATGACAATATAAATAGTGCTCATAATAGAACAAATACATAAACCCAATTCTTACTGTCCATAATCCCTTCCTCACACGGTCAGTAAACATACACTGCAGGACAGCTATACTGTTGATAGGGCTGTTGCTGACTTGCACAGCTGCTCTGTGTGAATCAGAGGCAGAGACAGCTCCAGTAAAACCCCTCTATTACTTTTAAGGATCACTACGACCTTTAGAGCTCCTCTACTACCTATTCAGTTAATAGGTATGAAACAAATAAGTCACTACCTCCCATGGCTATCAGAGAACAGGTTTCACAAAGATACAAAAAGCATAATACAAATCATTCACTGATATAAGTATCTTCAGTGAATGCAAGGAAAGGAGTTGCTTTAAAAAGGTATCTTCTGAATGTAATAGGCTTAAATATTTTAGGAGCAATTACTGTGTCATGTTCTATTTCTACATGTAGTACTTCAGGTGATTTTGTTCTATCTGATAACTAATTTGGATTTGTAAATAGAATAATCCTATTAAAAATTCAAGAAAAAACTGTATTAATAATTATTGTCATTAATGGAGCATGAGGAAAGAACTCAGAGTCATAGCAGAGTTAAGGAGCAGGAGTCTGTGTATCCCACCATAACTTCCCCCTTTCTCTACTACCCATTTCAATGCTACTTGCTTTCATTCTCCTGATCCTCCGGAGGGTAAACAAGCCCCTGAAATTCCACATTGACATGGATCTCTATTCCCAAGATCAAGGCAACCTTCAAAAGGATAAGCTGGAGCTGTCGGATACCTGCAAGAAAGCAGATAAAGAAATAAAAGGAAAAGAGCAAAGTGCCCACATGTCTCTGTTTGACATTACTGATGAACTGATTTAAAGGTCAGCTGCTACTTTCTTTTTCCTCCACTGTGCTCCCAGCACTTCCTCCAGGCAGCACTGGTGTGTAATATCATGGCATGCCAAGAAACTTCTATATAGCTGAAACCCCAGCCGTTTTCAAAGAATAAAAAGTAAATTTTTTCTTTTATGTTTCAGTCCCCAAATCAGCAACAAGGGAAACAACCAGAACATGCACTGCAGGAGTGGGAGGGAAGAGAGCACAAGCAGGACTGGACTTTTGTCACAGATGGCAACCAGCCATTTGATTAGCCTAGCTGTGATACTGAACTGCACATTCATACTAACACCTTTGGGATAGTGAGGGCACAGTAAGTTCCCAAGTTCCTCACCACCTCTTTCCTCTTCAGTTAATGTAGGCAGCAAGTATGAAAATGACAGCATGCCAACTCTATTCATTTGAGGAAAGACACCTTACTGTCAAGAAATGAAAAAATGTTCCATCTAAACACTAAATTCCAGCTGTGCTGAGAGACAAAAGGAGACAACACATATAAATTACTGGAAGAAATTAAACTACAAGAAATTGGAAGGGAAAAAGAAATCTGCAAGATTGATGTTCCAAAGATCTTCCAGTTTTACCATTCATTGACAAACACAAAATAAATAAATAGGCGGGTTTTGCTTTGGACAAGAAGCCAAATCTTATCTACTATTCTTATGCCACTTCATTCTTCCCACTTATGCCCAGTAGAGAACACAGGCTGGTGGGCAAAACTTGGCTATGTCCAGTAAATATTTGAAAAAAAGAAAAACTGAAAAATAATAACTTTGGCTCCACCAAAATATTAAGGTTTCAAAGGAGACTGATTTCTCAGCATTTGAGAATCATCAAAATTATTCTCAATTTTAATACATAAACACCTATTTAATTAAAACTTATTCATAGGCTGACAGCTATGAATAACTTCATCACTCTTCCAAAAATTAACAAAGCCAAAATTGTTCCTCCTCCTTCCAGATCAACATTCACAAGAATGTTCAAAAGCATTCAGTAATTTTTCTTTTTTACGAGTTGCTTACAATGCTCAAGAGAAACAGCATGCTGTGGCAGCTGCAGGAACGTAACAGCAAAAATATGAAAATTCTCCGTTAAAAAAAAAAAAAAAAAAAAGAGGGTTTGAACCTTAAATATACTTTTCAGTTTAGGGAAATGATGCGCCTGGGAAAGTAACAGGTGTAAAAGACGGTAGATATATAGAATCATAGAATCGTCTAGGTTGGAAGAGACCCTTGGGATCATCGAGTCCAACCATCTCCCCTACTCTACAAAGTCCTCCCCTACACCATGTCCCTTAGCACTGCATCCAAACGGCCCTTAAACACAGCCAGGGATGGGGACTCCACCCCCTCCCTGGGCAGCCTGTTCCAATGCCCTATCACTCTTTCGGTGAAAAATTCTTTCCTAATGTTCAGTCTAAACCTACCCTGTTGGAGCTTGAAGCCATTCCCTCTCGTTCTGTCACTAATTACCTGTGAGAAGAGACCAGCACCAACCTCTCTACAGCGCCCTTTCAAGTAGTTGTAGAGAGTGATGAGGTCTCCCCTCAGCCTCCTCTTCCTCATACTAAACAGTCCCAACTCCCTCAGCCGCTCCTCATACGATTTGTTTTCCAGCCCCCTCACCAGCTTCGTTGCCCTCCTCTGCACTCGCTCCAGCACCTCGATATCTCTCTTGTATTGAGGTGCCCAAAACTGGACACAATACTCAAGGTGTGGCCTCACCAGTGCTGAGTACAGGGGCACAATCACCTCCCTGCTTCTGCTGGTCACGCTATTTTTGATGTGCGATAACCTCATGGCACAATGTATTTATTTGATATCTAGGTCTAGCCCAAAAATGCACTACGTAAAGGTAATGCTGAGTTTTGCCATAAAGACTTGAGAGCAGCGAGAGGTGTAGGCTGAATTATAATGAATTATCCCCCATGCCCTCACCCACCTTTCCCCTGAGAAGAACAAGTGCTGCTGTGTCTAGCAGCGACTGTACTTACTGATATGGTCTATGGATCCTGCACAGAATTTGCCGTAAAACTTTTTGGCGCCAAGACCCCTCAAGTCGTGTATGGTGAATGGCCACAAATGCAGCACATTATTTCGGGAAAAGGCATCCCTCTTTTCTATGACCACCACCTTGGCTCCTAGGAATGACAGGTCGATGGCTGTACGAAGGCCACAGGGTCCAGCCCCAATTATCAGACACTGCAAAACAACCAGCACAGAGTAACTTTATGGTCCTAGGAGGAAAAAGATATTTTTACCACAGTTTCCAAGTATCCCAAGGCTCCTAGGAGTCTAAGTCCTCCTTGTCTGCAACGTAAGCTGAAATTTTAGATCAGTCTTTCTATTCTTACCCGTCATGCTCTGCCACCAAGATGTTAAACCAGTTCCTGCAACCTGAAAACAAAGCACGTCACAGAGCAGTAAAGTTTGGAGAAGCAGGGAAGCCACCTGCCTCTTTTAAACCCTCATTTGAAGAGACACCAAGTAGTACTCTCCAAGCCACCTAAGCACCTAGAGAACAGCAATATTTCTGAAGGCTTCTCCTTCTCATTCCATCCATGTGACTTTTTTTCTTAAAGAAAAGGTGATGTAGTGTTTTACTCTCATTTTCCAAAGCCTGAGCTGGCCCATCTTCTGAAAATCTTCAGTAACACCAAAAATTCCTCCTCATCACGGCGTAGCATAGCAATGGTTAAGGCAGGTAAATACAAAAGATGCTGTATCATTTAGACACTAACTTATGCCTATGCTGGTGCTTCTACTATCGCATAAAAGGAGACTTCAGGGAAGTAAATATGAACTTTCTGTGACTAAACAACTTTTATCAAAATACATTTTCTCCAACCTAACCTTTGTCATATAAAAAGTCTTTCATCTTCTCTTATCTTTATTCCCCTCTACTCACAAACACTCTCAGAGGCTAATAAGTTGAGAATGTAAAATACTTGCATATCTAGTGTTGAAAGTACTTCCAGAGAAACAAGTGATACAGCAAGATCATTTTTTTTAAGATTAAAACAACAAGATTAAACAGTTGACACTTCTTACCCACAGAAACCGAGGTCCACAAAGAACGCTGGTATGGTTACGTGCATTCACAGGAATACAGTACACAGTTCATTTTGTCATATCATTTTTGTACTTTGAATATAAAGCAGACCCACAGAATAGAGACCTTGCTACAGTGGTGACTACTGCTGCTGCCATCTGAGTATTTTCCAAATCCTTACACACTCTCATGGCTGGACAGAGTCCTTCTAGAAATTCTTAAGTATGCTAAAACTTCACTAGAACCCAACCTTCTGGTAAACAGCATATTCCAGAGCAAAGCTCTTTGTTCTTTGGTCGCCCCAAAAACTGGTACGCCAATTTTTACAGGTTGCCACATTTTCACCAGTTCTTCACTGGGGCATAAATTCTGCAAACAATGTGAAACCACAAATACAAAGCCTGACTGATGGGTGGAACAGTGTAAGTTACAGCAGTGATGACATAAGAACCGACACCCAAATTCAAAGTAAGACTAATGCATAAGACAAGAAGTCACATAAATCTGAGGACAGAGATCCAAGTCTAGAGGGAAGGGAAGAATAACAGCACTGCTGCTTTAGTAGCTTCAGGAACCTGAAGGCACATGGGAGAAAAGACAAGCCCAACCACTGAGCTATTAAATTGTAACATAGACTTGTATATTGAACTGGTGTCCAACTTGTCGTTTGTTAAAAGGGATAACCAATTAAGATCTAATATATTCTTCCAATTCAATACTGTTTTCTTTGACAGTAAGTATAACTCTTAAACATCATTTAGTCTTTCTTTTCTTACACTTGTAAGAAAATTAGCTGAGCACATCATGTTTATTCAGGTAATAGTTTTGCTTATCTGACAACTGCAATCTTCAAAGACTGTATTCAATAAGCAACAAGATCATACTGAGTTGGGTACGTTCTTTGATAACTTCCCTATAGAAAATAGTTATGACAGAGTACACAACAGCAAAGTATTTGTACAAAAATCAGACTATTCAAACTCAGGTCTATGTACTAAAATTATAAATTAATTGTCTGTAATTTTGACATAGAAATGTAAAAACATTTTTTTCCTCTACCGCCTTCCCTCCTGAACCCAACCAAGGATGTGGTTAACAACATCTAGGTTATATTTAAGACTCTAGATGTTCTGGATGTAAAATATATGATACTCGGTGAAGTAAATCATGGCCAAAGTTGGTGCTTTGGTTTTGTTTTTGTTTTTAACATCATAAAAATATGAAATTGTTATAAAAGACAGCAAGTTTTAAGCACAATTAAAAACAGAAGGAAAGATTATGCTCCCTTTCCCACTTTCAGCACTTCTTCCAGCTTCAGATCTCTCATAGAAACCCGCCTTTTTATACTCTCACGGGCAGCTGTAACTACATGAGACGCCAAGTAGAGCCAAGTAAAGGCAGCTACTGCTGTTCCTTGTTCCCTTTCCCTCAACTGCTGCAACTCCATGCATTAAAGCTGTCTCACCCCTCAGAAACACTTCTTGCTCAAGATCTTACAGAAAGATTATATTAAGTTTCAGTAACAGCACCATGGCAATGGAACATTAAACATAAACTGAAATCCTGTATTCTCTGTGTAACTAATGAAGAGAGAGCACCATTTGTAACTATTTACATCTGAACAAGCCATCAATTCCAAGTCTTGCTTTCACGAATGCTGATTATCTGAATTCTGGTTAAGCTGGACGCTAGCCATGTGATGCACTAATTGCCCAGCTGCTGCCCAGTTCCAGTCACAGAACATCACCCCTGACCAATTTTTATATGGGCAAGTAAAAGCTACACTACAGAGGAGAACTTCAAAACTGGTGTATGTTCAAGCGTATAGAAGCTGAGATTACTAAAGAAATTACTCTCTAGTCTGATAACATGGCTAAAACCCTAATCTTTATTTTAAATTGTATCATCTCCACACACACACTTTAATTTCTCTATTTTTTTATCTGTGGTTTGCAAACTAGATTAAACATTTGGAGTATAAACCCAAGTGAGATAGGAAACACCCAATCAGATATGATTCAGTTCTCAAAAGCCATCTACTTTGAATAAAGTCTCTTAGGAATTACAAAACATTTAACGGCAGATACAACTAGGACAGAAAACAAGTAATTAACAGAAACATATATTAAAAATATAAAAAGAATTCATATATTTATAATTTCTTAACATTAAAAATGTCAACAAATTTTCAACAAAAAACATTTATCATCACAGGTATATATTCTTTAAGACATACTAACAACAACAAAAAAATTAACTACATTTCACTTTCTCTAAGCGATTAATTTCACTACTCAAAATGGCGTGAATCCCAAAACCACAGTCCTGTATGTTTCTGGGTTGGAGCAGAGGGGGTGCCACCTTTAATTTATTCACCACTCATCCTTTTTACTTGTGTTTCTATACAGCACCTCACCAACAGCTTCTTGGAGATACTGGCAAATTACCCTCTGGCTCGCCTTTGCTCCCCTTCCTCTCTTCATAGTGTCGTAGAGTGGTTAGAGTTGGAAGGGATCTTGAAGATCACCTAGCTACAACACTCCCCTGCTGTGGGCAGGGACACCTCCCACTAGACCAGGTTGCTCAAACTACTCATCCAATGTGGCCTTGAACACTTCCAGGGATGGGGCATCCACAACTTCTCTGGGCAACCTCCCTGGAGCCTTCTTTTCTCCAGGCTGAACAACCCCAACTCCCTCGGCCTGCCTGAGGTGCTCCAGCCCCCTGAGCATCTCCATGGCCCTCCTCTGGACCCATTCCAACAGGTCCATGTCCTTCTTATGTTGGAAGCGCCCGAGCTGGACATAGTACTCCAGGAGAGGTGTCACAAGAACAGAGTAGAGGGATAGAATCACCTCCCTTGACCTGCTGGCCACGCTTCTTTTGATGTAGCCCAGGATGTGGACGGCTTTCCAGGCTGCGAGAGCACATCACTGGCTCGTGTTGAGCTTGTCCTCAACCAACACCCCCAAGTTGTTCTCCTCAAGGGTGCTCTCAATCCATTCTCTGCCCAGCCTATATTTGTGCTTGGAATTGCCCTGGCCCAGGTGCAGGATCTCACACCTGGCCTTGTTGAACTTCATAAGGTTCACACAGGCCCACCTCTCAAGCCTGTCCACATCCCTCTGGACGGCATCCCTTCCCTCCAGCATGTTGACCACACCACACAACTTGGTGCCATCAGCAAATTTACTGAGGGTGCACTCAATCCTACTGTCTATGTTGCCCAACAAAGATGTTAAACAGTTCCAGTCCAAGTACTAACCCCTAAGAACACCGCCTGGTTTCCACTCCATGAGGCCTGCGCGTGCAGCCATACAGCCAATTCCTTATCCACCAAGTGATCCATCTGTCAAATCCATGTGTCTCCAATCTAGAGACAAGGATGTCATGCAGGACAGCATCAAGTGCACATAAAGTCCACATAAATTATGTTAGTTGCTCTTTCCTTACCAACCAACACTGTAATGCCATTATACAAGGCCACCAAATTTGTCACACACGATTTGCCCTTAGTGAAGCCATGTTGGCTGTCACTAATCACCTCCTTATTTTCCACGTACCTTAGCATAGTCTCCATAGTTTCCTTTTCCTCTCTTCTTCTCATCCATGCAGGAAAGCAGCTACAGAGTAAGACCAGCTCAGCGTGATCTCAGACTGATGTGTCCACTGCAATCATTCCCCTCCTCTCAACCTTGCAGTCCTTCATACCAACACCAGCACGTTCTGAGGTTTCTCTCTCATCATTAAATGAGGAAAAGTCACACACGACCCCATAAGTCCCTGTTTATCTTGCCACCATCGCATCTCCAAGATCACTACATGCCACTTCTACAATCACTCTCTTGATCCCACTTCTCCAATTCCATGCTACACTCTCTCTAACTTGCTTTTGGTGCACAGACTAGGATAAGCTTTTGGACTACACAAAATCTCTAGGAAATTCTTTAGTCAAGCTTCCCAGTAGGCTTTACCATTTTTACCCACTTTTCAACTGCGCTTGAAGAGATGTTTTATAGACAGTTGGCTACATGTATTACTTGAAAGCATGTCCTTTTCTGATTTAAGACTCAGTACTCCTCTTTGTCTCCAGCTATTCTTTCAAAGCGCTGTTCTGAAGGACTTCGCTCATCTCTCCCACTTCTCTCACCACCGACTTTCTGCAGGTCTTCACTCATCATCTCTTTATCATCTTCCTCTACGATCTGCCTTTGCACCACCTCATTCACAGGCACTGGTTCAATCAGCTTGTCAGTGCTGTAGTTTAACAGAACTTTTCCAACTCAAGAGTTGACTACGTTTTGTCCAAGCTAAAATCTTTATCTTTTTGACATCTCCTCATAGCTGCCTAGTTGTCAGTTCAAGCCCAATATGATAAAAAGGAGCTCTAACGTCCTTCTAAACTCACCTCACAACTTACTTCCCTTCTAGACACGTGTCACAATCAATTTTCTGGATGTCTTTCAGAGCTGCATGTCAGCCTCCACTCACATCTATTTTTTGGTACATCCGCATTATCAAGCACTATCAAAGTCATACACTTATTCTTCCATTAAATCTCTTATTTCATGTTGCATCTCTATTATCAATGCAACCTTTTCTTCAGTTTACAGATCTGAAACGACTGACAAAGCCTAACTAGGACATACTTCCCCCTCAGTTCTCTACTGAGGAATTAGTCATTAATTCCTCATATTAAGATATTTCCTTCTCCCAAAAGGTGAATATTCAAGAAAAGAAGCAGCATCTCCTGTCCTCAATGAAGGGGAACAGAATCCTGTTCTAATTTTATCATATTCCACACTATCTACTTTTTTTAAAAAAGGAAGAGTATATGCTTATTTGCAAAAACAACCTATTCCATTCACATATTGATGAATGATATAAAGAACTGCTTTGAGTAACAACAAAACAAATAATCTCATACTGTACAGTCCAACAAGGGTGCAGCACAAATATCAGCTCACAATAATTCAGGTTAAAAAAAAATTGGGGGGTGTGTGTGAAAGTAGGAATTCCTGCAGTAATTATCTCACACACCAACCCTTTAGGAGGAATTGGTATGAGTTTCCAAAGCATTTTTTCTCTCTCAACCTGGAATATAAGTGATTACTTTCTAAATAATGGTAAATAGAATATTTTACTAAATCGGCATGAAAGTTCACTTTTCTCCAGACTCCTGAGTATATTCAAATTAAAATTAGAAATTTCCAACTGCAAATTTCACGTCCCTGTTATTGTCTAGTAAAAAAAAAAAAAAAAAACAAAAAAAAAAAGCCTGCCAAGATTAAAGGTTTACCAATTAAGATTTTCTAATTCATCTATAGTACTGATGCCACAAAAACATGAAACACAAACTTGCAGACCGCTTCTGAATAAATTACAAATCTTCTGATGTCCATTTAGCTTCCCGTATGCAAGATGGGCAGTCAAATTTCATAGTAGCAAACACATTTTTTGATTGAGAGTCAAACGCTAACAAATTGTGACTGTATTATAAATGATGTGGGTGAGAACATTCCTGAATATTCCCTGGGTTTACACTGATACCAGGCAAACATATCTCTAAATCAAGATGTTTTTATTGTGTACTCCAGAGACACCCCTCTGGATGGTTACCCTAACCATCCCTAACACGTAGTTGTCTTGACCACAGTGAATAAATCTCTTACCTTCGTGTTGGCGCATGCTTTCCCCTTCTTATAGTCCTTATGGCTGCCTCTTTTATCCAATTTGGCCCACAAGGCTTTGGCTTTCCAGTAATTTAGCTTGGATTTGAGTTTGTGATAGAAAGAACGATAGTCCTTGGGCTTTAGTTCTAAGTAGTCACAGAGCTCCTGGAAAGCCTTGAGAGTCCCCTTGCAGGTTGAAGCCTGGACAAATCTGTCGAAGAGAACATGAGCCTGGTTCACCTTCTCATTCTTACTTTCCTCCATGCTTCACACTTGGCAGCTGCCCTGGGGGGCAGCCGTTCTCTTCCAGTCTGCCAGATTTCCCGATGTTGCTCCGATGAGCCACTTTCACCTCTGGCTTACAAGCATTATTAACCTATAAAAGAAAAAGAAGAAAACATAACTGAGCTTGCTCTTTCTTTTTTTTTTTTTTTTCAAAATTTTGTCTAAGCCTGCTAAACCAAGAGCCCAGATTCTCAGCAACTAATAAAGCATCAGTCCTAAATTTAAGTCAACCGGTGAATACCCTGAGGTGATGAAGTGGAGCTTTCCAAAGCTCACTGAGCCTCGCTGCAGACAGTGGGACATCTCACCTCTGTTAAATCACAAAATACTTTACCTGAGCCAGCCCCTAGAAAGTTTTATCAAAACTCATTTCACATGAACAGCAGAGAAGTTACAAGCAAACTGGCAGATGTTATGTGATGTTTGGAAGGAGGCAGAGGTTTTTTAAATATAAAGATAGAATTACTACTGTAGCAGTCACTGTGATGACCAGATCACTGTGATAACACCACAGCAATGGTTACGTGCTGGTCTTAAAAACACCACTACCACAGTATACTTTAGGAGTTGGTATTCCACCAGTAAAATAATTTTTGGTTCCTTTATTCTAAAAGGAGATGTGTCTTTGCTCATGATAAATAAAGAAGTGCAAGACGATGGCATAGCACAAGCTGGTATCTCTGCCACAGTGGCATCAGAAATGCAGTAATGGCCACTGCAATCCTAAAAAGTAGTTAAACATGCTAATAGCAATCAACTGCTTAAGAAAAGATGTCAAGACTGAAAAAAATGCCTGTGTTGCATGAAGCAGTATAAACATTTGCCTTACCTAGAGCCTATGCATATATTCCTGTCAGTAAGTTAGCAGCGTAAGAGTGAAACGTGGCTGAGGCATGATCCTCCTGAGACTCTCACAGTTGTTCCTCTATCCTGTGGGTTTCAATTTCTTTTGATATGCAGGTCCCTATAAAATTTTTGGTGGTAGTTGGGGTCCTCAGCAGATTAAATATGCTAACAGGAGGTCTGCTACTCTTAGTTGCTTTTCTGGGATCCCTCAGAAGCAGCCTGCAGACCTACAGCATGAATTGTTCAGGTCACAAATACCAGGTTTTGTTTAAAGAATAGGTATTTTCTCTCCCTCTCTTTTTCTTTCATATATAATAAATCTCTTTCTTCCTTTTATATATAATACTAAGTACATACATAAAATAGATTGCTCTCCAAGAAAGAACAGTTCTGTTTGTCTTCAGATAGGGGGGCAGCATGGGAACATATGTGGGAACTGTGGAAGTAAAAGCATTTCTGAGTTGCTTTTTGCCCTTTGGTTTTTTGCAAAGGGCATTAAGGTAAAAAAGGAAATATGTGGACTCGGATAAAACCTTTTAGATTCTCACCAGCTCTTTTCCTGCTTCCAGCAGACAGGAAGCCAAGTCAAACATTACAGCTCATGTCTCTTCCCCTCCCATATGACAGCTCTGCAGCAGTTATTTGGGCACTCCTGCATTTCACCCTGACATTTTGTTTATTGTTTACTTTTAGAAATAGCAAAGGAGACCTGGAAAACTTTACATCTAGCCACAAACTGTCTGTTATTCAAAATTAAAATAAAATTTCCTACATTAGCCACAATACAACAATGAGTTACACCAGACAATGTGATTCCGACTTTACTGGGACAACTGCCCTAAGAGGACTGAGTACACATGAAGCTGTTTTTCCAACTGGCTGATAGAGATGCCATGTCCATATCAGTCCTGCTCACTAAGCAGGATGGAACTAACTGCTTTCCTTACTTTTAATCTTAATTTGACTGTTGTGAAGCTGGAAACGTGCTCTGAGCTTGCACCTCAGGGCAACCACTGCACTGCTGCAGAGGTCTAAGACACTGTGCTTTAAGCCCTCTTCTGTTCCTCTGTTCTCAAGAAGAATGTTATAAAGAGCTCCAACAAGCCACCTCTTATGCTGAAGGAATCATTTCAGTGCATCATTGTAGTACAGATGCAAGAAAATACCTACAGCCTAAATGCCGTATGCCTCATTAATCAGCACAACATTGCAAGTTGAATACTATTTTGTGTTATGTTTCCTGCTCTTCTTGCACCCCTGCTCTACAGCTGAAACACTCGCTTTACACCAGCGCTTCAGGTGACTGACACTTCCTAAGAAAAAAAGCAACAGAAGTTACATGACCTAAATTCAGTGGAGTGGAAGTTTAAGTCTGTTACTGATATATCCAGATGTAAGGACAACGTGGGTTTCATGTCTTACTCTTGCTTCTATTGTACTCTTTCACCACAGGAGTGAAGCGGCGCCGGTTCTGCACTGCTCAGAGCAATCCAGAAGTTAAAACCCAAACCTGCTTTCATTCTAGGAACATTCTGCTTTGTGTTTGAGGTTTGCCAAGCCAGGAGACAAACCTGCAAAAGCAGGCCATTTTATGCACCCGCAGCCCGCACAGCAGTTCTGTCAACATCCCATTTCACGCAGGCTGGGAAGCCAGTTATGCCCACGGGTCAAATCAGGAGGTTTCAAGTCCCTGCAATTAGTCACTCCCTAGAACTCCACATTCTTGATGTAAACACCTAAAGCCCTTGGAACCCGCCAGCAACACGTCAGAGAACATGGAAATTACAGGAGGAAAGCAAGGGCAGGCAAGAATTAGTTGCCAAGTTTCCAGGGTATTTGTATGCCTTGTTGGCTATTCTGCAAGTCTGCAGTATCCTGCGTGTTTTGTCTCGAGGCAGCTGATTGCTGACTCAGAAGCTCTGTAAATTCCTTGGCTGGAGTGTTGGAAGAGAAAGACAAAGCCCATGAAAAAAAATCGCATACAAGAACAGCGTTCGTGTTGCTATTTACAATAATAGCACGAGGTTGTCACTGACTCAGGGCTGTAAGTAAGCTCAGGATCTCCAGCGCTTGCCCAGAACAAAAGAAACCAATGAAAAACCAGAGACACGGGCAATGAATAATTCCAGGTGGTGGTTCCTTCCCACAGTCACCACAGATGCAGGAATATGAATATTTTACCAAATGCATATACGAGAAAGACAGTCCACTGCCTTACTTCTGTCAAATGCAAGAGGTAGGAAGAGATTTTGCAAGTGACACACATAATTAATTTGGTCATTCAAATTCAAGTTCCTGCAGAAAGTGTTGCAAAGTGTCCCTATATTCCAGGGAAATAAACCTCCATTGCAGGAGTCACCCCCACTTCATGTCCTGATTTTGTTAAAAGCGCTCATTCAAGTAATGTCTTGAGCCTGGAAAAATAAAATATTATGGGAATGTATTTGCAGAATTCTTCTCCATTTTTTTCCCGGCAGAAACTATTGAGTTAATTCCATCTAAATTCACAGCTTGTTCTGTCTAGCTTAAAGCGGCATTTTGAGTGAATAAAACATTTGCCAAAGTAACTGCCCGGCTCCACTTCAGAATGCTGAGCTTTCTCTGAGCACAATGTAAATGCTTTCTTACATTTTGGTTATTTCACAGCCAGGCAAACACCACAGATGCACCCTCGACAAGCAAATCTCCGAGAAGTCAGAGATCAACAAACTACAGCAGTACCATATGGAGCCTAAAGCAAGTTGGTCCATCAATCATAAAGCTACTGATAGCTCGGATTTCCATTGATTTCATCCTTTCCCTAAAATTTCCAGTTCCATCCCCTATGCCCTTGCCTCCCTTTCACGGCCCCTCCGCTTCTGCCTGCGCGAGGCTCAGTAACACGTTCTGGAAACTCTGAGATTACGGCAGTACCTAGGCAGCCAGCACACACTTGCAACTTGGCTAGCAAAAGCCTAAGCACAGATTATTGTTAAGCTTATGCTGCAGACAGTGGGGACACCTATTTTTGTCTCTCTCCTCCACCCAGCCTCCAGTTTTCTCGTAGGAAACCAATTACCTTTGAGACTTTTTTTATTCCCCATCAAATCTGGCTGAAATTGTTCAAAAGTTATTAAGGATGAACCGAAAAGCAGATGGACAAACAGCTCAATCCTGTAAGCCTCCCTTCTTTAGGAAACCACACTAAAAAACGTCTTTATTCCAACAAATGAAAAAGCTCTGTTTTCGTTTCCAGGATTTGATTTATTTTACTTTTAGCTAAAACTAAAGAAATACACTTTACTACAATATGTTCATGAATTTCTAAGTGATCTCGGATATCAAAAAAGTACAGCTTTAGGGCAGCGGTAAGGCTGTGGAACAGATGGCAAAAAGAGGACAATTTTGACCAAAAAAAGAGTGAAAGCCAAAACTGGCAATTATTTTAGCTCCACATTATGCAGACAAAAAATGGGAAAGCAGGAGAACAAAGGCGTGGTTGCCATTGTTTGCAGTTTCCCTTTTATACCAGATGGAAAAAAGGCACATCAGCACTGTCCACAGTACATTTTAAGATGATATTTAGATCTGTTCCCATTCATAAAATTCAACACTCAAGCAAATATGCTGACCAAAAAAAAAAAAGATGTTTGTGTTTCATTGCACTTATCAAACCTGATTTGGTGAGCTTCTGCTCAGCACATAGGAGTGAGTCTTTTGGGTCTCCACCTCTTTCCTGTCTACCCTCCCTTCCAAGCTAGGACAAAAGTGGGAGAAAGAGACCAAATATGAACTTAATTGCAAAAACGAGAACCCATGCTTAAGGAGAAGATCAAAACACATCTACAAACATTTCATAGAATTTGCACATCAAGAAAAACTCAATCCAGTAATCATTTGAAAAGAAATGCAAATTATACCCAGGAACATGGAAATATACAAATACAGAAGCAGTTACACATAATATTTTGGTTATCCAAATTCATAGGAAGGTACTGAAGAAAAACGCATACCTCGTTTATTTCTAAGCATTTCTTAAGTGCCACAATATGAGTACTGAAAACACTAAACCTACAAAATAAAACCTTTTTATCTATATGAATTCAAAAACACCCTATTCTGTCGCTCTGGAATATGCAACTCACAGTGGAGTCCCTGCACTGAATGAACACCGATATAAAGAAAGAGACCAAGAAACAAGAGTACCTCTCTCCCTTGAAAAAAAAAAAAGGGAAATTATGCCAAGGAAGACATAGCTGCCCCCTCACCTTATAGGACAATAATGGAATAGTAGACCATCTGGATATCTTTAAGACAAGTTTCAAGAACTACTGACGTACCTGACACCGCCACGCAACTTAGGGAGATCCCTCATAGCACAAATCTTCATCTCGAGCAACCGGTAGCCAAGGCAGTGATCCCGTCCCACCGAGCACCAACTCACCAGCTGTGTGTTCCTTATGCCTTAGAACTGTCACCACGCTGTGGAGAACCACACAGTACTCTGCACGCACAGCAGAAGAAAATCTATTTCTCAAAGAAGTAAACGCGCTTTT
The DNA here is from genome assembly GCF_001431845.1 of Calidris pugnax. Taxonomy (NCBI): domain Eukaryota; kingdom Metazoa; phylum Chordata; class Aves; order Charadriiformes; family Scolopacidae; genus Calidris; species Calidris pugnax. The sequence continues at coordinate 3,861,989 of NW_015090800.1, read as the reverse complement.
ATTCCAATGGTAAAAACTACTACATTCCACTAGAATTAAAACTCTCAAGACAAACTTTTTGGAGCTAATGCAGCAAGTTTTATGAGCAAAACTTCCCTTAACAGGCCCCTTAAAACCTAATGAAATATGGCAGCAAAGGCCGCATTTGTCACCCGGGTGGTGAAAGTCACGCATCTCCCACAAATCCTCCTGAGAAAACACAAGTCCTCAAACCCCAAATCCGGCTGTTTCAATAAAGGGAGCCCTTGGTCTACAAGCATTTGCCATAAAGGCCATATGTCACATCTGTAGGCAGTCAGACCATGGGTATTTTCTGATGAGCAACACATATCCCACTTCTAAGGTAAGCGTGCAATCAGTTCATACAAGGTGAAGGTGACTTCACTACCAGGCTGAAGCACATGGAGGCTTCTCACTCGACCACTTAACAGGACCAGGTTAGATGTCATTCCCTCATTTGAAGTGCTTTGAAGCTGTTCCTGATGTTACATTTCAACACAGAAACCCATTCTAAAGTTAGCTCCCACTCGGTTTTACAAGCTGGACTTCCCCAGAGTTCTTCAAACACTATCTCCAATAACCTGAGAAAAGCTCCTATAAAAAAATAAAAGAAATGACTGGAACAACAATGTCACAAAACTTTCTTTTTATGACTTCAAATGGGGATAAAATAAATCAGTTGCCTTAGCACAGCAAGACATACCAGCTTTTGACATCATACAGGACACAGATTGATTCATCTTTCAGAGCCAACATGCTATGCCACAAGAAAAGGAGGTTTTCAGAGAAGCTTTACTGGATATTAGAGAACAGGAACATAATTCTGACCCAATTAGAAATTTTGAGCAGAACAAAGACTGGAGGCTACAAACACACTATAATGACCTCTGCAGACCAGTGAGCCAAGTCCTCTGAGGCCTTCAGGTTCTGCCAGCACACAGATCACCCCAAGCCATTCCACAACACAGTGAGAAAATAAACAGAGTCTATACTTAATTTTTTTATTAAAAAAAAAAAAAGGAAATATCATAAAATAAATTCTCTATAAAACTCACACAAATTTTTTAAAATGTGTTCATGTAAGTGAAGGCTTCACTCTGTCAGAACCTGGTACCAAAACACAGACTACAACAATCACAAAAGTCAATGCAAGGAAGATAATCAACAGGGACAAAGAGACAGATACAACCATATGATCCACAAGTGAAAAAATTATCATATTTTAAAGAGCACCTAAAAGAGTTCATGAGATCTTAAAAATGAAGAGGTCCAGCGTCTAATTTAGTATATGCTTGCTTCTATTCTATGCACTTGTCTCCAGCTACGCACTTCAGTGCTCCCTTTTATTACCCAATTCTGCCTTACACAGGTCAAAGATTACAAGTCACATCGAATTACGGGGTCTAAATTCGGCTGAATTTACCAAAGCCACCTTCATTTGGGTCATCAAGAGAAACACCTTCGCACTTCAGAAGCAAACTCAAAGACTGGTCACTTGTGCCAGCATTTATTCTAATCAAGGCAGATGGTTGCTTAGACTTCTAATTCTAACTCCAAGGGTCACTCCTCAGTGGTTTGGTAATTACCAGACTCTCACAAAACAAAGAACAAATATTCCAGTTACAGACATTACAAATGTACATGGGAAAGCAAGTTTTTTTTGTGCTGCTTCCAACTCTCAGCTGTTATGGGTGTGGAAAAGAGGCAGACACTTCCTCAAAGGAAGTGGTAGAGGAGAAGGGAGTTAGAAAACAGGATTAAAAGACTCATAATTCCACCCTCCGTACACACTCAGCCAGCTAAGGCATCACAAATTGAGCATGCTATCCAGAGCAGTTCAAACACACTATTTCGTGGATGCATATCCTGTTTCTGCAGTGGATGACTGAATATGAAAAGCAGAGGGAATTTTGGACATTTTTTTTTCCTAATGCAGATCTTGCAAGACTCTTTTGGGAGCCAAGAAACCAAAGTAAACAGACATTTGAATAAGAGAGCCATAATGATTTATCCAACCCACAAACCACTTCATTTAGAGGTTGTTGAACTTTAAAAACAAAACAAATCCTAAGCTTTATTCTAAGAAAAGTCCAGGAAGGGCTGTGACCATGCTATAACCCGTGGGTGCAACCTTAGCCTTTCTAATTACCAGGTAAAACATACACGCAGAGCTCAAAAAACACCTAAGAAATTGAACCTTAAACCCAGACCTCCATAACTGCCACTTTAACTTTCCTTTAACGAGAAAGGTTCATCCAGGAACAGCAGATGAAGACTGGTGCCTTACTTGCTACCCGCCACATACGCCTTCACTTGTCACTGTTAATATATCCCAGCTATCTCATACCCCAATCTGCCACTGCCCCCAACCCATGCACAGCCAACAGACCCAAGTCCAACTCCCTCAAGAGGAGGGTTCAGCCCAAAGAAAAGGAGGCTGAGGGCTGACCTTATCGCTCTCTACAACCACCTGAAAGAATGTTGTAGCCAGCTGGGAGTTGGTGTCTTCTCCTAAGTAACAGGAGAAGCAGAAATGGCCTCAAGTTGCACCAAAGGAGGTTTAGATTGGATATTAGGAAGAAAATTCTTCACTGACATGGTTGTCAAGCACTGGAACAGCCTGTCCAGGGAAGTGGTAGAGTCACCACCCCTGGAGGCATATAAAAGATGCGGGGCTTATGGACATGGTTAGTTATGGATGTGGCAGTGCTAGGTTAACCGTTAGCCCTGGCTTGAGTGACACAGGATGAATCTCTTTTTCAGTAATCTTACTTTTCAGTAAAGCCTCTTCTAATGCTTGGGAAAACTGCATTTTTAGAAGACTCTAGTGTCTGAATTTGTGGAAAAAAATGTACTTTATAGTCAACTATGGCATGCGGGTTTCAAGGTCTCAGCATTTTTGAGGTAGCTAGCGTTTCAAGGTCACGAGTTTTCAAGATGCATGGATGAGGAGGAGTAAGACCTGTTGGCCAAGATGGCCAACATGATTATTTCATACCACGAACATCACATTCAATACACATCAGAAAGTTTGCTGAGGAATTATTTCTCTTCTATGATAGCAGAGAACTTCTTGCCCCAGTGCCGGACCTGAGGCCCTCCCTTCCTCCTGAAGCCACAGGGCCTGTGTCTGACATTTGCTGTCCACAGCTAGGAGTACACAGCCTCTACTGATAGAATGGGCAGAGTATAACCCTTGTATGTTTTATACTGGTTCTTTGGAATTTTTAGAAGACTCTAGTGTCTGAATTTGTGGAAAAAAATGTACTTTATAGTCAACTATGGCATGCGGGTTTCAAGGTCTCAGCATTTTTGAGGTAGCTAGCGTTTCAAGGTCACGAGTTTTCAAGATGCATGGATGAGGAGGAGTAAGACCTGTTGGCCAAGATGGCCAACATGATTATTTCATACCACGAACATCACATTCAATACACATCAGAAAGTTTGCTGAGGAATTATTTCTCTTCTATGATAGCAGAGAACTTCTTGCCCCAGTGCCGGACCTGAGGCCCTCCCTTCCTCCTGAAGCCACAGGGCCTGTGTCTGACATTTGCTGTCCACAGCTAGGAGTACACAGCCTCTACTGATAGAATGGGCAGAGTATAACCCTTGTATGTTTTATACTGGTTCTTTGGAATTATTCATGTTAATTATTTAGTCTTATTTTATTAAATCTGTTTATTTCAGCCCTTGGGTTTCTTGGTTTTTTCCCCCGATTCCCTTCGCTGGGTGGGGAGGGGTCATCAGTTGAGAGAATAATTGTCTAAATGACAACAAATTGTTGTGGGTTCTTCAAAGCATAACGTGGTTGGACTTGAATATCTTTTAGGTCTTTTCCAACCTAAATGACTCCATGATTCAAGCTTCACTGCTGCCAAGGAAAATCCCACAATGTGTTTATACCCACTGATGGGTGTACCCTACTCATGTAGCTCAAATCACTACACCAGCCTTCCTTTTTCCTTGATCCTTAAAAGTTGTGCATAAAAATGTGTGTTGTGTAGTCTCTCTAAATATCTAAAACCCCAAATGGCAATGGCAAGAATTCAATCCAGGGTAGACAGAGAAGGCTGTTCCTTGATGCTCCACAAGCCACCACAGGCCTCCCACATTAGTCATGAAATTAGACCTTAATATACAATTAAGCAATTTCAATTCATTTTGCAAAGGCAGAGAATTACACACCTCAGCAGGAGCACTACTGACTGAACAGAGTTTTGAACAGGATGTAAAGCAGGATTTGAAGAGAACCTGAAAGAGACTGGTTTCCATCATGTGTTGAATTTTCTTTTTTGGAATGACTGGCAGATTCAGCACAGAGCCACACCTCCACTTCATGGGAGAACTTACTTGTCTGGACTCCTAAGGCACACAGAAAAGATACTAAATGTGTTTCATGGACACAATGTTAAATCCCAATTTATTAGATCACAGGAAGCAAAACAAAAAGCCCACACACACAATCCTGTAACTTTTATTTCATAAATTCATAAATTAGATCACTTAATTGAGGTCTATTCCACTGGTCCCACAAACCTCTTCCATAATCTGTGCCAGGCTGAATTCCTGTAGACATGTTTTTATTCTCAGAGGGGAAAAAAAACAAAGTAAATCTCTATCCTAGCCTTTCCTCAAAGCACTCTTACTGTACTTAAGTCTTGGAGTTCTTAATTTGACAGTCTCTTGACAGTTTAGCATTAACCCTTGATAAATTTACTCATGTAAATATTTCCTCTTCTAAAGGTAAGAATACCCACCCCCTGCACCCTGGTATGTTCCACGATCTTTAGTAAAAATAACAATTAAAAAAAAGCAAAGCAAAAATCCAACCCTTAGCAACTAACAAACTTCACAGTGAGACTGTCGAATGACAACTGATCAAATCTAGCAACTCAATCAAAATTCATCTCTGTTACACAATCCTGGGTGTCTAATGCTTCCTGTCATTCATTCTCCTCATACGTACAAGGAAAGCTTTTAGCAGGAGACAAGAATATACTGTAAGCAAATAACCTGCTTAACATTTTGGCTAAACTATGACAAACAGGTACAGTAAAGAAGTTAATGTTTTCTTGTGGTACAAAATATATCTAAACCTTGAAAAGTAATCCAGATTATAGGTAGAATATGGGAAAGACAAAATTTGTAACATCAAACTTTCAACTCTGGACATAAGTTAATACCATTTGCACATACTGTTACATAGCTTAAAAATAGCAACCAGGCAGTACATTCTATGTTCCCCACTTGGCTGGACATTTGACTCTCAGTAAATGCTGAAATGTTTTCAGTTGGCCAGACAGCAACGCCCCTCCAGCCTCCCAACACACAGGAGATGCCTCTCTCAGCAAAGACCATGGCAAGCTCAACGCCTCAAGCAAATGAAAATCTGTTAGGAAATCAGTTACAGAGGAAAGAGGTGGAGGCGGTTTTGTGATTTACTCTCCTCTCCCTGAGGCTTTGGCAAGCAGCTTCTGAAGTAAGATGGCAGTCATCACTTCCAGAGGCAGACGTTACCAGTCTGCTCAAATACAGCTGCACTGGTGGGGACATGAAAAGACTTGGTACGAATTAGTCAGAGTTTTAATCCAATCTAAGTGTAAGGATGCCATTCAGCAGAATTTGTTCCTAGTAGCAAGCACACATAAAAGCTTCTCTCTTTGCCTTTCATCCTCAAGGACTTTTCTGTCTAGTCTTTTTAATTCCATCCTCCTTTGGATAGAGGCCATTCCTCTGCAAGGATATCTGGGGGTCTGAGGCAGATATCCTTAGCTGAACCTCTCAGCTATCCGGTGGAAAAAGTTGCTTTATGAGAGGTCACAAGCACCCCCTTCACTTAATGCAGGTCTGAGACCCCCCACTAAGGGACCTACAATCACCTTTTGTGCAAGACATCTACAGGCACCTCTTTAACAGGGTAAAGCTCTCAGTGGTCACAGAGAACTACCACACTGTGAAACGACTTCTGTCCCGCGTGGTTCCACAACCCCCGTGCACTGCTTTGCCACTGTGCTGCTTGCAGGCTGGAATTTGCCTTGTAGGGCATTCCAGGATTTCCACTGGCATTTGATTCAGTTCTGGATCTTGGGCTCAAACTGAATAATTTCCATAATCCCTTACTTCCTAATACCATCCTCCATCTAGTATTTGAGAACGAGCCAGAACGATCCTTTTTCAAAATTTTTAATGAAGCGAGGAGAAAGGGGCAAGGGAGACTTTCTCAGTGATAATACCAACAGGCTGCTGCTAGCTTAGCTGAAAGCAGGTAATAACTTCAGAATCAGACTGACAAGCTCTTTTCAACATGAAAAATACTGCAATTAAGAAGTGCCACCTTTAACTTCATTCAACTGCTGCTTTCAGGCTCAGTCAGCCAGCACGGACTTGTAGCACAGCACAGTTCTGTCAATAGGGGATGACCAACAGGGGTGGCAAAACCATGGCATGACAGTAGCTGTTTTCCTAGAAATCTATACAGAGCTCCTGCATAGCAGAGCACAGCATTAACTGTAAGTTTTTCTCCAGAGAAAACAACCTGAGGCCTTGGACATCTGGAAACCACCCTCCCTCCATTTGCTCACTGGTATTAAAGAATTTAGTATTCATATATTTACCATTAGTTTATGCTAAGAGAAGCATATGCTGCTATTAAGAAGGCTTGGTTTTCTCCAATTTGAATACTGTGAAATGTAAAGCATTTGTTCCTGATTACACTGGAAACCTCCAGTGAAATCCATATGCCTATTCTCTCTGCTCCCCTGTCCTTCCCCATAGACACACCCCAGAAATTACCACAACTGGCCTTTTCTCCATGGACCTGAGAGATCTGGCTAACTGAAATGAAAAAATTCATATTCCATGGGGTAGACTAGAAAACTCTTTGACATTTGGATCTGCAAATACTTGGAGTGACCACAACAAAGTAGTAATATTTGCTTTTAACTCTTCATTTCTGTACCATCCCTGCTTTTCTGGAACAGCGTATTCCAATTGGAAGGGACCTACAATGATCATCTAGTCCAACTGCCTGACCATTTAGGGCTGACCAAAAGTTAAAGCACATTGTTAAGGGCATTGTCATTCTGGAAGTAATATGGCTTATTTCCCTTCCCTGGCTGACACCACTGACTGTGCATACACCTTCTACTGCAACTACTGAATTATGTTCCATAACTATAGGGCCATTTCCTGAGTCAAATCACACTGTGACAACTGAGATTAGAGCGTTAGAGTAAAGCTTTTTGTCCAATCCCTGTTATCTCTTCCTGAACCCAGTTGTTTTTATGATCAATAGCTTTCTTTTCATTTCCAGGCCAAGTTTATACCTCTTTGTTCCTGTGATGATACTGACCATTAGCTTTCCCTCCCTTCCTACATATATTTATAGACAGATGCCACAATCCCATCTTGATCTTCATTATACTGAGGTTAAATCAAGTTCTCCTAGTTTAAGGCAGGCTCTCTTTTCCTAGGCTTCTCAAGGAGAACTGCATATTGTCGGGTTTGGGGGGGCAGGCGTGTGTCTATGTTATCTTATGAAGGACTACAGATGAGTTCTCACAAGAGAAAGGAGAGAAAGGCACAGTAAGGTGCATACTGCAGGGTACACCCCTCTCCTGACAATTCTGGCATTGCTTTGGCCTCTTCCACAACTACAACCCAGTTTTAGTATACATTCTGATGTAGCCATTGATCATAGGTATCACTATTTGCCCTTTCTAGGTCATTTCCAAGTGAAAGGATGCCAGATTAAATTCAATAGCATAAAAACAAGAATGATACAATTTAATTTGCATTCTATAAAATCTAGTTCTTTACATTGATATTCTGTAGAAAGATCAAGTTAGTCTTGAAGGAGTAGCATCACACATCTCATCCTTAAAGAATAGGAACAGTAACCTTTCCCCCAAAACCAGCTCCTTCCCCTTTTAAACACAAATTGTTACTTTCTGTTCCCAAGGAAGATGCTCAGAAGTGCAGTACTCATCCCAAATCCAAGCCTGAATCATTTTCCCAACTGAACAGCATGAGCTGTTAAGTAGCCTTTTGTGTATATGTGATGCAAGCATGATGCATTGAGGAAAATACATCATGCCCCATATAGAGCTATCAATGGTTCACAGCACATTAATTAGCAGAGACGTGTCTTGGGTTCATATCTGAGCAAGCTTCTTGTGGGTACAGTAGAGGCTTCAGAATAGCATGCTTCCTAGCTGATAATCAGAGTATCACACATGGAAAACTGACTGATCTCAAGCACTAGAGCAAGAGAAGTAGGATGAAACAGAGTGCCAGGGCTATCAGAAACCCATCTGATCAGATTGTTAAAGAAATAAATGTGATACCTGGATGCAGCAGTCCCTCCAGAAAAGAGATGCAATATTTATGCCACTGGTCAGGAGACTGATAAAGCTTCACGTGGAAATACATGCAGTTCTGCCTCTCATGGGATGTTAGGCCAGTCAAACTAACAAAGAACTTGTGACCAGCAATTCCAGTCACCCCCACTTCTTGACCCATTTCTATCAACATTATAAATAAGGTAGAACACCTCTGATAGTAGCAGAACTAAAACACACATTAGGTTTCAAACTGCAACTCAGTGTTTGAAACCAGAGAAATGGGGTTCTAGAGCACTCTCCAACAAGAAAACCTCAAGGCAGTTAAAGACTTACTCAGTTTATTAATAGAAAACCATGGTCTGAGACTGGAACAGAACCACAACCTAGGATTTGCCTCCAAATCAGTCCAGTGCTTTATGTGTCTGCATGTACATTAATATAATATATGCACAATTAATATGTTAAGCCAGAATCAAGTGATCTGAACCACAACTGTAAACATGTAAGTACAGTAGCAAAGCTTTATTGAAGGTTCATAATGCTGTGCAAAATTATCAGCTTCCAAGGCCTTTAGCCGCATAAAGATGAATTTTCTGTCAAAGTAGCCGATATTGTAGCCCTTTCTGTAACTGTCTGTTCTCTTACTGATGCTTGTGTTGTGCAGGGTGGGAAAAAGTGTGAGGCAGGTGACCCTAGACATTTGAAACTCCTTTTCCTTGCCAGGATGGATGAAATTCTGCTTCTTCCTCTCTATTTCAGAAATTACAGCCTTGAAAGCTGAAGGTGGCAACAGACTTTCAGGATTTTGCCTATGTGTGTAGAGCTGAAAGAAACAGAGCTGTTAACAGAGTGGTTGCTTGGAAAAACAGGAAAGAGGTTCATACAATTCCAAGAGAATTGTGCTTCTGGTAGAGCACCAGGGTGCAGATGCAGCATACTAAAAACTGCTGGTACACTCCTGCATGTTGTTTACTTGGGCAAATATTGTTTTCCCCCAAAGGCATAGATATGCTATGCAAAGAAATGTTTCAGGCAATTTATGCCACATCAGTGTCCACACAGTTAATAAGGGAATGTAAGACGACTACAAGCTACACAGGTATAATCAGTTAACCAAATGACATCAGGGAATTTAAGGGATAAGTAGTGCTCTGAGCATGTGGTATACTGCCCAGGAGTCTATTAGCCCAAAAGGGAAAAAAAAAAAAAAAAAAAATCATGTGCCATTGAATTGCTCTTAAAAATACCTAATATACACCAACAGTGTATGAGCTTGGTATTCTCTTTTCCATACATGCTATGTAACAGTGACTTCATTTCCATTAGTCTCTTGGCTAATCCTGCAGATCTGACAGAAATACAGCCATTAAACATATCAGCAGGGTCTCAAGTTTAACAGAAAAATCAGTGTTTATACATGTCTGTTACTTTAGTCCTGAGTTGTTGGCATATTTATAAACAGACACAGATTGAGACTTGCTAGTATCTTAGAGAAACACAAAACAAAACAGCAGCAAGTTTACAGTATCTAGACATTAAGAAATCTGAAGCATAATACAGTATTGTTCATTGCATACAAGAGGTGGTCCCTTCTGTAGTTCAAACTGCTACTTGTTCCAAGTGTTCCCAAGTGCCCCTATGCCACTTACGTGCTACCTTTGGAGAAAACAGGCTGCCAGTGTACTGTCTGAAGGCCCTTAGAGCTCACCTCCGTATAGACTGTGGGGTGTAACCCCAAGGTTACTCAACATTTAGGTATTTCAGTAGCTCCCAAGACACACTAGAGAGAAGGCTAGTAGTAGCCACACACTTCTTCATGCA
>NW_015090800.1:3794327-3847654 GCF_001431845.1 Calidris pugnax | reverse complement strand
TTTTTTTTCAAGTAAAAAAAAAAAAAAAAAACAAAAAAAAAAGCCTGCCAAGATTAAAGGTTTACCAATTAAGATTTTCTAATTCATCTATAGTACTGATGCCACAAAAACATGAAACACAAACTTGCAGACCGCTTCTGAATAAATTACAAATCTTCTGATGTCCATTTAGCTTCCCGTATGCAAGATGGGCAGTCAAATTTCATAGTAGCAAACACATTTTTTGATTGAGAGTCAAACGCTAACAAATTGTGACTGTATTATAAATGATGTGGGTGAGAACATTCCTGAATATTCCCTGGGTTTACACTGATACCAGGCAAACATATCTCTAAATCAAGATGTTTTTATTGTGTACTCCAGAGACACCCCTCTGGATGGTTACCCTAACCATCCCTAACACGTAGTTGTCTTGACCACAGTGAATAAATCTCTTACCTTCGTGTTGGCGCATGCTTTCCCCTTCTTATAGTCCTTATGGCTGCCTCTTTTATCCAATTTGGCCCACAAGGCTTTGGCTTTCCAGTAATTTAGCTTGGATTTGAGTTTGTGATAGAAAGAACGATAGTCCTTGGGCTTTAGTTCTAAGTAGTCACAGAGCTCCTGGAAAGCCTTGAGAGTCCCCTTGCAGGTTGAAGCCTGGACAAATCTGTCGAAGAGAACATGAGCCTGGTTCACCTTCTCATTCTTACTTTCCTCCATGCTTCACACTTGGCAGCTGCCCTGGGGGGCAGCCGTTCTCTTCCAGTCTGCCAGATTTCCCGATGTTGCTCCGATGAGCCACTTTCACCTCTGGCTTACAAGCATTATTAACCTATAAAAGAAAAAGAAGAAAACATAACTGAGCTTGCTCTTTTTTTTTTTTTTTTTTTTCAAAATTTTGTCTAAGCCTGCTAAACCAAGAGCCCAGATTCTCAGCAACTAATAAAGCATCAGTCCTAAATTTAAGTCAACCGGTGAATACCCTGAGGTGATGAAGTGGAGCTTTCCAAAGCTCACTGAGCCTCGCTGCAGACAGTGGGACATCTCACCTCTGTTAAATCACAAAATACTTTACCTGAGCCAGCCCCTAGAAAGTTTTATCAAAACTCATTTCACATGAACAGCAGAGAAGTTACAAGCAAACTGGCAGATGTTATGTGATGTTTGGAAGGAGGCAGAGGTTTTTTAAATATAAAGATAGAATTACTACTGTAGCAGTCACTGTGATGACCAGATCACTGTGATAACACCACAGCAATGGTTACGTGCTGGTCTTAAAAACACCACTACCACAGTATACTTTAGGAGTTGGTATTCCACCAGTAAAATAATTTTTGGTTCCTTTATTCTAAAAGGAGATGTGTCTTTGCTCATGATAAATAAAGAAGTGCAAGACGATGGCATAGCACAAGCTGGTATCTCTGCCACAGTGGCATCAGAAATGCAGTAATGGCCACTGCAATCCTAAAAAGTAGTTAAACATGCTAATAGCAATCAACTGCTTAAGAAAAGATGTCAAGACTGAAAAAAATGCCTGTGTTGCATGAAGCAGTATAAACATTTGCCTTACCTAGAGCCTATGCATATATTCCTGTCAGTAAGTTAGCAGCGTAAGAGTGAAACGTGGCTGAGGCATGATCCTCCTGAGACTCTCACAGTTGTTCCTCTATCCTGTGGGTTTCAATTTCTTTTGATATGCAGGTCCCTATAAAATTTTTGGTGGTAGTTGGGGTCCTCAGCAGATTAAATATGCTAACAGGAGGTCTGCTACTCTTAGTTGCTTTTCTGGGATCCCTCAGAAGCAGCCTGCAGACCTACAGCATGAATTGTTCAGGTCACAAATACCAGGTTTTGTTTAAAGAATAGGTATTTTCTCTCCCTCTCTTTTTCTTTCATATATAATAAATCTCTTTCTTCCTTTTATATATAATACTAAGTACATACATAAAATAGATTGCTCTCCAAGAAAGAACAGTTCTGTTTGTCTTCAGATAGGGGGGCAGCATGGGAACATATGTGGGAACTGTGGAAGTAAAAGCATTTCTGAGTTGCTTTTTGCCCTTTGGTTTTTTGCAAAGGGCATTAAGGTAAAAAAGGAAATATGTGGACTCGGATAAAACCTTTTAGATTCTCACCAGCTCTTTTCCTGCTTCCAGCAGACAGGAAGCCAAGTCAAACATTACAGCTCATGTCTCTTCCCCTCCCATATGACAGCTCTGCAGCAGTTATTTGGGCACTCCTGCATTTCACCCTGACATTTTGTTTATTGTTTACTTTTAGAAATAGCAAAGGAGACCTGGAAAACTTTACATCTAGCCACAAACTGTCTGTTATTCAAAATTAAAATAAAATTTCCTACATTAGCCACAATACAACAATGAGTTACACCAGACAATGTGATTCCGACTTTACTGGGACAACTGCCCTAAGAGGACTGAGTACACATGAAGCTGTTTTTCCAACTGGCTGATAGAGATGCCATGTCCATATCAGTCCTGCTCACTAAGCAGGATGGAACTAACTGCTTTCCTTACTTTTAATCTTAATTTGACTGTTGTGAAGCTGGAAACGTGCTCTGAGCTTGCACCTCAGGGCAACCACTGCACTGCTGCAGAGGTCTAAGACACTGTGCTTTAAGCCCTCTTCTGTTCCTCTGTTCTCAAGAAGAATGTTATAAAGAGCTCCAACAAGCCACCTCTTATGCTGAAGGAATCATTTCAGTGCATCATTGTAGTACAGATGCAAGAAAATACCTACAGCCTAAATGCCGTATGCCTCATTAATCAGCACAACATTGCAAGTTGAATACTATTTTGTGTTATGTTTCCTGCTCTTCTTGCACCCCTGCTCTACAGCTGAAACACTCGCTTTACACCAGCGCTTCAGGTGACTGACACTTCCTAAGAAAAAAAGCAACAGAAGTTACATGACCTAAATTCAGTGGAGTGGAAGTTTAAGTCTGTTACTGATATATCCAGATGTAAGGACAACGTGGGTTTCATGTCTTACTCTTGCTTCTATTGTACTCTTTCACCACAGGAGTGAAGCGGCGCCGGTTCTGCACTGCTCAGAGCAATCCAGAAGTTAAAACCCAAACCTGCTTTCATTCTAGGAACATTCTGCTTTGTGTTTGAGGTTTGCCAAGCCAGGAGACAAACCTGCAAAAGCAGGCCATTTTATGCACCCGCAGCCCGCACAGCAGTTCTGTCAACATCCCATTTCACGCAGGCTGGGAAGCCAGTTATGCCCACGGGTCAAATCAGGAGGTTTCAAGTCCCTGCAATTAGTCACTCCCTAGAACTCCACATTCTTGATGTAAACACCTAAAGCCCTTGGAACCCGCCAGCAACACGTCAGAGAACATGGAAATTACAGGAGGAAAGCAAGGGCAGGCAAGAATTAGTTGCCAAGTTTCCAGGGTATTTGTATGCCTTGTTGGCTATTCTGCAAGTCTGCAGTATCCTGCGTGTTTTGTCTCGAGGCAGCTGATTGCTGACTCAGAAGCTCTGTAAATTCCTTGGCTGGAGTGTTGGAAGAGAAAGACAAAGCCCATGAAAAAAAATCGCATACAAGAACAGCGTTCGTGTTGCTATTTACAATAATAGCACGAGGTTGTCACTGACTCAGGGCTGTAAGTAAGCTCAGGATCTCCAGCGCTTGCCCAGAACAAAAGAAACCAATGAAAAACCAGAGACACGGGCAATGAATAATTCCAGGTGGTGGTTCCTTCCCACAGTCACCACAGATGCAGGAATATGAATATTTTACCAAATGCATATACGAGAAAGACAGTCCACTGCCTTACTTCTGTCAAATGCAAGAGGTAGGAAGAGATTTTGCAAGTGACACACATAATTAATTTGGTCATTCAAATTCAAGTTCCTGCAGAAAGTGTTGCAAAGTGTCCCTATATTCCAGGGAAATAAACCTCCATTGCAGGAGTCACCCCCACTTCATGTCCTGATTTTGTTAAAAGCGCTCATTCAAGTAATGTCTTGAGCCTGGAAAAATAAAATATTATGGGAATGTATTTGCAGAATTCTTCTCCATTTTTTTCCCGGCAGAAACTATTGAGTTAATTCCATCTAAATTCACAGCTTGTTCTGTCTAGCTTAAAGCGGCATTTTGAGTGAATAAAACATTTGCCAAAGTAACTGCCCGGCTCCACTTCAGAATGCTGAGCTTTCTCTGAGCACAATGTAAATGCTTTCTTACATTTTGGTTATTTCACAGCCAGGCAAACACCACAGATGCACCCTCGACAAGCAAATCTCCGAGAAGTCAGAGATCAACAAACTACAGCAGTACCATATGGAGCCTAAAGCAAGTTGGTCCATCAATCATAAAGCTACTGATAGCTCGGATTTCCATTGATTTCATCCTTTCCCTAAAATTTCCAGTTCCATCCCCTATGCCCTTGCCTCCCTTTCACGGCCCCTCCGCTTCTGCCTGCGCGAGGCTCAGTAACACGTTCTGGAAACTCTGAGATTACGGCAGTACCTAGGCAGCCAGCACACACTTGCAACTTGGCTAGCAAAAGCCTAAGCACAGATTATTGTTAAGCTTATGCTGCAGACAGTGGGGACACCTATTTTTGTCTCTCTCCTCCACCCAGCCTCCAGTTTTCTCGTAGGAAACCAATTACCTTTGAGACTTTTTTTATTCCCCATCAAATCTGGCTGAAATTGTTCAAAAGTTATTAAGGATGAACCGAAAAGCAGATGGACAAACAGCTCAATCCTGTAAGCCTCCCTTCTTTAGGAAACCACACTAAAAAACGTCTTTATTCCAACAAATGAAAAAGCTCTGTTTTCGTTTCCAGGATTTGATTTATTTTACTTTTAGCTAAAACTAAAGAAATACACTTTACTACAATATGTTCATGAATTTCTAAGTGATCTCGGATATCAAAAAAGTACAGCTTTAGGGCAGCGGTAAGGCTGTGGAACAGATGGCAAAAAGAGGACAATTTTGACCAAAAAAAGAGTGAAAGCCAAAACTGGCAATTATTTTAGCTCCACATTATGCAGACAAAAAATGGGAAAGCAGGAGAACAAAGGCGTGGTTGCCATTGTTTGCAGTTTCCCTTTTATACCAGATGGAAAAAAGGCACATCAGCACTGTCCACAGTACATTTTAAGATGATATTTAGATCTGTTCCCATTCATAAAATTCAACACTCAAGCAAATATGCTGACCAAAAAAAAAAAAGATGTTTGTGTTTCATTGCACTTATCAAACCTGATTTGGTGAGCTTCTGCTCAGCACATAGGAGTGAGTCTTTTGGGTCTCCACCTCTTTCCTGTCTACCCTCCCTTCCAAGCTAGGACAAAAGTGGGAGAAAGAGACCAAATATGAACTTAATTGCAAAAACGAGAACCCATGCTTAAGGAGAAGATCAAAACACATCTACAAACATTTCATAGAATTTGCACATCAAGAAAAACTCAATCCAGTAATCATTTGAAAAGAAATGCAAATTATACCCAGGAACATGGAAATATACAAATACAGAAGCAGTTACACATAATATTTTGGTTATCCAAATTCATAGGAAGGTACTGAAGAAAAACGCATACCTCGTTTATTTCTAAGCATTTCTTAAGTGCCACAATATGAGTACTGAAAACACTAAACCTACAAAATAAAACCTTTTTATCTATATGAATTCAAAAACACCCTATTCTGTCGCTCTGGAATATGCAACTCACAGTGGAGTCCCTGCACTGAATGAACACCGATATAAAGAAAGAGACCAAGAAACAAGAGTACCTCTCTCCCTTGAAAAAAAAAAAAGGGAAATTATGCCAAGGAAGACATAGCTGCCCCCTCACCTTATAGGACAATAATGGAATAGTAGACCATCTGGATATCTTTAAGACAAGTTTCAAGAACTACTGACGTACCTGACACCGCCACGCAACTTAGGGAGATCCCTCATAGCACAAATCTTCATCTCGAGCAACCGGTAGCCAAGGCAGTGATCCCGTCCCACCGAGCACCAACTCACCAGCTGTGTGTTCCTTATGCCTTAGAACTGTCACCACGCTGTGGAGAACCACACAGTACTCTGCACGCACAGCAGAAGAAAATCTATTTCTCAAAGAAGTAAACGCGCTTTTATTCCAATGGTAAAAACTACTACATTCCACTAGAATTAAAACTCTCAAGACAAACTTTTTGGAGCTAATGCAGCAAGTTTTATGAGCAAAACTTCCCTTAACAGGCCCCTTAAAACCTAATGAAATATGGCAGCAAAGGCCGCATTTGTCACCCGGGTGGTGAAAGTCACGCATCTCCCACAAATCCTCCTGAGAAAACACAAGTCCTCAAACCCCAAATCCGGCTGTTTCAATAAAGGGAGCCCTTGGTCTACAAGCATTTGCCATAAAGGCCATATGTCACATCTGTAGGCAGTCAGACCATGGGTATTTTCTGATGAGCAACACATATCCCACTTCTAAGGTAAGCGTGCAATCAGTTCATACAAGGTGAAGGTGACTTCACTACCAGGCTGAAGCACATGGAGGCTTCTCACTCGACCACTTAACAGGACCAGGTTAGATGTCATTCCCTCATTTGAAGTGCTTTGAAGCTGTTCCTGATGTTACATTTCAACACAGAAACCCATTCTAAAGTTAGCTCCCACTCGGTTTTACAAGCTGGACTTCCCCAGAGTTCTTCAAACACTATCTCCAATAACCTGAGAAAAGCTCCTATAAAAAAATAAAAGAAATGACTGGAACAACAATGTCACAAAACTTTCTTTTTATGACTTCAAATGGGGATAAAATAAATCAGTTGCCTTAGCACAGCAAGACATACCAGCTTTTGACATCATACAGGACACAGATTGATTCATCTTTCAGAGCCAACATGCTATGCCACAAGAAAAGGAGGTTTTCAGAGAAGCTTTACTGGATATTAGAGAACAGGAACATAATTCTGACCCAATTAGAAATTTTGAGCAGAACAAAGACTGGAGGCTACAAACACACTATAATGACCTCTGCAGACCAGTGAGCCAAGTCCTCTGAGGCCTTCAGGTTCTGCCAGCACACAGATCACCCCAAGCCATTCCACAACACAGTGAGAAAATAAACAGAGTCTATACTTAATTTTTTTATTAAAAAAAAAAAAAGGAAATATCATAAAATAAATTCTCTATAAAACTCACACAAATTTTTTAAAATGTGTTCATGTAAGTGAAGGCTTCACTCTGTCAGAACCTGGTACCAAAACACAGACTACAACAATCACAAAAGTCAATGCAAGGAAGATAATCAACAGGGACAAAGAGACAGATACAACCATATGATCCACAAGTGAAAAAATTATCATATTTTAAAGAGCACCTAAAAGAGTTCATGAGATCTTAAAAATGAAGAGGTCCAGCGTCTAATTTAGTATATGCTTGCTTCTATTCTATGCACTTGTCTCCAGCTACGCACTTCAGTGCTCCCTTTTATTACCCAATTCTGCCTTACACAGGTCAAAGATTACAAGTCACATCGAATTACGGGGTCTAAATTCGGCTGAATTTACCAAAGCCACCTTCATTTGGGTCATCAAGAGAAACACCTTCGCACTTCAGAAGCAAACTCAAAGACTGGTCACTTGTGCCAGCATTTATTCTAATCAAGGCAGATGGTTGCTTAGACTTCTAATTCTAACTCCAAGGGTCACTCCTCAGTGGTTTGGTAATTACCAGACTCTCACAAAACAAAGAACAAATATTCCAGTTACAGACATTACAAATGTACATGGGAAAGCAAGTTTTTTTTGTGCTGCTTCCAACTCTCAGCTGTTATGGGTGTGGAAAAGAGGCAGACACTTCCTCAAAGGAAGTGGTAGAGGAGAAGGGAGTTAGAAAACAGGATTAAAAGACTCATAATTCCACCCTCCGTACACACTCAGCCAGCTAAGGCATCACAAATTGAGCATGCTATCCAGAGCAGTTCAAACACACTATTTCGTGGATGCATATCCTGTTTCTGCAGTGGATGACTGAATATGAAAAGCAGAGGGAATTTTGGACATTTTTTTTTCCTAATGCAGATCTTGCAAGACTCTTTTGGGAGCCAAGAAACCAAAGTAAACAGACATTTGAATAAGAGAGCCATAATGATTTATCCAACCCACAAACCACTTCATTTAGAGGTTGTTGAACTTTAAAAACAAAACAAATCCTAAGCTTTATTCTAAGAAAAGTCCAGGAAGGGCTGTGACCATGCTATAACCCGTGGGTGCAACCTTAGCCTTTCTAATTACCAGGTAAAACATACACGCAGAGCTCAAAAAACACCTAAGAAATTGAACCTTAAACCCAGACCTCCATAACTGCCACTTTAACTTTCCTTTAACGAGAAAGGTTCATCCAGGAACAGCAGATGAAGACTGGTGCCTTACTTGCTACCCGCCACATACGCCTTCACTTGTCACTGTTAATATATCCCAGCTATCTCATACCCCAATCTGCCACTGCCCCCAACCCATGCACAGCCAACAGACCCAAGTCCAACTCCCTCAAGAGGAGGGTTCAGCCCAAAGAAAAGGAGGCTGAGGGCTGACCTTATCGCTCTCTACAACCACCTGAAAGAATGTTGTAGCCAGCTGGGAGTTGGTGTCTTCTCCTAAGTAACAGGAGAAGCAGAAATGGCCTCAAGTTGCACCAAAGGAGGTTTAGATTGGATATTAGGAAGAAAATTCTTCACTGACATGGTTGTCAAGCACTGGAACAGCCTGTCCAGGGAAGTGGTAGAGTCACCACCCCTGGAGGCATATAAAAGATGCGGGGCTTATGGACATGGTTAGTTATGGATGTGGCAGTGCTAGGTTAACCGTTAGCCCTGGCTTGAGTGACACAGGATGAATCTCTTTTTCAGTAATCTTACTTTTCAGTAAAGCCTCTTCTAATGCTTGGGAAAACTGCATTTTTAGAAGACTCTAGTGTCTGAATTTGTGGAAAAAAATGTACTTTATAGTCAACTATGGCATGCGGGTTTCAAGGTCTCAGCATTTTTGAGGTAGCTAGCGTTTCAAGGTCACGAGTTTTCAAGATGCATGGATGAGGAGGAGTAAGACCTGTTGGCCAAGATGGCCAACATGATTATTTCATACCACGAACATCACATTCAATACACATCAGAAAGTTTGCTGAGGAATTATTTCTCTTCTATGATAGCAGAGAACTTCTTGCCCCAGTGCCGGACCTGAGGCCCTCCCTTCCTCCTGAAGCCACAGGGCCTGTGTCTGACATTTGCTGTCCACAGCTAGGAGTACACAGCCTCTACTGATAGAATGGGCAGAGTATAACCCTTGTATGTTTTATACTGGTTCTTTGGAATTATTCATGTTAATTATTTAGTCTTATTTTATTAAATCTGTTTATTTCAGCCCTTGGGTTTCTTGGTTTTTTCCCCCGATTCCCTTCGCTGGGTGGGGAGGGGTCATCAGTTGAGAGAATAATTGTCTAAATGACAACAAATTGTTGTGGGTTCTTCAAAGCATAACGTGGTTGGACTTGAATATCTTTTAGGTCTTTTCCAACCTAAATGACTCCATGATTCAAGCTTCACTGCTGCCAAGGAAAATCCCACAATGTGTTTATACCCACTGATGGGTGTACCCTACTCATGTAGCTCAAATCACTACACCAGCCTTCCTTTTTCCTTGATCCTTAAAAGTTGTGCATAAAAATGTGTGTTGTGTAGTCTCTCTAAATATCTAAAACCCCAAATGGCAATGGCAAGAATTCAATCCAGGGTAGACAGAGAAGGCTGTTCCTTGATGCTCCACAAGCCACCACAGGCCTCCCACATTAGTCATGAAATTAGACCTTAATATACAATTAAGCAATTTCAATTCATTTTGCAAAGGCAGAGAATTACACACCTCAGCAGGAGCACTACTGACTGAACAGAGTTTTGAACAGGATGTAAAGCAGGATTTGAAGAGAACCTGAAAGAGACTGGTTTCCATCATGTGTTGAATTTTCTTTTTTGGAATGACTGGCAGATTCAGCACAGAGCCACACCTCCACTTCATGGGAGAACTTACTTGTCTGGACTCCTAAGGCACACAGAAAAGATACTAAATGTGTTTCATGGACACAATGTTAAATCCCAATTTATTAGATCACAGGAAGCAAAACAAAAAGCCCACACACACAATCCTGTAACTTTTATTTCATAAATTCATAAATTAGATCACTTAATTGAGGTCTATTCCACTGGTCCCACAAACCTCTTCCATAATCTGTGCCAGGCTGAATTCCTGTAGACATGTTTTTATTCTCAGAGGGGAAAAAAAACAAAGTAAATCTCTATCCTAGCCTTTCCTCAAAGCACTCTTACTGTACTTAAGTCTTGGAGTTCTTAATTTGACAGTCTCTTGACAGTTTAGCATTAACCCTTGATAAATTTACTCATGTAAATATTTCCTCTTCTAAAGGTAAGAATACCCACCCCCTGCACCCTGGTATGTTCCACGATCTTTAGTAAAAATAACAATTAAAAAAAAGCAAAGCAAAAATCCAACCCTTAGCAACTAACAAACTTCACAGTGAGACTGTCGAATGACAACTGATCAAATCTAGCAACTCAATCAAAATTCATCTCTGTTACACAATCCTGGGTGTCTAATGCTTCCTGTCATTCATTCTCCTCATACGTACAAGGAAAGCTTTTAGCAGGAGACAAGAATATACTGTAAGCAAATAACCTGCTTAACATTTTGGCTAAACTATGACAAACAGGTACAGTAAAGAAGTTAATGTTTTCTTGTGGTACAAAATATATCTAAACCTTGAAAAGTAATCCAGATTATAGGTAGAATATGGGAAAGACAAAATTTGTAACATCAAACTTTCAACTCTGGACATAAGTTAATACCATTTGCACATACTGTTACATAGCTTAAAAATAGCAACCAGGCAGTACATTCTATGTTCCCCACTTGGCTGGACATTTGACTCTCAGTAAATGCTGAAATGTTTTCAGTTGGCCAGACAGCAACGCCCCTCCAGCCTCCCAACACACAGGAGATGCCTCTCTCAGCAAAGACCATGGCAAGCTCAACGCCTCAAGCAAATGAAAATCTGTTAGGAAATCAGTTACAGAGGAAAGAGGTGGAGGCGGTTTTGTGATTTACTCTCCTCTCCCTGAGGCTTTGGCAAGCAGCTTCTGAAGTAAGATGGCAGTCATCACTTCCAGAGGCAGACGTTACCAGTCTGCTCAAATACAGCTGCACTGGTGGGGACATGAAAAGACTTGGTACGAATTAGTCAGAGTTTTAATCCAATCTAAGTGTAAGGATGCCATTCAGCAGAATTTGTTCCTAGTAGCAAGCACACATAAAAGCTTCTCTCTTTGCCTTTCATCCTCAAGGACTTTTCTGTCTAGTCTTTTTAATTCCATCCTCCTTTGGATAGAGGCCATTCCTCTGCAAGGATATCTGGGGGTCTGAGGCAGATATCCTTAGCTGAACCTCTCAGCTATCCGGTGGAAAAAGTTGCTTTATGAGAGGTCACAAGCACCCCCTTCACTTAATGCAGGTCTGAGACCCCCCACTAAGGGACCTACAATCACCTTTTGTGCAAGACATCTACAGGCACCTCTTTAACAGGGTAAAGCTCTCAGTGGTCACAGAGAACTACCACACTGTGAAACGACTTCTGTCCCGCGTGGTTCCACAACCCCCGTGCACTGCTTTGCCACTGTGCTGCTTGCAGGCTGGAATTTGCCTTGTAGGGCATTCCAGGATTTCCACTGGCATTTGATTCAGTTCTGGATCTTGGGCTCAAACTGAATAATTTCCATAATCCCTTACTTCCTAATACCATCCTCCATCTAGTATTTGAGAACGAGCCAGAACGATCCTTTTTCAAAATTTTTAATGAAGCGAGGAGAAAGGGGCAAGGGAGACTTTCTCAGTGATAATACCAACAGGCTGCTGCTAGCTTAGCTGAAAGCAGGTAATAACTTCAGAATCAGACTGACAAGCTCTTTTCAACATGAAAAATACTGCAATTAAGAAGTGCCACCTTTAACTTCATTCAACTGCTGCTTTCAGGCTCAGTCAGCCAGCACGGACTTGTAGCACAGCACAGTTCTGTCAATAGGGGATGACCAACAGGGGTGGCAAAACCATGGCATGACAGTAGCTGTTTTCCTAGAAATCTATACAGAGCTCCTGCATAGCAGAGCACAGCATTAACTGTAAGTTTTTCTCCAGAGAAAACAACCTGAGGCCTTGGACATCTGGAAACCACCCTCCCTCCATTTGCTCACTGGTATTAAAGAATTTAGTATTCATATATTTACCATTAGTTTATGCTAAGAGAAGCATATGCTGCTATTAAGAAGGCTTGGTTTTCTCCAATTTGAATACTGTGAAATGTAAAGCATTTGTTCCTGATTACACTGGAAACCTCCAGTGAAATCCATATGCCTATTCTCTCTGCTCCCCTGTCCTTCCCCATAGACACACCCCAGAAATTACCACAACTGGCCTTTTCTCCATGGACCTGAGAGATCTGGCTAACTGAAATGAAAAAATTCATATTCCATGGGGTAGACTAGAAAACTCTTTGACATTTGGATCTGCAAATACTTGGAGTGACCACAACAAAGTAGTAATATTTGCTTTTAACTCTTCATTTCTGTACCATCCCTGCTTTTCTGGAACAGCGTATTCCAATTGGAAGGGACCTACAATGATCATCTAGTCCAACTGCCTGACCATTTAGGGCTGACCAAAAGTTAAAGCACATTGTTAAGGGCATTGTCATTCTGGAAGTAATATGGCTTATTTCCCTTCCCTGGCTGACACCACTGACTGTGCATACACCTTCTACTGCAACTACTGAATTATGTTCCATAACTATAGGGCCATTTCCTGAGTCAAATCACACTGTGACAACTGAGATTAGAGCGTTAGAGTAAAGCTTTTTGTCCAATCCCTGTTATCTCTTCCTGAACCCAGTTGTTTTTATGATCAATAGCTTTCTTTTCATTTCCAGGCCAAGTTTATACCTCTTTGTTCCTGTGATGATACTGACCATTAGCTTTCCCTCCCTTCCTACATATATTTATAGACAGATGCCACAATCCCATCTTGATCTTCATTATACTGAGGTTAAATCAAGTTCTCCTAGTTTAAGGCAGGCTCTCTTTTCCTAGGCTTCTCAAGGAGAACTGCATATTGTCGGGTTTGGGGGGGCAGGCGTGTGTCTATGTTATCTTATGAAGGACTACAGATGAGTTCTCACAAGAGAAAGGAGAGAAAGGCACAGTAAGGTGCATACTGCAGGGTACACCCCTCTCCTGACAATTCTGGCATTGCTTTGGCCTCTTCCACAACTACAACCCAGTTTTAGTATACATTCTGATGTAGCCATTGATCATAGGTATCACTATTTGCCCTTTCTAGGTCATTTCCAAGTGAAAGGATGCCAGATTAAATTCAATAGCATAAAAACAAGAATGATACAATTTAATTTGCATTCTATAAAATCTAGTTCTTTACATTGATATTCTGTAGAAAGATCAAGTTAGTCTTGAAGGAGTAGCATCACACATCTCATCCTTAAAGAATAGGAACAGTAACCTTTCCCCCAAAACCAGCTCCTTCCCCTTTTAAACACAAATTGTTACTTTCTGTTCCCAAGGAAGATGCTCAGAAGTGCAGTACTCATCCCAAATCCAAGCCTGAATCATTTTCCCAACTGAACAGCATGAGCTGTTAAGTAGCCTTTTGTGTATATGTGATGCAAGCATGATGCATTGAGGAAAATACATCATGCCCCATATAGAGCTATCAATGGTTCACAGCACATTAATTAGCAGAGACGTGTCTTGGGTTCATATCTGAGCAAGCTTCTTGTGGGTACAGTAGAGGCTTCAGAATAGCATGCTTCCTAGCTGATAATCAGAGTATCACACATGGAAAACTGACTGATCTCAAGCACTAGAGCAAGAGAAGTAGGATGAAACAGAGTGCCAGGGCTATCAGAAACCCATCTGATCAGATTGTTAAAGAAATAAATGTGATACCTGGATGCAGCAGTCCCTCCAGAAAAGAGATGCAATATTTATGCCACTGGTCAGGAGACTGATAAAGCTTCACGTGGAAATACATGCAGTTCTGCCTCTCATGGGATGTTAGGCCAGTCAAACTAACAAAGAACTTGTGACCAGCAATTCCAGTCACCCCCACTTCTTGACCCATTTCTATCAACATTATAAATAAGGTAGAACACCTCTGATAGTAGCAGAACTAAAACACACATTAGGTTTCAAACTGCAACTCAGTGTTTGAAACCAGAGAAATGGGGTTCTAGAGCACTCTCCAACAAGAAAACCTCAAGGCAGTTAAAGACTTACTCAGTTTATTAATAGAAAACCATGGTCTGAGACTGGAACAGAACCACAACCTAGGATTTGCCTCCAAATCAGTCCAGTGCTTTATGTGTCTGCATGTACATTAATATAATATATGCACAATTAATATGTTAAGCCAGAATCAAGTGATCTGAACCACAACTGTAAACATGTAAGTACAGTAGCAAAGCTTTATTGAAGGTTCATAATGCTGTGCAAAATTATCAGCTTCCAAGGCCTTTAGCCGCATAAAGATGAATTTTCTGTCAAAGTAGCCGATATTGTAGCCCTTTCTGTAACTGTCTGTTCTCTTACTGATGCTTGTGTTGTGCAGGGTGGGAAAAAGTGTGAGGCAGGTGACCCTAGACATTTGAAACTCCTTTTCCTTGCCAGGATGGATGAAATTCTGCTTCTTCCTCTCTATTTCAGAAATTACAGCCTTGAAAGCTGAAGGTGGCAACAGACTTTCAGGATTTTGCCTATGTGTGTAGAGCTGAAAGAAACAGAGCTGTTAACAGAGTGGTTGCTTGGAAAAACAGGAAAGAGGTTCATACAATTCCAAGAGAATTGTGCTTCTGGTAGAGCACCAGGGTGCAGATGCAGCATACTAAAAACTGCTGGTACACTCCTGCATGTTGTTTACTTGGGCAAATATTGTTTTCCCCCAAAGGCATAGATATGCTATGCAAAGAAATGTTTCAGGCAATTTATGCCACATCAGTGTCCACACAGTTAATAAGGGAATGTAAGACGACTACAAGCTACACAGGTATAATCAGTTAACCAAATGACATCAGGGAATTTAAGGGATAAGTAGTGCTCTGAGCATGTGGTATACTGCCCAGGAGTCTATTAGCCCAAAAGGGGAAAAAAAAAAAAAAAAAAATCATGTGCCATTGAATTGCTCTTAAAAATACCTAATATACACCAACAGTGTATGAGCTTGGTATTCTCTTTTCCATACATGCTATGTAACAGTGACTTCATTTCCATTAGTCTCTTGGCTAATCCTGCAGATCTGACAGAAATACAGCCATTAAACATATCAGCAGGGTCTCAAGTTTAACAGAAAAATCAGTGTTTATACATGTCTGTTACTTTAGTCCTGAGTTGTTGGCATATTTATAAACAGACACAGATTGAGACTTGCTAGTATCTTAGAGAAACACAAAACAAAACAGCAGCAAGTTTACAGTATCTAGACATTAAGAAATCTGAAGCATAATACAGTATTGTTCATTGCATACAAGAGGTGGTCCCTTCTGTAGTTCAAACTGCTACTTGTTCCAAGTGTTCCCAAGTGCCCCTATGCCACTTACGTGCTACCTTTGGAGAAAACAGGCTGCCAGTGTACTGTCTGAAGGCCCTTAGAGCTCACCTCCGTATAGACTGTGGGGTGTAACCCCAAGGTTACTCAACATTTAGGTATTTCAGTAGCTCCCAAGACACACTAGAGAGAAGGCTAGTAGTAGCCACACACTTCTTCATGCACTCAGCATGGTACTTACTGGCTCTGTGTGTCCATATCTAAGCACTGGACTCCCACATAGCTCCACTCCAGAGGACTAGGCAGTTCACTTTTAGCACAGAGCTATTAATTAGTTATATCACATGTTACATTAACATTAGCTTATATAAGTAAATCAATAGCAGGGTAACTCCTAATCAGAAAGGACAAGAAGATAGGTATCTTGCTATTAAATGCTGTTTTGCCTGGAAGAAATTAAAGCAGTGAGGGAACCTGTGAGGGAAGTTGACAACACCACAACAGCTACTTGCAGCAAGGCAGATGGGGATGCAAAACATCTATAAACAAACTCAATTCATTATCTAAGCTGGGTTTGTTTTCCACCTAATAACTAAACACCACATACCAACCTGTGCCCACAGTTATTTCAATCCTACCTCAGGTCAGCCCAACAAGTTTTGAGTGTAACCTCCAGAGACATACCACACTTTGAGTACAAGTGACCACATAGAAGCAAGTAAGATCACCTTTCCTTTCATAGAAAAGCAAGGATGCTTGGCTGGAGTGTCCAAGCAGGATGGCTCCTTCTCTCAGCAGTCTTTTCTACAGACAGGATTTAGCAAAAAGAAACTTCCAACATGCTCCTCTTGTGGCTTCCTTCACCTAAGACAAGTTAAAATCCACTCATGGAAAAACAGCACATGTGCATGGGAGGTGCTTGAGTCACCGTCCTTGGATGTTTAAGACTCATTTAGATGTGGTGTTGGGGGATATGGTGTAGGGGAGAACTTTGAGGTAGGGTAGATGGTTGGACTCGATCCCGAGGATCTTTTCCAACCTAGATAATTCTATGATTCTATGAAAAACTAGTCTGTCCCAACTAGGCTACACAAAACTAGTCAGTGCTAAGCTGACCCTGACAGTATTAAACTGGAGACCTGCCGTAACATTAGTTTTCCTCAGATCAGTATATTTGACTGCAGAAGTAGGATCATTTCTGGGGGAAATGTGTCCATGTTTCCTTTTCTCTTCTTGGTTAGGGGAGCTGGTTTGGCCGATTAGGGAAGTGCACCAATCCACCCTGTTTAAAACTCTTAGTTGAGGTGTGGGTCAAACTTAGAAATAGAGTCACAGAAACATACGATAATTAAGGTTGGAAAGGACCTCTGGAGATTGCCCAGTCTGATCCCACTGCTCAAAGCAGAGTCAGCTAGAACAGGTTACTCAGGACTGTGCCCTGTCGGGTTTTGAGTATCTCCAAGGATGGAGTCACAAGGGATACTTTAAACCTAACATAATATCCCTTACAGCAGACAAGACCTGCATATTTAACCTCCAGGCAGATTAATTTTTATGTAACCAAGCAATACAAGAGAGGATAGATGCTCAAGTCCCAGTACACATCACCCTAAAAGGTAAAGTCAAGAGAGCCAAAAGCAGCAAGTCACTTTTTCCCCTATATTCATGAAACTCAAGGTCCTCAGATTTCCTCCTTACCTTGAAACAAAACGAAGTGTTTATTCCCAGGCCTCACGGAACATTAAACAAAAGAAAGCTTAACCCATGAACATAATGCACAAAACTGCTCTCTAGTAGATGGGATTGTAGCTGTGAATCCCATTTCAACGTTCTACTTTCTAAACAAAGTTAACACCTAGCCCAAGAGTTCAACTAAACTGCCTCCTCTCTCCTTCGAAATAGTTCTTACTGGTCAAGTTTAGTAACATCTGAATTTGCAGTAAACAAGCTCTGGAAGAATCAGAAAAATAACATTGAAGAGAATCACAGGACATTATTATCAAGTTGGTCCAGAGGCTGACACAGAACATCTGAGTTTCTTAGGAGCTGTAGTATGAAAGAGGTAGCCACTGACATCAAAAAGGCTATTCACACCTAATAACAAAATAAAATTTCAATAAAGCCATGCTACGTTTTCCAAGGGTAAAGTGCAACTCCTGGCAGTGGGGCCACAGGGAATAGCTATTCAGCTGGCAACTGAACCACGAGGTTTTAAATAGATAGTTCAAAGCCAGAGATTATTCTCTTATCCTGTGTTGTCAGTGTTACAAGGCTGTGAGGAAAGGTAATACTGATGTATGGAGAAGCAGCAAAAATATTTCATTTTAAAATTAGATTATCTACCTTGGCCTTTACAAAGCCACATTTTGGACGACTTGCAGTGTGTCAATTTGATTGATAACACTGGGTATCTGTAAAATCCAGTCAAAGACCCACGGTAAGTTTTAGTGCAGTCAAGAGGCTTTAGCTCTTGCAGGGCTGTCATTTTAATTTTGACATATGAAGAACTCACTCATTAAAATAAGGCTCACCTCTGGGGTAAGAAGTTGTTTCTAATGACAGTTCACAGTAGCTACTTACAAGTACTTGGGAAAACGTGGTTTTGCCAAGGGGGAAAAAAAAAAAGTCACATATGGGGGAAGACACGTTAAGAAACCAGCAGAGTAGGCTGACCCCACAAACAGCTCATTTAGAAAAAAAGCCTTGTTTGGTGGAAATCTATTACACACATGAATGCTAGACTGGAGATCCTCCGACAGGCCAGCCCTCTGATGCCCAGGGTCCTTCTTCCTCTCTTCTTCCCCTAGCAGGAGGGTCTGGCTTTGGATTTGAGAAGATTATCAGGTCAAAGCTGGAAGCATGCTCCAGCCAGCAGTCTAAAAGTGAAGTTAATCACCTCAACACCTTTTAAGGGGGAAAGCCTAGGACAGATTTAGCGAAACTGCTTCCATTAACTGGCCTGAAATTAATCGCAAACCATGAAAAAGCCAAGTTTGATTGTGTGGGCAAACAAGTCCTGGGCAATGTTTAAGGCAACAAGATTCTAGGCCACACAGAATGTACTTCTTCATGCAGTTCCACACAGATCATCTCAGCAGCCTCATTGCAACACTGAAGTCTACCAGTTAGAGGTCTATCTTAAAAAGAACTTTTGCTATAAAAATAAAAAGTTACAATTACAATTAAAATAATAATAATAATAAGTGTGTATATACCACTATCTCCATTCCAATCCTCTGGCAACCAGGGAAAGCACTACTATGCCTTTTACAGAGGCAAAACCCACTTGGCTGAGTCTAGACACGAATACCACAAGCACTGAAAAAGTGAAACCTTTCCTAACATCATAAACGCACAGAATGAGTCTCTCCCTTCTCCCAGCAGGCAGCCCAGGCAGAGGTGCTAAGCTAAATTCAGCTACCACTGTGCAGACTCATTTATAAAGTTAAGAATTTATGCTGAAACTCGGAAGAAAATATCCCAAGCAACAATTTTAGGCTAAAAATTGTGTTACGGCCCAACAGTTCAAGTGTTTAGGTTAAAGGGGTCAGCTGCTGCTTGTAGAAGTGTTCACTGAGTTTCTTCTGCATCTGATATACATATAGCCATTCTCCCCTTCACATAAAAAGGAAAGTCAGCCCTATTATAGGGACCTAATTTTAAAAAACAAGCTTGTTCTCATTTAAAGAGAAATATGTACATCTACAATTCTGAAATACTCTGATTTTATGTCAAGTCCTTCCTTTAGTGCTTCTCAAGTAATGAGAAAATGAAAAGTATATCTCAAAGAGGCATAATAGGACTCTACAAATTACTAAACACATTCCTGCTCCTACAAATCCTTAAAATTCAACTCTTCAAGGTTCATTTCAACTACCTGTCTTTGAATATGGCATTAAGATTCTGGAAGGAATAGAAGTGCCTAATTTCAAAACTTTCTTCCTTACCATTGCTAAGTTCAAATACAATAATTACTTCAATGCTTCTTTGAGCTTTCCAATTCACTATTTAACAGAACAAAAATGAGTGCGGATTTATTTACACTTTATTAAAAACACTTTAAAAATCATCCAAAGAATTAAACATATCTTGGCATATCTAGTAATACTTTACAGATCATTATGATATAACCTTCAGTTTTGAGATAAGGTGACCAACAGGGTTTTAGTTGTTTTGAGGCTTGAATCTGCCACAGAATGAGCAGAAAAAGCCACAGCTGTTTTGTTTCTTTCCTTCTTTGTTTTTAGATCCTGCAGTGAAGTGGAAACCCTCCTAGAAAGAAGAGCCGTTTCTTTCAGTACTATCTCTCCATTTCAGATTGCCAAGAACAGTACAGGGAACAGCTTCTAGGATGGGGACAGAGGAACCTTCCAAATTAGCTGCTAGCTTTATAAGTTTAAGGACACTCTTCTCAGACTATTTCAGTCACCAATAATTGCACTGGAATGGCACTAGAGATTCCAGAGGGAAAGCTCTGTTGTCCATCGCCATCAAGTGAGCTATGCTGAACTCTCTATCTCGAAAGAATCAAGCATTATGCTTTTCCTACATTTATAATATTGAGAGAACAGAAAAAAGAATACAGTCTTTTAAGCATTTTTTTTTAAGTCTTGGTACGTTTTCATTCTAAATATCATTTATTCATATCACTGAAGTGTATATTTCTTAAAATGGAACATTTCAAATGTAATCTCAGCTAAACATTTTAGAGAAAATTCAGTACCTGTACCCAAAACAGAACTGCCAACAAGCATTTCTGCCTTCAAGACAGCTAAAGAAAACAAGCTTGTTCATCAAAACCGGTTCCTGAATTCTACAACTTTCTCTTCCAGTCCTGTGGTTTCACTGGGTTTATTAAATCATATCGCTTGGTATTATTAAGTACTAAATGATACTGCAGAACGGAACAATACCACTTCTGTGGTTGGAAACTTAGCCACACAACCTTCCTGTTAATCTATGATTAGAGGGCAATAGCTAACAGTAGATACACCCAGGATCTCCACGTACACAAATCCATGCCTTGCTTAACTCTGTTTATTTAGGATATCTATTTCGTGCTACCACTGAAAGGTATTTATTTCCCTTTCCCCCTGATTTTGCAAAATAAAAATGAGTTTCAACTGAAGACCATGCTGCCACTGCCCTTCCCTAAAGAAAATAAAATAAAAAGAACAGCCTCTTGAGTCAGGTCAGAGATTTGGTCTGATTCCCCACGTGGCTGCACGCGTATCACAAGGGAAATGGAAGAGGAAAAGAAACAGGAGGTTTGTGGTGAGATGGGACTGGTCTGTTAGGCAACAGCGGGATCTTCAGCTGTTTTATGCACATCATGAAGAGGCACCCTGTGGATATTCTTACACCTTAGGGAACAGGCTGTAAGAAATGTAATAATCTCCCTCAATTTTCAAAGTCGGTCAAAGTTTTTAAAAAAATACATTAAAAATCAACAAGGTCTTGGCAAAGGAAAATATTTGCGTCAGTATTTTAAGAAATTCTGCAGTTCCAATCACCTCAGTATGACAACATGTCTGGGAAAATAGTTCTTTTATTTCCAGCTGCAGTACCACCAAGTTTAACTAGAAGTTGCCTAAGCAAAGCCAAGAACACCCAGCCTGCTTGTTGTCAAAGAAAGAATTCCAATGATTTGTCTAGATCTTCCCACTGAGTTCAGGCTCTCTGGATGCTTTAAGGAAACGCCTCTTTAAAAATGCAGACGTATTTCATCTTGCTTACTCCTTTAAGAAAGGTTCCAATTGCTCTTTTAATATATCCATATTTAACTTCAGTTTTAAAAACCTGCCTTTTTCTCATGCTCACAGCAGCTGCACACTAAGCAGAATTTCCTTCCAAGGACCTTAATTTGACTTTTTAAGGGCTTTTTAAGGGCTACAGCTAACTGGCTCCCAAAAAAAAAAAAAAAAAGTATCTGGAGGAACATCAATCAGGACAATCCAAAGGACTGCCATTAGGAACTGTGAAAAAAAGCTCATACCCACATCAGAAGTCCTGTGGAACAGAGTCAAACTGAATGTTTGCTCTATTATCAACTTGGCAAACTCAAGGGAAGTTGTAGAAGTCTGTTGTTCACGTCATTTAAAATTAGACTATTTAAAAAATAACAGGAGGACTAAGCCTTAGCTGCCTAGATTATGTTTCCCATAATTTTGCAAGAAAATTAGACAAATACCCAGAGTTTTATTTTTGTGCAAGGGCAATAGGCTCATGGGATGTAAATTACCATAATGTTTGATGCTGAAGGGTTTACAGAGAACATCTGAACTGCAATATTGTCCGCGCTACCCATCAGTGTTCTAAGAGCTCTAGAACAGGTCGGGTGCCTCACAAAATATCTGTCACACTGAGATCCCAGGTGAGCACAAACACCTGAGACATCCCCTGAGTGTCCCCTGTCATTCCCCCTCAAGCCCTCATACACACAGCTGTAGGGCACGACAGAAGACAATCTTCTTTAGCCTGTTTCTTTGGGAATCTTGACATGGGGAATACACAGTATTTGTGCCAACTGACGGACATGTTTTCATGCAGGATATAAAAAGGAGGATTATTTTCATAGCCCATGCCTGGTGGCATTACATTGAGTGAAGAGTTTCTGAATGAAGAGAATTGTTTTTCTAGGTTATAAGCAGTTACTAGATTTCTGACTGTCATTTTATTGCAAGAGCTTGTGTCACCACCACTCTCTGATAAGAAGAGTATGTACTAGCTACCAAAAAACCAGCTTTTTAAACTTAATAAAAATAATCAAAGTACTAAATGTGAGACAGAATTAATTAAAAGGTGCCCACCTACCATGCATTCAAAAGACGAAGATGCTGAAATCAAGACTGTATCATGCTATCCATGATGATCTGGTCTAATTGCATTAGTACATCAAACAAGTCTCCAACACCTGCTAACAATTGCACCACTCAAAACCAGGAACCACAATTCAATATAGCTGTAGCAACAAGAAGCAATTCTCATGCAATTACCACAAGTCTACCATAGTCACTGTTCTGGTTTTGAGTTGGGAATTGAAGGGTTTTGGTTTTATTTATTTATTTCAAGTCTTCTTTTGGCAGCCAAACATAGCAGTGCATGAAAATAGCTGTCCTGTCCATACCTACCACTAAATCCCAGGAGCTGCCAAGTATCAGTACATCCCACCTTAAGTCCTTGAGACATGGCCACAGCCAGCACTCCCTCAAACATAACCACTGACTTTCGCATACTTTTGTTTTTGCTGTTCTCCATGTCCCTGCCAATTTTTCAGCATCCATACTTTTACTTTATGTGACAAGTTTCTGAACAGCATTTCAACATGAACAGGACATTCAGATCCCCCATTCAGAAGTCTCCTAGAAGTTTCTTGAAGGGTCAACCAGGTAAAATTTACACATTTCCAATGAGAATGCACTTGTTCCAAGCCAAAAATTAATTTGTCTGTAACATATAAGCTAACAGTTTCATAAGAATAGTATAGGGAAAAGTTATTGCAGCTGTTAAGACTTCCAGTGTGATCATTTGTATTCAATATTAGTCATACAGTACTCAAGCAAGGAGCCAATTACAGCTACTCATCTTTGCAAGTTAACTGTAGATGTCATACCATTTTTTTTTTACTCAGATGAGAAGAGGCTTAAAGAATTTAAAAGTCAAAGCTAAAAAGCCATTTCTAACCACACATTGAAAGAATA
This sequence comes from Calidris pugnax, assembly GCF_001431845.1. Taxonomy (NCBI): domain Eukaryota; kingdom Metazoa; phylum Chordata; class Aves; order Charadriiformes; family Scolopacidae; genus Calidris; species Calidris pugnax. Next base: position 3,824,324 of record NW_015090800.1, on the reverse strand, counting down.
GCAAGAACCATGAAACACTTCTCAATAAAAGTTGTGTTTTATCAGAGTAAGTGTACAGGTTTACTTGAAAAAAAAATCAAAACCCCTTCCCGTCAAGCATTTTTCTCCCTTTCTTTTTCTTTGTTTATACGGTGACTCAACTGTAAAAGTTCTATAGAATTTTTGAATTAAGAGTAAGCCCAAAGTATTGCTTCAGCATTCAACATCAACACTTAAGAAAAACAGGTACAGGAACAGTATAATGGAAGCTTTTATAAGATTAAGTGTTTTAACTAACATTCAATTATAATTAAGAAAACTTTCAAATTATCTGACTTTAGGCTCTGACTCACACTCTAATAGAGTGTGATCATCTGATTCTCTGAGAATTCCGAGCAACACTTCACAAGCTTACGTACTTTATTCACACTAGAGAGTTTCCCTCATCAAAAAGTTGTGAGCTACCGATATGGCTCTTAAAGGTCAAAAATCTTCTTTCTATAAATCACTTTTATTCAGCTTGAAAAAAAAAAACCATCTGATTTACCATCTTCAGCCAGCAAGCAGAGCTCCAGAGCATGCCTACTCTCCTGGAGTATGTTTTGTTCAGGAAAATGTAAACCATCTGTGGTATTGTGTCTTTCATGGGGTGAAGTTGTACCACAAAGCAGCTAAAGATAGCAAAATGATTACATGTTTGCAAGGAAGCAGCTAATTAAGCTTTGCTTAAGCAAGCAGAAAGCAACCACAGCTTGAACAACTACAATTTCTACAATAGTTTTTCATCTTTCTTTCCAGAGTCAAAATACATGGTCCTCCAGATTCTCTAAAGAGTTATGACTCAGCTAACTCAGGTTAGATCTTAATTTTTCAAATCAGCAGGGATTTTCGTGTGGCATGATTAAATCTGAGTTACATGGGTAACAAGTGCACCCAAGATTCAGAAGAGAGAAGTTTTAGAGAAACAGGGAGAAAAGTTCAGTTGGAAATAATCCTGTGGCCAGGAAAGCACATACTGTCCTTCCTATAAAAATCTAATTACTCATCTTCAAAGCAGCAAGATGAGAGATTACTGAAAAAATGCTGGACAAGATAAAGCAACAACTAAATTCAGTTACTGTCATTCAGTCTGTGTTTGGCCTCAAGTCTCTACCCATTCCCAGTCCCTGTTTAATCCCAGCTTTTTGCCAGCTCACCACCATTTTAAAGCCTCCACAGCACCTTTGTTATGAGGAGGTCTATTTGACTGCAACACAAAATTTGTCTATTTCCAAGCACTTCTTGAATTCTTAACTGAGGCTGCCGTCACTTAACGTGGTGCAGCAAAGCAAGTTGCTCCAGCATTTTTGCTCCCTTACTTCATCATTTCTTTAGAAGGAGAGCACACATCCCGCTGGCTAACCTCCCGCTTTTCAATTTTGCACTCCAGGGAAATCAATGCAGTTCAATCATACACACTTACGTCACCACCTACCAATCAAGACAGGACAGACAGAGTTCAGTTCATCCATTAAACTACGTGCTCTTTGGCAGGTAATGAAAGAGGTGCAGGTGTAAAGCAGGAATCTATCATCTGTGATTTTAAAGGGCAAGGGTAGATCAAGTGAAACAGCACATAATTGGAAGAGACGTGAGCCAGGAGACTCTTAGATGAAGTCCTTAGAACACATACAGACATTTTAGTGAAAACTGAAAGCAATCACTTTTTTTTTTCCCACATAAGTAGACAGGGTTGGTGTACTGAACGCTGGTGATGTGGCAGTTGGTTTTCTCTTCTCTCCCTAGAGTAGATGATTTCATGTCAGGAGCATATGTTTCTGAGTATACACTGATTTCAGTCAAAGAAAATATCCAGAACTGTCATAAACTTTAAAAAAAGAATTTCTGACCACAATGTGGCAAGACTGGGATAGAAACAGAGATGAAGAAAAAACAAATTTGTTTTGAGACCTATTTTAAGTTTGTACCTCCAGGCAGAACAGCTTTTAGCGTTGCTATCCTCAGTAAGAAGCTTCAGGGCCAGTTACTTCCATTTGTTGGTTTGTTGTTGGTTTTTTTTTTCCCCCTAAGAAATAACTAGGTTTGTATGAATAGAGCTGTCTAGTTTGGCTTAGAGTATATGTGGGGGGAGATGGAAAAAGAGATGAGTGGGCCAAAGGAGACAACAAGAAAATTACAGTGCAAATACTGTTCACAAATGCTGTACCACACAAAGACAATCTCCTCAGCTGCTCAGACAAATTATTAAATTAAACCCCTAACAACAGCAACAGATTCGGAGAGAAGCGTGGTACCACTTCATCCTTCATTCCAGGGGCAGGCAGATGGGCAAGGATGTTCCAGGCAAAGCTCTGAAGAGGACAACAGAGGAAGTTTTTTGTTTTCACAGGAATGAATAGGCATTTGGCTGTGGACTTCAGTGAAGGCAAGTTGGCCTCAACCTCATCACAGCAGAACAGCACCTCCGATGAACAGTATGTACAAGTAAGAGCTAAAAAGGACTCTGAAAAAACTACTGGAACCACAAAAGTAGTAATTCGGTACACATAAAAAAGGTGTCTGGAAGTCAAAAGGAACACAAGGACTGCCTATTCTGAGCGTGAAAGCACAGGTCTATTGGTGCCCAGCCTACCCAGCAATGTTATCATTACGTGTTTCTATCTGTATCTGGACAGTGAAAACATAGATGATGTAGTTAGAAGCTTCTCACCGCTTTACTGACTAGTTTTTCTTATTTGAAGTTCAGGAAGGAATGTATAAACACTCCATTTATCAGCTGTACAAGCATGAGTGCTCAATGCCTGTTACTCCCTATGTGCCTACTTCATTTCTTTGGATTATCATTGACACCTGCTTAATTCTTTGACTCCAAGGTTATTTGCAAGTACCATTTATGGTAGTTTTGCAGAAACTCATGCCCTAAGAGCCTGACAGATTGCCAACTCACTTCATTAAAAAACCTCCCGTGGTAACAGCTTTCTTCCACTGCTGACCAAGGCTGTGTTTGAACTGATGACCTTAAACTGAAGTGCTCCACATGTCAACTATCAACTATGCCAAGTCAGCCTGTAACCCGGGAATACAGGGAATTCTTGAAAAGGAGCCCTCTTTAACTATGGCAGCTGTTATTCCCCTACAAATAAAGAAAAGCTAGTAAATATGCTTTTACAATAATCTTTAAATCTCTAGAAAAGAAGCTCCTTTCCTCCTTTTGAATATTCAGAATTTTCTATCACCCCAGCACGTTTTAGAACAGCATAATCCCCATGTTCACTGACAACTTCTCTTATGGCTTTATCTGCACTCTCTTGGGATTACTTACGTGGTCAAACTCTGGTCTTCAAATAGCTTTTTGAAGTGAGGAATGAACAATAAGGGGCAGGGGGACGGTAATGAATTCAGCATCAGGCAGACAGAACAATTCTGGCTCTTAAGGTTGGGCAAATCTTGGAAAGGACTATAAAACTTGTCATGGTACTACAGATCACCTGCCAAATAGTAACAAAAAAGTGACTAAAAAGACCACAAAAAGACCACTCTCGGTCCCAGTTATCACCCTGAAGTGCAAAGGAACCAGCAACACCACAGAGCAGATAGCCTCCACCCTTGCTATGCTAACAGTCTGCCAACTAGCCATTTATCAAGGCTCCACAGCCATATGAACTGCAAAGCACTCCTCTTCGGACTCTTGCCAGCTGCCTCAGCTCAGGTTAATACCAAAGCCCCAGTTTGTTACAGACAGAACCTGTGACAAGCTTCTGAAGCTGAAAACCTGACTAAAAAGATGCCGCTTGAACACCCTTGTCAACTCAATACTTCTGTTTGGTCTAAAGTATAGAATATGTAATATTCTATGTAGTCCACTAATAGTAGCTTTCATAAGCCTTTTAGTATTTTTTCTATACAAGCATCTCTGTGATTTCTCCCTCACCATCTTCAAACACAGAGACACACAGCTGCCTCACTGTTTTCTGAAGATGGCATGGGCAGATAGATTAAGGATAATTTAAAAAAACAAAAAAAAACCACAAACAACAACCATACCAAGAATCCAAAAGGTTCTGCCAGCATAACACCAAGAGCACCCAGATATCAGGCAGTCAGAGCACTCTGCTGTTCTCCAGGCTGAGCTTTTTGCCACGGTATCTGGTGAGATGCTGAGCTCTATGAACACATGGTAAGGGTGGTCCTTTCCCTGGAAGAGCCAAAGGAGACCTGCATCCAGGGCAGGGTTGCCAGAGGTTACCACAACAAAAGCTTTCCCTTCTGCTGGTGCACCTTAGATGCAGAGCAAAGGTAAACCTTCGGTGTTATAAAAAGGAGAAGCCACAATTAGCTTCATTCTTTGGTATTAAAGGTCTGAAAATGAATCATATTGCACAAGCACCTTTTGAACCGCTATGACAAGAGGCCTCTCCAAGCTGTATTCACACATGGACCTGCTCTCTCCAAAGCCTCTGCAGTGTCACACATCTCAAATTCACTCTCTCCAGAGCTGATGTGTTACTAACCTTGACAGAACAAAACAAAACGAGGTAAACAAGCAAGCCTTTCAAGTCTAATTTCTGAAGCCATTTCGACACTGAAGACAAAACTGTTTGATCAGCACAGAGAAACAAGCAGACAGGAACGGCTTGGGCCTGAAAAGGTTCTGAAGGGAAAAGGAAAACACAGCACCAATATTTGTTTCACTACTGCTGCCTCAAGAACCTAAAGATGACCAGCACATGAGTACGTCTCAATTTGTAGGACCTTACATGCCCTTTTGAACAATTCTTGACCCAGGAAAAAAAAAAAAAAAGTGGCCTAAAGGGACAGGGGAAAAACTACATGAATATTTATGCTCTTTAAGAACAATAATATTTGTGTTGAAATATGTAACATGTAAACAGTTTACTAAGGGTCAGATTTTAGGTATTCCACCATTCAGCCAAAATGTCTTGTTTATAAACTACTACCTGAATCACAATCTTTTAGAAACCTGTTAGTCTCCCGTTGAAAATAAGCAAAATACTAGTCCTTGAAATCTCACACAAGCGGTAAGTATTTTTAGACCGAAGGATATTAAGTGAAGGTTATGAGGAGAGCAATGTCATTTGCAAATAAGCTCTTTGGAGCAGGAAACATCTGAATTTGGGTCTGTTGCTGTTCAAAACAAGTTATCTGGCACTTCCAGCCAAAACCGTATTTTACACACACAAAGGTGCTGGTTTGTAGAAACAAAATACATCTGCCACTCTTGAGCACCAATGACAGGCACTAAACCTCCAGAATAAAAGACAATGACAGACCCCTACCCAATCTGAAGTTCAGGACAATTTGGGTGCTTGGAAGAGAGAAAGGGAAAGGAGGATACACAAAAGATGAGATGATTTTAAATGATAGACAGATACAGCCACAATTTCAATTCATGTAATGCAACCACAGAGATCACGTAAGCTCATCACAGACACCCCTCAGCACAGACTGGTGGGGCTGGAGGAAGATGGAATCAAACACTTACACAGGACATATCTATTCCTCTTCCATCAAACAATCTATCAAGTGATCACTGCCCTGCTTCCAACTGATGGCAGTACAAGTCAGGAGCAGTCTGTATCTCAAATGATCAACTTTGGACAATATAATTCAACAGATGAGACTCAGATGTAAGGATGATGACTAGCCCTGTTGCATTATATTCCTTGAAGCTCAAATTGTCTATATGTTCTTCTCCCCAGCTTCCAGATTAATTTTCAGTAGAGAATAAAAGAATGGCCTGCATATTCCACATTTTTACAGCAGCAAGAACAAGTTAGTACAAGAGCCTCATGAGATCATCCTGTCAGCCTTCCCTGTACGGTCATATTTCTGGGCTTGTCCTGTCCCTGACAAAAGCTATGCCACATAACTGTTTTCACTTAATTGAAACATCTTTTTTGGCGTGTGAGAGAAGCTATGAATATCAAAAGTACTTTTTATAGGTAGATGGATCTTTTTTCTCCCCCATATATGCTTATTTTGCAGGTTATGAGCCACATAAGCCTTTGGGTACTTCATATTCAAAAAAAGTTATTTCCTTATTCAAAGTTCCAGCCTATTTTCGTATTATTATTATTGTTCCCCACACATACCCCCTTACTCTGGCTACTTAGAGGACTGAATACCAAATGCAGCAGCATTCCCAAGACTCAAGACCTTGCCAGATCAGAGTTCATGCTTTATCACACGCTACACCTCACATAAGCTTTTATGCCAGTTAAAACCAGCTGCATTATTCCTTTAAACAATTATTGCTTCAGAATATAACGTAGTATTTGATGGCATGTCTTAAAGGCATAACTTCTCAAGCAGTTTGTAGCCATTGTTCATTTGAGACGAAACTAATTTCTTTCAGCATATGACTGGATTCAGATTGCCAGAGCTGCAGAGTCAAAGACTCAGGCTATCACTAATTATTTTGTATGAAAGTAGAAGCAGGAGTTACCACTTAAAGTCTAGCATCCAGCCAGCTGATCTAGCCCAGAATACATCTAACATATCACTAGCTTAGAGTTAAACCAGTCTTAGAGCCAAGGTTGGTATCTGGTCACCATGAAACTCCTGAAGGGAAGAACTAAGCTGAAAGGCAACGGCTCTACCACACAACTTTAAGCAGAAGCTTAAGACCCTTCCCATCAATCAGGAGTATTTTTATTGAAGGCTCTGTATTTTCTTTAGTATGGTATCTCCATGCAACAGTAGACAAGTTCTAAATTAATTACATCAGAGTTGGAATCAAACATTTTAGTCTTACATATACTCTCAAACAACCCAAAGATTAATTTTAGCTTGTTTCTCTCCATTCTAGAACATCCTGAAACCATGACTACAGAAGGCCAAAGTTCTGAACCACCTTAAGTTTTCAAGCACACTTAGCAAGAAAATATTTGCATTTTTTATCAATTTCTTCAACAAGAAAGTTGATATGACCTAACAAATCTTTGTACTACTGGTAGCTACCAACTTCTGCAAGATAGAAAAAACACTGACAAATGTTAGAGTAGTACAGTAAGAAAAAAGAATAACCCCATTTTCTGATCTAACCTGCTTAAAAAAAACCCAACTTTTTCACATACAATTTGAGGTCTCTGGCCACTGCTTGGCCAAAAAAAAAAAAAAAAAAGGGTTTTCCTACAAAATGAAACCTCTGGCCCCCACACTAACACACACTAAAAATATCTCCCTTAACCTTCTGCTGGCCTGGGGAAATCGTGCCTTACAAAAAAAAAAAAAAAAAAAAAGGGTTTTCCTACAAAATGAAACCTCTGGCCCCCACACTAACACACACTAAAAATATCTCCCTTAACCTTCTGCTGGCCTGGGGAAATCGTGCCTTACATTTATTTATTTATTTAAACTAAGTCAAATATCTGAACAAGGACTTTGCTTGACTAATGGCATTAAAAGCCTGCTTGAACTAGACAGGAAATAAAAAACTGTATCTACAGCCACTCCCTGGATCAGCCTGAGCCCAACTCCAATTGGGAAGGAAAAAAAAAAAAAAAACAAAAAACAGTGATCAGGGAGGGAGCCAGTGCCGGGGCTTCCCGCCCGCTCTCTTTGGGGCAGGTCCCCAAGGCTTTTTTGGGAGATAGGAACAATTACACCCAACCCAGCTAAGCACACAGCTTTAGGGCATGCATTACCAAAGGAAAACAGTGCAGACAAAACTTATTACATACTTTGCCTCGGCTCCTCCCTCTGCCTGAAGAAAACTTCTAAACCCTGGCCCCAACCCAAATGGGGAAGGAAAAAAAAAAAAAAAACAAAAAACAGTGATCAGCAGACTTACCCAAGTTCTTCCAAAAGATGAGACCTGGTGGTTTGCAGTTTCCATGTGCCCAGCCTACCTTTTTTGGTGATGCTATAAATAAGCTTCTTTGGACAGCACAGCTACCCTCCCCAGGTCTTCGTGAACCAGTGCAATTCCCAAACATTTCTCTTACTCAGGAAGCACCACAAGCACTTAGAAACCACTCAATGAATATCCAGCAAATCTGTTGTTCTCCCACACAACATTTACACTGTGCCCTGAACTTGAATGGGTCCTTACAGCAGCATTCCTGAATCCAGAAGGAAGGCTTTACAGTAAGTACTAAATAAACATGTGACTAAGGGTGCTTTTAACAGGCTACTTTACCTGGTAAGTGGTAGAAATAACACTGATAACACCTTCATAAAAGGATGAAGCCCCAGCTTATCTTAACAGCCCAAGTGGAAGGGTGTAAAATAGCATAGTCTCTTCCATATTTCTACCTGCTTTAAGACAAGGAGAGATGGGGAAGGCAATAACTCAGACTCCTCCTGTACTTAAGCACAGAAGACATGAAAAAAAAAATCTCCCTTCAGGGTGACAAACCAACTAATTTCATTCTTCAAGCCAGAGGAGAGATGTGAATGAAAGTCACCTTGGCAATGAGCAGGTAAGGTATTTGGAAACTTGCTTCATTATGTACTGAATCACTTAGGTAGCTTTATATCAAGAACAAAGAATTAGCAGCTAGCAGGCCATTTCCAAGGGGAGACCTTCAACTTCCATCCTATAAACCTCCATCAAGATTTTTGCATAATTGTGGATTAATAGGCTCCTCTTACATAAGAAAGTATTTTCAGTTAACAGCTGTTGAAGGGACTCTACTGTTAATATTTCTCTAAGACCTAACTGCCTATGCTATGCATCTGCTAAATCTAGTTGTGAAGTCTTACCAACAGAGACCAACGTCAGAAAAAAAATCTCTAGGTTTAGTGTATAAGTGAACAGAAGCCAAATATTAGTCTCCAAGTAAAATGCAAAACCATGTTTGTTGTCCCAACTACTGCACAAACAGAACCGTCCTTTAAAAAGGAACTTCACTGTAGAGTCATCTGTTTATCCACATCATCTTTATTTGGAAAAGTTAACAATCTATTCCATCTAACAGAAAGGTTCATCAATAAAGTTTTGCACAAAGCCACAAGCGAGGGCTGCTGAAGCAAAGCAAAATCTAAGTCTCTGATCTGGGAGAGAATATTATCTTAAGATTCAAATGGGAACCACCAGCAGCAGTGCTGGAAAAATTAAGACAGACTGAACATCAGCACTATGAGAGGCACAAGTTAAAAGCAAGAGCTTAAAGCTCTCTCTACTTTCAACCTGAAAGTAGCCCTGGAGCTCCTGTGCCCAGGAAGCGATTTAGGACCTTTACATTCATCAATGTGCAAGACAAGGCTAGAACTATCTCAGCTCAAACAAACTACAATGGAACCACTCTCCTTCCTCCCTCCTTTCCTCAGTAACTCTTCCCTGTCTCCTGAACTGTGGAGAGGATGTGACTGTCAGTTCACTGGCAGCAATTCACAGGATACCATCCCAACAACAGTCAGAGGAAATGGTGTAGAAAGATGGAATAGGCTGCGTGTCTGAATATACGCCCAGAGATAGTTACTGCAAAACAGACCATCCAGATCTGCAGAAAGCTCCTCATTTTTACACCATCAAAACCCCACCAAGAAGTCCAGAGTCCTCTCCAACTACCTGGATTTCTGCTTTTCCACGAGCTATTATCAGCAATAGATTTCACTAAGTGTTTCTAATAAAGCAGTCTTTCCCTACAGAGTGGTGGAGGACACAAGAGTATGCTGTTACAAGAGAGCAGGAAAACCAGTTCCTGATATTCTGCAGAAGAGCTATTCAATGTCTACTCTGCATTAACGGAAGGTTCCTCCTTAACAGTTCACAGAAAAATATCTAAGGCATCAGGGAAAGCAAGATGACAGTGTATCTGTGTGGGTCACCTTTCCTGTTATGCCCTATTGTGACCTTCAAAGTCTAAATGAAATTCAAGTTCACTATCGCATACATTAAAAAAAACCACCACACAAAACAAACAAACAAAACTCTGAAAGGCCTTCAAGTTCACCTAATGCAAGCCCTTTCCTAAGTCAGGGTCCTAAAAAAAGGGCTACGAAAACACACCCAAGACTAAGTATTTATTTCAGGATCCAGATATTTTTTCCCCTAAATATTGAGAATTTCTCAATCCAAAGTCACTTGATAATAAACTAATCTGCCCAGAGTCCCAGGTTTTCAAGGATTCAAGCTTCTCATAGGGCTGAATTTCATTTCAAGCTTATCTCTGGATTTACCAACTTATCTCCTTGAAAATAATCAGTCATGAAAAAAAAAAATACTTTTATGTATCAAATTACCCTAATCACATTGGCACAGCTACTAAATGATGTGACAGATGGCTAGAGCTATGACACAAAGGTATTTTAGAAACTGATACCATGCTTTTATGGCACTCTGTTCTTCAGCAGTTACAATAGCCACTAAATTTTTTAACTTTTTTTTTCCCCAAAATGCACATCTCATCTCTAACCATTTGTTTTGAGAAAGGCATATAAAGCTGGCTATTTTCAGAAGAGCTTAAAATAACTGCATATCTAAATCTCACCAAGCCTTATCGTGATCTGAATGCTATTTTCTTTAGGTCCTCTAGGAAGTCCTAGAAGCATGCTTTGCCATGACATGAAGAGCCAGCTGCTCCTGCTGGGACTGTGCCTAGTTCTAGAAAGGGTTCCTCAAAGAGACCGGGATCATACCTAGAAGGAGTACAGAACATCACATCCTCACTATTTAGGATGACAACAATAGATTTGACTGGTGTGAGAACAGCTTCCACCCACAAAGGTATCCGCATCGCCAGAAACCTTCTTCACAGTAAAATAGCAAAGTCATGGATGCTTGCCACAAATCCCAAATTAAAGAACACCCTCAGCCAAGTTCTCCCGTTCTGCATCCTGCCCCTCTGCCTCAGCCCACACAGCAACCTTCCTTTCTTTTTCCTACAGATGCCAGTTCAGACCTTCTCACTGGCAGTATAAACTCACTTGAACAGTTAAACACACATGCACAAACACGTTCTACGCACACAGAGCTCTCCCCAGACACTCTGTAGCCCTTCAACACAAGGGACACAAAGATCTGGCTTTTCAAGAGCACTATCAGCCCTGTAACAAAGTCCAGGGCAAGCTGACAGCAGCTGGCGATAGAGCCAAGCCCTCCCTTAAAAACATCAGCTCTATAGTTATCTTCCTCGCACAGAGTCCTTTGCCCTCCCTCCAAACATGGAGCTTTCTTTAACACGAGAGGAAAAAAGCAAAGAGCAAGATGCAAAGCAGGTGGTTTGGTTCACCAGCTGTGGCCCAGTGAAGCAGATAGCCCTTGCAGGTAAGATAACACTGCCAGCATTAGAGCCTTCCTTGGGAACAGAACAGGAAAAGGTCTGTTACCTGCACAGTCAGCCAGATACTGCATTTCTACACCTCAACAAAAAGCAGTTGTGCCCTTCTCATTTAAGGGGATGGCTGCAGAGAATTAGGCATGCACAACTTTTCTTTAGCATTCACTTATTCTGTCCCTGTCACATTCGAAACAATGCTTTTAATGCATGCTTGAGACTTATTTCTCCTATTTCTCTTATTTTTAATAAGGCTTGTAAACACATTCTATTTAAACAGGATTTACATCACACATTATTGCTGAAAGTAATACTTTAAAACAGAGTTTCTTTAAAAAAAGAGACGAGACTAGGGCATCTATGTCAGAACTGGGCTAATGCCAACAGCCCTGACTTCACCCAAGGGGCACAGTAACCTCACCAAGTCTATGTGCCTATTTGGTGCCTCTGCGTCTATTTCACAGGAGAACCAAACAGCACTGCAATAACTGTGGGTTTGTGAGATGAAGAGTTCTTCTCCCCAGCTGTAATGTCTGAACTTCATAAGCAGAAAAGAACATAGTGTTTCTACAAAACAGACTGCAACAACAACGCAAGAAGCAGCCTCAGAGAAGCTCTCAGAACTGGCATGCATGTCCTAATGCCTATTAAATTTCTTCAAATCCAGTGTGTTCTCTTGTTCTAGTAATATTTATAAGTGTCTTTTCAGCACAAGAGAAAACTAGCTATGCAACAGAAAAGCTGAACATGACACATTGTCAAGCTGACAAAAATAAAACTGAAATTTCACCAGCTTTGTTAGCCCAGCATACACTTTAGTTGGAACCTGTAAGCAGTAGAGCATTTTCATGGAAACGAGATATTAAAGATAAGTGCATTTCTTCACTGTGCCAAAATGAATCTCCATTGCTTAACCATACCACAAGTACTAAGAAAAAGCCTGGAAAAAAGTAATTAAAGTTCAAACTGTAACTGTTGCTGCACATTCACAAGCACATGAGAAACACCTTAAAAGTCTTACTAATGGAAGCTGCGAACACTGGGTAGGGCTGCTCTAGACTGTGCACAACAATAATAGGAAATGGAACTATCTTGCTTTTTTCAGTCAAAAGATACAAAATATGAACATCCAATGAACACTATGCATCTCCCAAGTAGCCTCTTTTCCACAAAAAGGCAAAGGAAATTTTCCAACCATAATGACAAAACTAAGGACTAAGTGCAGCCCCCTCCTCTCCTAGCCCAGGTCTAAACTTCTGCTTCCCTCCATCACAGAACTGACACTTACAGGACAAGCACAAAGTAAATGATTCACTTTCTCTCTGATAACTGTTCCACAAAAAGGAAGCTGTCTGGCACTTAAATGATTACAGGGGGACTTCACCTTCCCATTAACTAACCTTAGGCGTTTTCTCTGTATTGTCAAGTCTGACAATTGGCCTTGAATTTCTGAATCTTCTTTTCCTGTAGAACGTACAGAATTCACAGCTCATTGTTGGATACCAGAAAGAGAGAAGCAGCACAAAGTTGACATCTGCCCAAGGTTCCAAAACAACTTCAGTGGACGTTCTGAATCCAGGTTTGTGAGGAAAGCCACGTGGAAGGATACGACTATCAATGTAGTCTAATGAATGTTCCTGTTTGAGGGCCTAAACCACGACAACAGAACTGATCCTCAGAAGGAATAGAGAAGGTACCTTTTGCCCACAGATTCCAGCTGCAGCACTTTCTGGGCTTAGCAACTTCAAAATAGGGAGACAGCAGATTGATGCTACTTCGACACAGAGCAAAAGATTATTCAGAAAGTTGCCTTTCACTTATCCTTAACCAGAGATCTAGAGTGCATACGGAGGCTGAAGACACAGCTCAATCACAGAACAAATACCTCTTAGGTCTCCAGTCTAGACACGTAGTTCCAGCTCAGATTTGTGGCCTCCCTTCTAACTGCTGAGAAAGAAGGGGATTTTCGGTCTTCCAGGGAGAACTTGTAAAAAAAAAAAAAACAACCCCACAGCTTATAGCAGCCAGCGAATACAATTTTATTAACATTATTTTTTTACCACTTATGTTTACCAACAAAGCAGTCCAAGTGGTGCCTTCATATCCAGTAAGTCAGCCATTCAAAAAAAAAATAAACCTTACCCAGAATCTGATTGTGAAATGTACCTCAGATGACACTGTGAAAGAATGAGGCAGACCAGGAAAAGGAGCTCATTTAAAAAATCAGAGCTGAGCCCAAAAAAAAAAAGCCCCCATACACCCTTCCTTCAGCTGGCAAGCCACACATTTTCATATTTGTCCCTTACGCTCCTAAGTAAAACAAGAAAACAGCGATCAGTCTAGAGGTTATTTCAATTTCATTTCATGCCTCATCAACAGTGCCAATGCTGGGCTAGGAATCATTCATTAATTATCCTTCTACTTATATAGGAGAACCTACCCCTTTCAATCAGGAGTGTTAAAAACAGTCATAAAAATCTGGGACTCTTTCAGAAGTACAATAATAACACAAGTCAGGTTTACTAAAGTAAGTTGGCATTAGAAAACAGAAACCACATAAAGCTGTTCTGCCCATTTTCCTTCTGAAGGCAGTAGTACCAATTTCTTTTTTTTTTCTTGTTACTCTGATGTTTCATCCCTATTAATGTGCCGAGCGGGAAGAGTTCTGTGAGCTTCCATACATTAGCCCTAACAAGTTGAGCTCCCTCTTTTCTACCAGTTATCTTGAAGCAACACAGGAAAAGGTCGCAAAGACACTACCTAACAACTTGTAGAATTCATTTCCATAACTTAATTTGCAAGCAAATAACTCAGTTTGATCAGAAAAAAAAGAAGGCTCATAGGAACAGATAGGGAAGAAAGCATCTGCGGTCACACTGCAGTCATACCAGGTGATATTAAAAAAGTATACCCGAGGGCATAGTGATTTCAAGAGAGGAAATCCACCCATTGGGAAACATCATAACTAGATGTAGCACACACTGTCTCATACCAGGAGCAGAATGCTACATATTGCAATATGAAAGACAGGATCACTCACTGCCTTGCAAAAAGGGTGAACATGTGCATATTGATCCTCAAATATCAACTCCAATTCAGTTAAAGCCTGAGATTAATGTTATCGGACCAACTATTAATTCACTAATTTCCAGTGTATGAAACGGTTCCTGCATTGATCTTCCCTGCCTCTAGGGTTTTTTTCACCTATTGCAATAAGACATCTTAAGAAACCAGCAGGTATAACTGCTGCCAAAACTAGTATTATACCAAAAATTGCTAGGCTGCCTATTTCAGTACAGCTCCCAGTTTCAACTGAGGAGACCAGTAAAGTTATACATGGTTCAGGCACTGATTAGTCATATAGCTAACATCTTTTTTAAAAGGCAGTAGCTGGGAGATTTGCAGGGAAGAATCCAAATTTAGTCCATACTCAGCATTCCAAGATCTGTGTGCATTACATTGTCAGAGCCACTAAACAGTCACAAAACCAGGAATGTGTCTGTCTTGCTTTCCTGAAAAAGAGCACTTGGTGTTACAAAATTACAAAAAGGGCTAATTAATTAATAACTCAGGGCTGGCCTGAGGAATAAAAGGCTTCAAAGGTACAGTTAGAAGTGTAAACAATAGAAGCTTTCAGACAAAAATGAGAGAATAGACACTGAACCAACAGTTTTAAAAAAAGATACTGTGAACGTTAAAAACAAAACAGGCTGCCTCCATTAAGTCCATCCTCTGAAAAGGCCAAACACCTTTTAAAAACAAGACTACCAAGAAAGAGACAGTAAGAGATAACACTGTATTCCCAGTTCTCAAATTATCAAAACTCTGTAGTAAAATCATAGAATGTCCCAGAGTCTGTGGTCCCTCCTGTGAATCAGCAGTCTTTCAACATGGAAGTCTGAATCATAGCTACACCAACAGAAATATTTCAGAATCAAATACTGAGGCTCTTGCTAGAGCATAGTTTTGTTAAAGGAACAGAAGTGGGACTATCAGGCATGATGGAAATTTCAGAAACACTGCAGGTATCAAGGAGGGACTTCAGTAACACTATAGGCAGGCAAACAGCACACACTATTAATTTCAGAAGCATCCTTGTAACTGAACCCCAACTTTTAACAGATCAGATTTTGTAATGTAACTATGGATCATCAATCCCTTAAAAAATACAAGCACAGAGGGTGGAGGGCACCTTTGTAACAGAATGGGATCAATGCATACAACCCTAGATGCAGTCTTTCCCAACATGCAGTCTAATGAAATTGCCAACTTTATGACCAGCCACCCGAATTCTAAATCACAGAGCATATTTAAAAGGGTTGTTGGGGGTCACACTAACACCACTCACTTTCCCACCTCTAGCATGACTAGGCTTGCTTGGGGATGTAAACAGTGTAACACAACAGTGGTTCCCATTCAAAAAGTCAAAGGCAGGAAGTAGTAGCTTTATATTAAGATTTTCAGCAAGTGGTAGTTATGTTTAAACAAAAACAACCCTAGGGTTCATGACTCTTTTGGGAAGGGAAGAGAAGGTAGAAATTTCTTATTTTGCTTTTTAACACCGTTCTGCAAGTATGCATTTGTACACACTGTATGTGCTAAGTGGCATAGTTACAAGCTATCACAATTTTCCCAGGCCTGCACCTATTCACACCCACACTGGTATCTTGCAAATCCATATGCATATGTAAAAAAAAAAAAAGACATAGGGCTTCATTAGTATATGCATGAATATTCATTAGTTGATATTCATGCCCACAAACATGTATATCACATCTGCAAAGTAGTGAGAAGTTCCCTCTTAATGTACCGATCCCAGGAACAGGAAGAGACCCAGATTCTTATCCGAGCTGTATCTAAGCTTATGAAGGTCAACTACTATATGCTAACACTGCATTTCACTTAGCTCACTTCAAAAACTGAGGGGACACAGACTTTTATCCCTTTTGTAAAATGGCCAGAACAGCTAGAGATGAAGGAACTTGAGTGTAACATTAGATCAATAGCATTTTCACCAGCTTAAAAGGTAATGCTACTTTCCCAGATAAGAACAGTCTACGGACAGAAATCCTGCAATGCTGCAAATGCCTATCTAAACTAGAGAGCAAAGTACAAGAGAAAGAAAAACAATTATCAATGTCATTCTCCTGCATACTCCACCCTGGCATGTATGCAAGTTCTGTGAAACAGGAAAGAGAGCTGGGTCCTTCCTTTCCAATTTTACTTCCTTTCAATTTCTCTTTTGGGCTTTGTGTTGCTGAGTAACATTCAGACCCGTCAAGGTTAGGACCTCTGATTTTTCAATAGCATTTATTTTAAGACTTCACGGACTATGCCTGGTCTGCACTCCTCCTTCACAGAGCAGGCAAGGCATCTTATTTCAAGTTTCTCTGCAGAGAGGTAGGGAACTCCATCCCTGAAAGCAGCCACTCATCTTTAAGCAGTGAGACATGTCACTAGAAGCATCTCAGTGTAACAAACTGGTACTTGGAACATCCATCAGAAAACTAGCTTTATGCAGAAAAAAAAAATCTACACAACTTTTTAGTGTTCCAACATTTTACCAAGCTGGTCCTAATCACTAGTTAACAGGAAAAGGCAGTCATTCCTTCAATTATTAGAAGTCGCAAGTTTTTTACGTATTCAGCAGAAACTAAGACTGAGCAAGTAGCATATATTTCGCTAGTACAAATATTAGGAGGTCATGTACAGGAAGATGTAATTTTTCCTCAAAAAAACCAGTGATACAGGCAGAAGTGACCATATTCACAAGTACACCTGAAGTAGTTCACTGAGCTAAGAGGGAAGGCAGACAGCAGGTAACAGAGCAACTCCATTGTCCCAGCAGCACTGCTCCATCCATCTCTCAGCCGGGGCCCTAGTTCCACAGAACGTGGTCAGAACACAAGCCTAGGAACCAAAACCGTGTACCAGAAAAACAAGAATAATGGTTCAACAGAAATAGTGCTTTTATGGCACCTCATCTAACCCTGATCCGTATTTCCTCTTCTTTGTTAACGTGCATCTATTGCCTCTATTTTTCATAGAAGCTATAGCCTTTTTCTCTTGAAAACCTTCCTCCCTTTTCTCCACGGGGATCAAGTACATTGTCCCAAATACAAGACCATCAAGGAACAACTTTGTCATTCACTGTGCTTCCCCCCACACCCCGAGAAGCACTGACAGTAACCCCATCTTCGCTTCACCATCAAACCATCCCCACCTGACTATTAATGCCATCACAACAGCTATGGGATCCCACAGTTAAACCTGACCAGGTTCACTATCTTTTATTCCAAGGCTATATTTAAACCCAGATCAGTTTTCTGATCAGACTGGGCTGCCTGACAAGAGGAGAAGAGGATATAGCAGCCCAGGATAAAAAAGATGAGCAGCTGGAGGTAGGGGCATTGCCAAAGACATTCCTCAAAATGTCTTTGGAATTATTTTCCTCTTTATTTAGCTTTAATGACTGCTTCTATTGTTTCAGAACCTGAGGGCCTTAAAGCCTGTCTATTTACTGAAAAGGAATGCACTTCACTGAACAATGTAGCTATAGGAAAGCTGTTGTCTAAACAGACTTTAGATACAATGAACAGTTGTCTTGATTTAGAATCTTAAGATCTGTAGCTTCGCTACTATTGATATTTAAACCAAAGGGAAAAAACCACAACTCTTATAGCAGGCACTAGATTCACTTTACCCCACTGGCTCTGCAGTAAAAGAGCTTAGCTGAGAAAAAGTCCTGGTTCTAATAATGCTGCCATACCAGGGAAAGGAAAATCATTTTTATAAGTGAAAAGCACAACCAGTCAAGC
This sequence comes from Calidris pugnax, assembly GCF_001431845.1. Classification (NCBI taxonomy): domain Eukaryota; kingdom Metazoa; phylum Chordata; class Aves; order Charadriiformes; family Scolopacidae; genus Calidris; species Calidris pugnax. The sequence continues at coordinate 3,806,284 of NW_015090800.1, read as the reverse complement.
AAGAAAGGAATTTTGTTTGTTTCTGGAGTTGCCTTTTTATTTAAGAAAACACAATGGAAAGCCTAAAAATCTCAGAAGAATGAAGCAGACAAGAGTGCCCTTAGGGAAAGGGAAGGAAAAGAAGAGGCTGTGCTCCAACAGTGGGCACTGTAGATCACTAAGTGGTGTAGAACCAAAGCCCCTCCAACCCAAAAGTATATATTTATGATTATACACGGGCTGCCTTCTCAATAGTTGCCTTGCTACAGTATGCCTGCAAAGCATCTATTTCATCCTGTTTGTGGGGCTTTTAAAGCCAATTTAATACTCGCAAAAAGAGATTCAGCACATCTCTCAGGAGACTGAGGACAGGAGCACTTACAAGATCACATACAAAGGGTGACAAGAAGTATTTATTACAATTTCATTGAAAAATCAAAATGGATCCCTGAACAGATGCAGGACATTTAAAACCGCTCCCCCTTTACAAAAGGGCCTCCCAGAAAATATTTTCCTAAATACCAGTCACACATGGATTGTTTCACTGGAGCAGACATTCAAGGTCACTCAACCCCCAAAACCCTGCTTTCTCCTCTAGCTGGCTTCTGTGGATCCTCAGATACAAGACCCTTAATACCTTTTTCTCTTTCCATAGCATCACATCCAAGCACTCGCATCAAAGCCTGCTGTTTCACAGACTCTAGCACTAACCAGTATATTAATCCAAATTTTCAGTAACTGCACAGCTATTTAATGGATTTCCCCTCCAATTTTGGAACGACACATGCCACGGACCAGATATTCACTCACCCAGGAGCTCACAGCCTGCCACCAAGGGGGAAAAAGGTGGGCACCAGCTTTTAATTCTTCTGCGTGTGGCTGAACGGCGTCCTCCCTCCCGTGCACTGCATTCTGTACAGCCACTGCAGTGCTCAGAGCAAGCAGACTCGCAGGAGCAGCTGGAAAACAGCCTCACATCTTCAGGACTGAACACAAGCATTCATCTGAGATTGAGGGTGGATCTTTCACAGCAAACCTATCATCTACAGCTCCCTCAGCCAGAGGGTGGGTCACAGTGACAAGTGGCCATTGGAGGAAGGCAATAACTAGGGCGAGAGAGAATAATAAAACCAGAAAAATCACACACGTGTATGTGTGTCCGTGTGTGTGTAGGAAGGGAAAAGAATAAGTGGAGCAAATAATGAGTGAAAGAATGGAGTCAGTATACAAAGAAAATTATTTACTGAACAGACTATTTGTGCTGCTGACCTCAGTTCATTCCTCTCCAAGTTTTAACTCCTTACAGTCAGGGCTTTGCCTGGGAGAGAAGGTCCCAGCTCACTTCTACCACTACCCTCCCATTCTAAGACATAACCACTAGATCCTGCAGGTGAGGACATGCTTCAGCAAGGGGCTGCTTCTCAGCTTCAGTGCTCTAGTAAGTTGTCAGAAACTACAACATGCTGACCAAAAAGGCTGGTCAGCCCACCACGTTCCCCCTCCACCCCTAAAGAAAATCCCCTTTGAACCCAGAGTTGAAGGGGGTGGCTAGGGTTCATATCCCTATTATTTTTAAGACTGTCACAAAAAGGAGACTTTTTCTGCACTACCTGAATATTATCAGCTTATAAAAAGTTAATGCCTGCCAAACATTCCTTTCCACAACAAGGACTGCTGTATGCAAGTTAATCTCACACCCATGACCTTGTTCTTGCCACCTAAAGATTTTGCTGCCACAATTGAAACTCCATAGACACTGCATGTGTTTGCAGTTTGTGTCACAGTTCCATACAGCAACGTCAAGCAACTTGCGTTCTCCACAGCAGGCCCTATCCCATCACATAGGAACACTCATATCCTTTGCATTTCTACTTGGGGAAACAGAATATAATTTTTTTCAAACTGAAAAAATATATTTAATAGTATATCTTTTAAGTCATTACTGCATTGGAGAATAGGATCACAGCGTCTACTTACTCTCAGATTCCCTGATACTTATTAAGGATATTGCCCCCGTATTGGAGCCTACATGATGAAGCAAGCAGCAAAGCTCAGTAAAATTGTGCAATATGCACAAGCAGTCCATGTCATGATTGTGTTACATGGCTTAGCATTTAATTTACAGCACTGAAAGCACCTTTTAGGCCATACCATGTCAGGAACTTTTCTAAATACAAGCCAAAGTGTCTGACTTCGTAGACAGGCTGGAGGCTGATCCCCTTCTTCTGTCAGGTGTCAGGACTCCATTCAGTCAAGTAAGAGGAATTAAAACTGAGTATTTGCAGTTGCCATTGTAGCAAATGAAGCACAATTCTAGTAAATAAATCAATCTAGCTGAAGCTAAGACATCTGTTACAAGGACCATGCTCAGCTACCCACTCTTATGAATCATTTCCTGAATTGCAGTAATTAGCACAGCATTGTAAGGCAATCATCCTCAAATCCAACAGAAGAAGTTAACACTCAGCTTAGTTTACTGTGTTCATCTCACAGGACTTTACTCCCAGCCCATTTCAGAGCCCTCCCTTGAAGATCCACCTCTTTTGTGACACCAACAGGAAAAGGAACAACCAAGACCAGCTAGCACTGGCCATACAGCTGGCACTGGCCTGCTGGGTCCAGTCTAACCTATGCATGTTGAACTTACTGAGCCATCCTTCTTCTGTCTTCACTACTGTCTCTTTCAGCTTTGTTGTACTTCACATTTCTGAAATTCCTTGCCTTCTTAAAAGTCTAGGACCAAAGTACTACACTCAAAAGCTGAATTCACCAGCAGACACTGTGAGAAAGCATCATGCCTGTAGGTTATCATCGTGGTTTGCATGGATGCATACTAAAGAATTCACCACCATTATCTTCTACCATCATGAAAGCCTTGACTGCCTGGGATGTTTTCCTGTATGCTGGTTGATCCCTATAGTCTTATGAAACCTCTTAGCTTCTCTCACCCTTAGAACCCAGACTTTTGATATTACAAACCTTGAGCTCATTGAGAGCTCATTGAGAGTTTGATGAAGCATAAAATAAGCGTAGTTTAACAGTCAAATGAACAACAAAGGGCCTTTTGTGATAGCTGAAGAGTACAGGAATAGAGCAGCAAAGGAATGAGGACTTGGAAAAAGACAACCTCTTATATATGGAGGTGACATTCTGCAAAATTTGCTTAATCATCTGATTAATCAGTGACATGTGATTTCAAATGAATACAATAACTATGTTAAGTGTAATTGCTGCACTGACACAACTAATCTGAGGACGTTAGATTAAGAAAGAAAATGATCAAAATGCTGCAGGAGTACAACGCAATAAGGAAATATGACCTCTTGAAAAACATTTTCATTGAAATTTTCTGGCAGAGGTTAAACAGTAGAGTCCCCAGGCTTCTGGCACAAAGAAAGAAAGACAACTTACAAAATAGTTTTCCTCAAAAAAGTGAGATGATTTTGCTTGTGTAATAGCACTTTACTGCTCCATGGGAGCTACAGTTCCAAAGTGACTATCTCAAGACACAGCCCGTCTTTAAGATGGAAGAATTCATCACAGGTGAAAATAAGTCATTTTTGTAGCAGAGAATGAAGGATACTGCACAGCAGTTCTTGAAATAAAACATTTGATTTTGACAATATTTCAGTTTGGGAACGTCCACAAGTTAAACTAGAGTAGAGGAGGTTTGAGGAAGAAAATTATGAAGTAAACAAGTTGTCTTCTAGAACATTTTCACCAACACTTTCAGCTAGCCTTAGAGAACAGAAGAGACAAATGTTTTCCAATCTACCCTTCTAGACGATTACTAAACATTTAATTCCTTCTATCCTAACACTGCACATTTTAGAAGACTGTTGCTTCAGTAACTATTTAAAAATAAACTCTCCAGAGGGCACATAGCACTAAAAACAAGCCTCTCCAGACGGATGAGACATCTAGACAATCATCCACAAAAGGGAACATTAGCAGAAGAATTCTCTTACAGAGGAAGCTAACATCTCAAGTGACACTCTCCAAGCAATTTAGCTGTTTTAGATCACAGTTAAGACTATACCACTTCTAAATTAACATTAACCAGTTCCCCTCCAAGAAAGTAACACAGCAAACTGCACAGCTAATCCAGTTCACAAAACATGCCCTGGACACATTCTATGTTCCTACCAGCTCCTCCTCTTAAGAACAGGCTTATGGCTACCACAACAAAATTCAGTAGTTTCTACTCCAGGCATCAAAGAAGGGTAAGATAGTAAACAGCCAGGAGGAAAAAATAGAAAATGCCTGTGGGGACCATGAAAGAGAAAAGACGGCAGTGGATTAAAGGAAGGAAAATGTGAAGGAGGAGGAAACCAAAAGGAACACTGAATAACAAACTTGAACAGTGCACTATGCCCTCTAAAAGGCACCCAAAAAGCCAGTTTGGATTCCAAAGAGCAGGTTTGCCAGTGGCATCTGAGTTACAAGGATAAGATACCAGAAAATCAGTCCACCATTGCTGGGATGCCAGACTCCCTTCCCCAGTGGTGCTGAAGTTCAGTCTGACCATGGCCAGAAGAAGGTTCTGCATCTTGGGGAGTTACTGGGCAAGAAGGGTACAAAAAGAGATGGAAGGGAAAAGTACAGTCAAAACCAAACAAGCAGACCTGGAAGAAATGACAGAGAAGAGCTGCATGTTGTACACACAGCATACTCATCAACTAAGATCTCCCTCCTGTCCTGGAGGGAACATGGATCAGGAGATTGCTCCCTGTGGTCATTAATGTATTCTGTATCAGCAGACTGTGGAACTGGCTCTGCATACAAGCTGACCACCTGAAATACCTTATTCTTTTTTCTGATTTTACAAAGTCCCATCACTTACTTTCTGGGTAGGATGTGAGATCAGGGAAGTGGGAACAGATGTGGTACGAGTGCAGAGAGATGTCTGAGGGACAGCTGAGCAGCAAGTCCACTCAGTATCATGAAGCCTGATGACGTTGAGCGGAGCAACAGATGCAGAAGGACGTGCCAGGGACATTTGCCCTGAATGCAAACTGCTTATTCCAAGACAAAGGTTCCCAGGTGACACAAATATACACCTCTCACAGATACGTCCCTCCTCATAAGTCCACAGAGTTTACAATTTGTGGCTTTAGAAGTGTCCCGCTGAATGATTTGAAAGTTGGTCCACATTCTGAGATAAATCCACTGCCAAATAATATTCTATTCAATACGCTGAACTCAAAGTTTCCCAGCATTTACCATTCTAAACATCAACAGAAAAAACGTATCTGCTTTCTTCCACTCTCATCTGCTTTATTTAACAAACACAAAAAAAACCCACCCCACAACCTCAGAGCAGAGACTTCTTTATTGTGTTTTAATACAATATTTGGCACAGCAGCCTCCTGGGTGGGTCTCCAGGCATGTGTAACGCAACAGGCATTATATGTAATGCAAAAGCAACAAGAAAAGTATAATGTACAATGATGGGCTCAGCTGTAGCCCATCTGTCTTTTCTCTCTGAGGGAACACTGAATACCATCACTGTAGACAATTATTAGTGGAGATCTGCTACTGATGCTGTCATCTTCTGGATAACTCCTCCATTTTCACACGTACAAACTCCTCTCTTTCCGAAGTACTGGAAGCAGATCAGGTATCACTGACACCCAGCCTTTTCCTATATTTCCCAAATGTGTAAGCAGTCCTACTCTCCCTGAAAAGTCCACAGCATGTTTAGATTCTGTCCATAAGCAGCAAGACAAATGACACAGGATCTAGAAGAAACTTGAAATACCAGGTGCGAGGCCCTGGCATTCCCAGGCTCACCAAGGAAACTATACACAAAGGCTAACTCCAAACCAGTCTTTCTTTACACTCAATGCAGAAAGAGGCACAGCTCTAGCAAATTCTGAATGGGAGCCTCACTTAATTAGTAATTTAGCATGGCTAAGTGTATCATCAAAAGCATGCCACACTCCTCAAAACTGTTTACCCTTCCCCAACACAGTTTAATCTGGCTTTTCTTTCTCAAGAAACTCTGTTTATAGTAGATGAAGTGCCATACACAATGTGCGCAAAATGTTATTAAAGAAATAACTTTCTCCTACAAAAAAAAATAAAATAGTGAAACATTCTTGGATTTGACTGTTTAAAGCAAGATTTCTAGGCAAACACCTGCCTTCATTCCTGATTTCTGTGCAGATCACCACACAGAGGAGAAAGTCTACTGTTCCTCTCCTTCATTTCTTCAGTCACATAACTATGATTTTTGCAAGTGTTGGAGGACACTTCTCAACGTGAGTTTCAGAGTAGTCTATTATATGGGTATCGCTGGATTGATATCGATTGGTTTCACACTCTTTAACTAGGTTCAAGCCAAATTTGGTTTCTTTTTGCCTTGAGATTTCTTTCTTTAATGAACCCTGAAAAAACGTAAGCAGGTGTTAAATGGTGCAAATGGCTACAAGCTGCAGTATCTCACAAAAATGGAGCAGAGATTACACTATCCTTTTCACAGGACCCAACAAGAGAAGCCCGTTTTAACAGTTGAGTAATTATATATGGTATATTTAGAAAGACTAAGAGACAAGCAAGAAGGGCCTCCAAACCATCCCATTTAACCAAGGCAGTTCCACCATGGCCATAAAGAGATAGAAATGTTAGATAGGTCTCACATAGCCACAAGCTCTTTTACTCACATAGCAGTATAGATAACAAGATAGGATCCCACAAAAATGTTGCTGTTCTGCCTACAATTTAACATCTAGTGAGAGGTCTCCCCACAGGCTGAGAGTAAAGAGCTCTTAATAATTAAAAGGGAGGTCATTATAAAAGTTGTGCTATCCATTAAGTCACTTTTGAACTAAAGTTACTTCGAAGAGTAGATTATACCCTAAGACTTCCTCAGACACACCGTCCAAAGTATCTTGCAGCCATGATGACAAACAATATAACTAAGTAAAGCTTGAAAGGAAGAAGAATTCTATGATTCTATAAGAGATTTATTAAACGTCTTCAATGCAGTGAAATGTCCTCTTCCCTCAACCACATCAGCTCCCAGCAAACCTTGCCTCACTTCAAAGCACTGCAGATTCAGAGGAATGATCTCCAAACAACAGGGCAGAAATCAGTACTAAAGAACAATTTTCCTGCTGGCCAAAAAGGAAGTTGATTCAATAAGTGGGTCATTTCCCAGATTTTAATTAAGCTTTTCAACTGGAGTCCTAATGCAGGCAAACACAGCAAAAGGCTCATACCATAAGACAAATATTCCTGAACTGATGTTGGAAACAGCACAGGGAACGGAAAACAGCAAGATTTTACCTTTTGTTCTGTATCTTACAATAATGTTTAATAACCAGTCTATAAACCAGAATTCCAGTACATAATACACAAATAGGAACAGAACAAGAAAACACACCTCTTGTCCACAGAGACTCCAACTCAAGGAATGAGAGGATTGCTCGACAAATGGATCCAAAGAAAGAAGGAAACACAGCGAAAAAGCAAAAATACTCGTGAAGATAAGAAGTGGCCTTCTCAGTCTACTGCAGTTTGTTCTGGTTCAGTCAGCTCATGGCAAGGGAGGGCACTGAGAACTTCTCTGAAGTTCTGAAGGCAGAAGATGAGGTAGCTCTGTCAATGTTTATGGGACTCTTCTTCATGATGGGTAAAAAGCATCCATCTGCCACACCTCTTCCAGGATGAAGAAGGTAAAGACAGATCATAACAAGGCTTTAATGAATGCCTAAAAGTTAGCAGTATTAATTGGTGGGACATGTAAAATTCTCCACAGTATGCCACTCTAGATGACAGTCAAAAAGGACCAAGAAGGAAATTAGCTTATTCTGCAGGACCCAGCATAAGAGTGGTCCTACAAAAAAAAAAAAAGCGGCCCACTTCAGTAAAAATGGTCATTATTTTGGATAGTCAAGTGTCAAAAAGAAATCCAGACACAAAGTGAGGGCAGCCTAGACTAGTTTTAACCATGTGGCTAGACACAAAAGATCATATCTCAAAGAAGTTGTGAAGAAAGAATGAAAAAGGTTAACATATAACCCAGATAAGGATCTGGGGAGAAGGCAGAGATGACAGGCTGAGGAGATAGGAATGTAGTAAAAAGCTTTTCCTCACAATTTCCATAGCTTTCTTCAGTGCCCCTTCTCAAAAAATGAAAAGCAGTTTCTCGTGTTGCCTATGGCAAAAACAACAGTCACAGAACAGTTGGTCTCTACTGGAGCAACCAGGGCTCTGTCTTCAGCAAGAAGCTACGCTGCTACTGCACACCCTTAGCAGAAAAGTTAAGAACTCTCCTTAGGAAGTAAGGGATGATACAGGTTCCTCTTTCCTGAAACTGAAATAATTCTATTGTTAATTTACTGTTGTCTACAAAGAGCAAGAACTTGCATTTCCTTTCCTAGTCTCACCGAATACCTTTGAATTGAGTCAATTTCAGTATCTCAGAAAGAAAGAAAAACATCCTTCGGTTTCCTCTTGCTACCAAGCCAAGTAATTGCTGCTTCATTAAACTTTAAAAGAAAAAGCAGGGGGAAGGGGTGTCAGAAGAGAGGCTGCCCACACAGGTGAGCACCCTTTCTTTCCTTAAATTATTTCCCATATCTAAGCACTGAATCACAAGCCACTCCATACATAAGGGCATCACAGCGCCTCTTCAAATCAAGATGCAATACAGGCAGGATAATGTGAAGAGCTAAGATTCATGTCATTTTAGTGTTTACGCAAAGAAACCAAATGCTGTTAGAGCCCTATTGGCTACCTATTCCAAATACCTTAAAGTTAGGAGATGATTGTAGGAACAGACAACAAGTAATTCGGTGACTGCATGTCCCAAACACTCAGTTGGAATCCAAGTGTTTTCATACTGTTCACAAACACCATCTATGTGCAGATCTCATTCCTCAGGGTGTACACTCTTGGGTTCTCCCACATGCACTTTTCCCTTTCTCCCTCGTGCAATTACAACAGAAGATGTCATTCAGCTGGTGGAGGGAGGGGGAGAAAAAGGAAGGAAAGGGTGGTGATTTGATGTTCCTATGCTAGCTTACCCCGTGCTCTGTCTCCACTGTTTTGGGCTCCCCTCTTAGTAAATAAACAGTACCTGCCTCTTGTATCTTACCACCTCATTTCCAAACAGCAGCATGAACACCAGATCGGTATCATTGCTGCTTTATTTCCACTTATCAAATTACAAACAGCATCTCTGTAGCTGACATCTCTGGGCTAAGGTCCATTCTAGGTTCCAGTGCTGCTGGGAGACCTAAGGAAATGCAAGCCAGGCTCCCCAGATGGATTTACCAGTGCGTACTTTCACCTCCTCCCCTTTTTAAATGAAAGGTGAGATTATCCACAGGATCTGCTACAGTAAAAGCACTCGCCCAGGAAAACTCTCTCAGACCACATCCACGCAAGGAGTATCTCAGCAGTATTACAACAGCCATACAGTGTATTGGCAAAGCTGCATTTCACACCCATGTATTACCAACAGACCACAATGTTAAGAAAAAATCCCTAATAGCACACCTGCTTCACTCATAACTCAATCTGTGCAAGGACCTTACATACAACAGAGCATACCCTTGAGTGACCCTACACTAACAGAAGATTTTAGTGTAGCCCTAGCCTCAGCCGTGTAAGCTAAAGGATTTCCACCCCACACCCCTCCCAGCCCCAGGCTGTTAAGATGTAGATCAGCTGGCAGAGAACAGATTCCTAAAACATCAGGGCTGGAAGCTGCATGGCAGAAACAAGTCTTGACCAACCTGTTACCACAGCTGCCTAAGCCTTCTCTTCAGTATTAGCACAAAAGCCATAACACCAAAGAAAGTCCCCATATGGACTCACTGTAGCTCTCATTTGCTGTGACAGTCAAAAGAGAGTGGAAGTTTTCCGTGTCTACCAAAGAGAGCCAGCAGCAGCAAGGACAGTTCTCCCTCTCCTTTTACCTACAGCTCCCCTGAATACTACTCTAAGATTACACTGGCAAGACAGCCCTTGAGTTTGCAAAGGAAAAAAAAAAACACCCAACCCTAATCCATTCATGGATTACTTACGTGACTGAGAAGTCATTTTGAAATCCTGCAAAATGACAGGAGTACATCCAACTAGGGATCAATTCTGCCTCACCTGTCTCTAAAACAACATGGCATCAGCTCTGTATTACCATGAGCACAACAATTAACTCAAGCTCTCATGGAAAAGTAACAGTGCTCGAGTCTTTATCAAAGGGGACCTGCACCTGCAAAATAGCTAAGATTTCTCATGTGAGGCAGGTTTGCAAGATATTTGAAATGCAGAGAGGCAAGAAAGCTTAGAATAAAATGTCATCCTGACCTCAACCAGCTGTGTTTAGGTTTACAGCAGGAATATACAGTCACATACTATTTACAGATCCTTTCTTAACACACAGGATTAGTATTCAAATTTCTTAAAAATGGAAATTCAGATACATGTCATTCATAATCAGCATAACTATTAGTTATTTTTTCTGTGGAAACACTTGGGAGCAACTGTTGAAAGAAAAATCTTTATGGTAACATTTCAGGAGTTCCCCTTTCCATTAATTTAATAACTAAAGGATTTCCAACTTCACCAATTAGCTATAAGGCACACCTTCCAACTGTAATTTAAGATACAAATGAATACAAGTCTAGTATATCTAGTTCTATTCAACTGTGTTCTTGGACAAAAGTACTTTAGCAAGCTGCAAGCCAAGTAAAACCATACCTGTTTTCTTAACTGTAGTGGGACTTTTCCCTTTTCAGCTGCAGATGAACGCCTAGTGGACTTTTGACACTCCCAACTTCAACCTAACTCTAAATCTAGTTTTGTGCAAGTAAGCTTTCGCAGAATCTTAGACCAGTAGAAATATTCCCATGATTGAAGAAGTTAATTCCCATGCAGCAAGTTATTTTTACCAAACACATCCCTGCAGTACAACCAACCCAAACACAAGCGCTTAAAATGTGACAGCGAAAAATAAGTAGAATAAGCACATTCTCTGAAAGAAATGCAGGAGGAGGCATTAGCATAACTATCGGGAAAAGAAATCTATTTCAACTAAGTTCTTAGTTATACACAGAAAATCCTGTTTACTGTGGGTTTTTAAGCTTGTAGCTTTCAAAGTTTGTAACTAAAAGGGGCCCTAACAGTCAGTCAGTTTCTGTATATCCAGAGCGTCCAGCAAGAGGCCATTTATTTACTCAGCTTCCCCTAAGCCCCCTATATTAGTACCGACCCCATCTGCTTTAAGTGCAGAATAACCAAGAACCCTAATTTTCAGCCTTAAGTGTAAGGCTCAAAGAGATTTCCCACAGATTCTACAGTTTGTCAACCTTTCGAAGCAGCACAACAGAATCAACAAAGGAAGTGGCAATTTTTTTGCAGCGCCAGGCTTGGAAAGGATTCCTCCATCTCAACAAAAGTTACCGTGGATTGCTCCACAGCACTAACCTTAAATGGATGACTGCCTGAGGTAAGAGAATGACTTCTTGGGAATATGGAATGAAGCTGTTACGGCGAATGCATAAGCAGGTTTTTATTATAATGAGACAAGGCACCCTATGTTTAGGAGCAGTTACCCTTAAGTATTCTAACACCCTTAAACACATTTTAGGCGCACAGCCTGCAGAGATTAAATCTGTGTCATAACTAAAACCAAACAATTAAAAAAAAAAAAGCAGAACAGAGACAGAAGTAGCAGAAAGCTGGACATCCCTTGTACTGAACAAACCCAGAACAACAATAAAAAGGCTCAGGTCCGCAAGACAAGCGGGAGTCTATATATAACGAGGCTGGTGTCTGCAGTTTCTCCGGCGGAGGTGTCACCAGCTCTCTGGCAACGAAAGCACTTTATGGCACCGTGGCAGCCACCGCTATAAAGCTGCCCGGCGGTGTAAGGCCGCCCGCCGCAGCGGCTAAACGCGATAAAGCCCGGGCAGAAGCTGTAACCCCAGCCACCCCGGGGTGACCCCGCACCCCCCCAGCCCGCCCCC